>NW_011889165.1:102645-159062 GCF_000151845.1 Pteropus vampyrus | reverse complement strand
GTACTGGAAAGAAATTAGCAGGGATGGTAAATGTGTGGGGAAGTTACTGATATAGAATGGTAAGAGATGGCTGCACTAAGTTGATTTTTAAGCTGAAAGCTGAGAGAGCCAGAAGCATCTGGGAAAGAGGAGGATGAGGGAACCTGAGTTGGAAAAATATGGCCAGTCAGGCTGGCTGCTTTTTAATAAGCAAATAGTTGAATATGAGGTATGGTTTTAGAGGTAAGAGTCAGATGATGTAGTGCCTGAGGTAGGAAATCTGAATTTTATTAAGTGTAGTGGGCAGCCAATGAAAATTTTTAAGCAAAGGAGTAACATGATCCAATTTTAAAATTAATTATAAAATATTCTAATATACATAAAGGCACAGAGAATAAGGTATGTATCTTATTCACCACCTTTATTCAATAAATGTTACAGGTATCTTTTTAAAGATCTAAACTTCTACCAATGCATTTGAGTCACCCATTTGTCTTATTTTCCCAGAGGAAACCGGTATCTTGAAGAGACCAGCATTATCCTGATACCAAAACCAGACAAAGACATCATAAGAAGACTTTAGACTAATACCTTTTATAAATATAGATTCAAAACTCCTCAACAAAATACTAGCAAACTGAACCCAGCAGCATAGAAAAAGGATTATACACCAAGATCAAGTGGGATTTATCCCAGAAATGCAAGGTAGTTTTAATATATGAAAATCAACCAATATAATATACGATGTTAATATAATCAAGAGCAAAACCCATAAGATCATCTCAGTAAACTTAGAATAGGCATTTGACAAAATCTAACCCCCTTTCATGATATAAGCATTCAACAAGCGAGAAATACAAAGGAACTTCCTCAGCCTGACAAAGAACATCTATTTTTAAAAATCCACAGATAACATCATACTTAATGGTGAAACACTGACTGCTTTCCCCAAGATCAGAAACAAAGTAAGGATATCTGTTCTTGCCACTTGCTTCTATTCAACATTATACTGGAGGTTCCATCTAGGACAATTAGAGAGAGAGAGAGAGAGAGAGAGAGAGAGAGAGAGAGAGAGAAAAGCAGGAGAAGGAGGAGGAGGAGGAGGAGGAAAGGAAGAAAGGGAGAAAGGGAGAGAAGGGAAGAACATCTAGACTGAAAAAGAAAGGGATAAAACAATCTATTCAGAGATGGCATAATCTTGTATATAGAAAATCCTAAAGAATACACACATACACACAAACTATTAGAACTAATCATTATATAAAAAATCAATATTTCTATGTATTGGCAATGAAATTTTTAAATTAAATTAAGAAAATAATTCAATTTACCATAACATCAAAAAGGTTAAAATACTTAGGAATAAATTTAACAAGAGAAGTGCAAGATATATCATTGAAAACTATAAAGTGTTGAAAGGAATTAAAACCCAAAATAAATGGAAAATCATCCATGTTCACAGACTGAAAGACTTAATACTGTTAAAATGGCAATATTCCCAAAATTCATCGACATATTCAATGTAATCCTCATCTAAAGCTCAGCTGCCTTTATTACTTTTGAGAAATTGACAAAAATATTAAAATTCATATAAAAATTCAAGAGCCAAAACTAATAATAAAAAGAAAACATTAAAAGATTCAGTGATTTCAAACCTTACTACAAAACTACCGCAATCAAAACAGTACAGCACCGACATAATGATAGATACATAGTTTAATGGAATATAATTGAGAAATGAACTCTTATGTTTATGGTCAACTGATTTTCGACAGGGTCTCAAGACAATTTAGTAGGGAAAGAATAGTCTTTTCCGCAATAGTGGAATAGTGCTATACTAGTTTGCTGCTAAAGCGGGGTCAACAGCCTTGGCACACCCCATGGGAAGCTCTGAAATTGGAATGGCCAAAAGGAGTTGTTTCAGGTTTTAATTGGATGTGGGTCATCCCCAGAAGGGAATGGGCTTTAATGAAGTGAGTCTCTACAACTGAAGCCATCCTAGAAAAGGGTAGCAGCTGAACACTCTTCACTGACAATACTTCCAGCTGCTGAGGCAACAAGGCCTTTCCTGAAGAAGCAGCATAGTTCTAAGTCCATCAGAAGAATATTTCTATCATCTTGAGAAAGTTCTCTCATGCCTCTTACCAGAAAACTCTCAACCCCATCACAGGCAATGGCTGTTTTAGATATTTATCACCACGACCTGGTTTTGGTTAATCTTGAACCTCTCATAAAGGGAATCATAAAATCTGTTCTCTTTTATGTCTGACCTCTTTCACTAAACATGTTTTTGAGTTTCATCCATGTTGTGTGTGTGAGTAGTTCATTTCTTTTTAATGTGTACTATATATTGTATTAATATACTGTAATCCATTTCTCCATATTCCTGTTGAACAGTTAAGCTGTTTTCGGATTTGGCTATTCTGAATAAAGCTGCTATACCCGAGTCTTTGTGTGGACAAGCATTTTCATTTATGTTGAGCAAATACCCAGAAGTAGAAAACTGGCTCACGAGGTAGGTGAATGTCTAAGAATTGCCAGACATTTTACATTCTCATCGGTAATGTAGAGATCCAGTTATTCAAATTCTTTGCCAGTATTTGGTATTGTCAGACCTTTTAGTTTCAGTCATTATCGTGGTTATGAAATGGTATCTCTTGGTAGTTTTAATTTGCATTTTCTTGATGCCTAATAAACCTTTGTGCTTATTTGCCAATTGTATGTCTTTTCTTGTGAAGGATCTATTTAAGTCTTTTGCACCACCACCATCGTCTCCTTTTAAAATTATATTGTTTTCTTATTTTTGAGTTGTCAGAGTTCTTTATGTATTCCGAATATGTCTTTTATTGATATATATTGCAAGTATTTTCTTCCAGCCTACGACTAAATTACTATCTTTTGAAGAGCAATGGTTTTTAATTTTGAGAAGTTCATTTTATCATTTTTTCTCTTTATAGTTTCTACTCTTTATGTCTTATTTAAGAAATCTTTGTATAAGCCAAGGTCAATAATATTTTTCACCTATGTTTTCTTATAGAAGTTTTATAGTTAGCACTTACATTTGGTTTTATGATTCATTTCAAGTTAAGATTCATTTCTTTTCTTCTTTTGAAGCAGTTACAAGCCCACTCAGATTTGAGTGGAGGGCATAGACACCCCTCCACCTTAAAATGGGATAATACTATTTACCGTTGTGTATATTTGATATGTGACATATTTGTGTACTAAGTACTTGAATGGAAACATACGTTGTATGCCTAATCATTTTAGGTTGATGATTTCTGAATATGAGGTATGGTTTTAGAGGTAAGAGTCAGATGATGTAGTGCCTGAGGTAGGAAATCTGAATTTTATTAAGTGTAGTGGGCAGCCAATGAAAATTTTTAAGCAAAGGAGTAACATGATCCAATTTTAAAATTAATTATAAAATATTCTAATATACATAAAGGTACAGAGAATAAGGTATGTATCTTATTCACCACCTTTATTCAATCAATGTTACAGGTATCTTTTTAAAGATCTAAACTTCTACCAATGCATTTGAGTCACCCATTTGTCTTATTTTCCCAGAGGAAACCGGTATCTTGAAGAGACCAGCATTATCCTGATACCAAAACCAGACAAAGACATCATAAGAAGACTTTAGACTAATACCTTTTATAAATATAGATTCAAAACTCCTCAACAAAATACTAGCAAACTGAACCCAGCAGCATAGAAAAAGGATTATACACCAAGATCAAGTGGGATTTATCCCAGAAATGCAAGGTAGTTTTAATATATGAAAATCAACCAATATAATATACGATGTTAATATAATCAAGAGCAAAACCCATAAGATCATCTCAGTAAACTTAGAATAGGCATTTGACAAAATCTAACCCCCTTTCATGATATAAGCATTCAACAAGCGAGAAATACAAAGGAACTTCCTCAGCCTGACAAAGAACATCTATTTTTAAAAATCCACAGATAACATCATACTTAATGGTGAAAGACTGACTGCTTTCCCCAAGATCAGAAAGAAAGTAAGGATATCTGTTCTTGCCACTTGCTTCTATTCAACATTATACTGGAGGTTCCATCTAGGACAATTAGAGAGAGAGAAGAGAGAGAGAGAGAAGCAGGAGAAGGAGGAGGAGGAGGAGGAGGAGGAAAGGAAGAAAGGGAGAAAGGGAGAGAAGGGAAGAACATCTAGACTGAAAAAGAAAGGGATAAAACAATCTATTCAGAGATGGCATAATCTTGTATATAGAAAATCCTAAAGAATACACACATACACACAAACTATTAGAACTAATCATTATATAAAAAATCAATATTTCTATGTATTGGCAATGAAATTTTTAAATTAAATTAAGAAAATAATTCAATTTACCATAACATCAAAAAGGTTAAAATACTTAGGAATAAATTTAACAAGAGAAGTGCAAGATATATCATTGAAAACTATAAAGTGTTGAAAGGAATTAAAACCCAAAATAAATGGAAAATCATCCATGTTCACAGACTGAAAGACTTAATACTGTTAAAATGGCAATATTCCCAAAATTCATCGACATATTCAATGTAATCCTCATCTAAAGCTCAGCTGCCTTTATTACTTTTGAGAAATTGACAAAAATATTAAAATTCATATAAAAATTCAAGAGCCAAAACTAATAATAAAAAGAAAACATTAAAAGATTCAGTGATTTCAAACCTTACTACAAAACTACCGCAATCAAAACAGTACAGCACCGACATAATGATAGATACATAGTTTAATGGAATATAATTGAGAAATGAACTCTTATGTTTATGGTCAACTGATTTTCGACAGGGTCTCAAGACAATTTAGTAGGGAAAGAATAGTCTTTTCCGCAATAGTGGAATAGTGCTATACTAGTTTGCTGCTAAAGCGGGGTCAACAGCCTTGGCACACCCCATGGGAAGCTCTGAAATTGGAATGGCCAAAAGGAGTTGTTTCAGGTTTTAATTGGATGTGGGTCATCCCCAGAAGGGAATGGGCTTTAATGAAGTGAGTCTCTACAACTGAAGCCATCCTAGAAAAGGGTAGCAGCTGAACACTCTTCACTGACAATACTTCCAGCTGCTGAGGCAACAAGGCCTTTCCTGAAGAAGCAGCATAGTTCTAAGTCCATCAGAAGAATATTTCTATCATCTTGAGAAAGTTCTCTCATGCCTCTTACCAGAAAACTCTCAACCCCATCACAGGCAATGGCTGTTTTAGATATTTATCACCACGACCTGGTTTTGGTTAATCTTGAACCTCTCATAAAGGGAATCATAAAATCTGTTCTCTTTTATGTCTGACCTCTTTCACTAAACATGTTTTTGAGTTTCATCCATGTTGTGTGTGTGAGTAGTTCATTTCTTTTTAATGTGTACTATATATTGTATTAATATACTGTAATCCATTTCTCCATATTCCTGTTGAACAGTTAAGCTGTTTTCGGATTTGGCTATTCTGAATAAAGCTGCTATACCCGAGTCTTTGTGTGGACAAGCATTTTCATTTATGTTGAGCAAATACCCAGAAGTAGAAAACTGGCTCACGAGGTAGGTGAATGTCTAAGAATTGCCAGACATTTTACATTCTCATCGGTAATGTAGAGATCCAGTTATTCAAATTCTTTGCCAGTATTTGGTATTGTCAGACCTTTTAGTTTCAGTCATTATCGTGGTTATGAAATGGTATCTCTTGGTAGTTTTAATTTGCATTTTCTTGATGCCTAATAAACCTTTGTGCTTATTTGCCAATTGTATGTCTTTTCTTGTGAAGGATCTATTTAAGTCTTTTGCACCACCACCATCGTCTCCTTTTAAAATTATATTGTTTTCTTATTTTTGAGTTGTCAGAGTTCTTTATGTATTCCGAATATGTCTTTTATTGATATATATTGCAAGTATTTTCTTCCAGCCTACGACTAAATTACTATCTTTTGAAGAGCAATGGTTTTTAATTTTGAGAAGTTCATTTTATCATTTTTTCTCTTTATAGTTTCTACTCTTTATGTCTTATTTAAGAAATCTTTGTATAAGCCAAGGTCAATAATATTTTTCACCTATGTTTTCTTATAGAAGTTTTATAGTTAGCACTTACATTTGGTTTTATGATTCATTTCAAGTTAAGATTCATTTCTTTTCTTCTTTTGAAGCAGTTACAAGCCCACTCAGATTTGAGTGGAGGGCATAGACACTCCTCCACCTTAAAATGGGATAATACTATTTACCGTTGTGTATATTTGATATGTGACATATTTGTGTACTAAGTACTTGAATGGAAACATACGTTGTATGCCTAATCATTTTAGGTTGATGATTTCACTTTATATTACAAGTAAAAAAGAATATAACTTGAAATTTTGATGGAAAGATTAGGACATCCAAATACGCAGAAGTGAAAAATTTCCTATTGACATGTATGAAGAAACTTTTATAGAATTTGAAGATAATGTCTTTTATCTTGAACAGAGGTAACCTAATAAAGGTTATAAAGCGCAGTTGGAGAATATGAAATAAATCTGTCTATTTACTTCTTCAACAAATAGCTACTGAGTATGTGCAATGGGCTGTGCAGAATTGAGCTCAGGTACTCAAAGTTCACTGCTGACGATTCCTGCCCTCAGTGATCTTACAGTCTAGTAGGGAAGATAGTCATGCAAACAAACAACATCCTAAAGGATAATTGCTGTTTGGAGACATATGCTAGGTGGTGTGCAAGTGTAAGACTCCTACCGACTACTTAGGGGCAGTAATATCCAGTTTCATAGGATGAATAGTGGTGTGCCATGGGGCTTCTGTGTTCTAGGCAAGGGAAGAGTTACATGAGCTAAGGAAAGATTAGAAAGTTGTAAGACAGCACGGCATGTGTGGGGAAGTCAGGGGTTCTTTCTGCCTAAAGTCTGATTTAGACATCTTTTCCAGTCCACAGAGGTAAGAGATTGTTTCTGACAGATTCTGTTGCTCTTTGTTTTGGCACTTCACGCTGAGGAAGTCAAGGAAACTACTCTTATCCTCTTGTTCTAATAGTCATGGACCAGAAGGAATCAGACATCCTACAATTACCCTGGAAGGTGAAATTATTTCATAGAATGTGGAATTGTATTTTTTAACCAATTTATAGAATATTGGCGGCTAAATGTTGATGTTAAAAAAAAACTTTCAAAGGAGAGTATTATATCTACATTGACTGTTGTCTACCCTGCCATTTTACCAAATGTAGTTTTAGAGAAATTGCTGAAATTATACAATAGTAACAGTTAAACAGTTATACATTGCTATAGTCCAGTTAGTCAAGGGAATGTAAGTCTTAATCTTAAATTTGAGGAATGTAATATTTTAAAATTTGGCTTTCTTTCCCATCTGCTAAATACATTTTAGAGAGCATATAAATTAAAATACACATATATTTATATATTAACGATGCTGGGAAATTTTGAAGAAATATGAGATATATTCATTTAGAAATGGCCAGAAAAGTAAGTCGTGCCAGAGGCAAGCACAAAAGAAAAGAACCTGGAGCCTTTAGAAAACATAATTCCTACATATGGAAGAAAGGCTATGATGGAGACATTCTTCTCAACAAATAATCCTAAATTCAGAAGGGAAACCTAGTTTTTCTGTGTTTTTTTTTTTTTGAAGAAGGAATAACTTTAATTCGATTGAGATTTGATGAACCTTTTTCTTCTTATCAGCAAAAAAATCACTGACGATTTGAGCTGCTCTTCAGGCAGCTTCTGTTCCCTGAAGCTCAGGCCGCAGAGCCCTCTGAGAGAAGCATCCTTTCCACACCGGGCATTCATCACTGTCACGCTGCGTGGTCGTCACTTACAGTTTCAGAAAAGTTTCAAAAATATCCTCATTCTATCCACTCAAGTGATGTAAATAACACTGATAGTCTTTTCCACCATGAAAATGATATTATGGCGATGACATTAATTTGCGCCTACTGAATGTCTGAAAGACTCTCAAGATGTGCCACCCAAAGACATTGATGTCCGAATTTATGTTTGGAGAGGAGCAGAAATGCCAGGTTTCAGGCCTCAGTGGCCTGCTTGGTGGTTGAACCTGTTGGGTGTGATGTTATAGGAATTTCTCCCACTGTCCATACTTTGTTTATCAAGGATTGCTTTCTTTTCACATAATTACACTTTCATAGCTTTATTTGACTGAATTCTGGGAGACACAATTCTGCTAAGGTAGATTAGTTGGTGGGAGGAAGATAAAAATTCTTCCTGCTTCATTAAAGTATCCAGGTACTACTGATTCCTCTCACCCATATATAGGCATCTCTCACCCATATGTAGGCCAAGGTATAAAAGTATGACAGAATAAAAATAATTTCAAAGCATCCAAAATTTCAGGAACTTCAGATTATCAACTACAAATTAGTTTATTGGGATGCATAAATTTTGGGGGTTTTGTTTGTTTGTTTGTTTTTTGGCAGACTATTTTTGCTTGTGACTGAATACATTCTATATGGTACTAGATTCAGTGTTACTGCTGCTCATTACCATGCCAATATTGGATCTTTTTTTTATTCCTAGTTAATCATTCTATATGCAAGAGGTACAATAAACACTATACACAGCAGTAGCCATGTCGTTAGTAAATCTAGCCCTTGATTCTAGCCAGGGTAAACCAGGCTCCTTAGGTGTCAGTTTTCTTCCTAGAAGCTCCAGATTACTCCAGGGAGAAAACAGGAAGGTGAGGCCTGATCTCTATTTCCCTTATTTCCTATGTTAACTTCTTAATAGATGTGGGAATTACAAGAGGAAAGAACGCTGAGAATTACATATATGAGACTTAGATTAAAATCCGAGAAGTGTGTTCTTGTGCAGGTTGTCAGGATAGGTGTGGGAGCTATGATGGTGGAGTGAGCTTATTGGAGTTTAATAATGAGAACTTCAAATGAAGAGCAAGGAAATCTTTTCTGATGCTTACTTGAGAGAGTGTCAGGTGATTTGTTGCAGGTGTCGATTCATGCCCAAGAAAAGTGAATATACAGGCTTGAATCCAATTGACTTAGTCTGCTTTTAATGTCTGCGACTAATTCACACATTTCATCAATGAGGTGCTAATTAATGGATAGAGCAGTTGATTGTGGATGAGTTCAAGATGACCTTTGAAATCTTTAGCGCCATACTCTAAGATGGCCCCCTATGATCTTTGCCACCTGGTATTCATGCCTTTATGTTGTCTCCTCCCACATTTAATCATGGCTGGTCTGTGCGACCCATGGAATATGGCAGAGGTGACTTCCTAGGCTAGGTCATAAAGGACAGTGAAGTTTCCACTTTGCTCTCTTTGATCGTTCTTTCCGGAAGAAGCCTGTGACGATGTCAGGAAGGCCCTGTGCAGAGGCCCCCCGCCAACAGCCAGGTCAGCTTGTCAGCCATGAGAGTGAGCCACCTTGGAAGGGAACCCTCCGTCTCAGTTGAGCCTTCAGATGACTGTAGCCCCAGTCTACATCTGAATGAACCCATGGGAAATTGAGCCAGAACGGCCTCGCCAAGCAGGTCCAGAATTCCTGATCCACAGAAAAAAATAAAAAAATTTTATTGTGGTTTTAAGGCATAAGTTCTGTAATAATTTGTTACAGAACAATAGATAGCTAATACTGAACTTCATCTCCCATACTTTCCATCTGCTTTCTCTAGTCTACTCTAGTTGGCTCAAAAATACCTAAATTTGGAAACCAAGCCCCACTCAGTCCTGGTCTCCTTGTGGATTGCTGATCTTTTACCAAAATCTATTTTCCTCAGCTTTCTGAGCACACAGCTAAGCTACATTGTCCAGCCTCCCCAGAGGTCAGGTGGGGTCATGTGATTAGGTTCTGAGCTGTGGAGTGTGGTGTAACTTAAAATCCAGCTCATAAAACCTCCCAAGTGTGTTCTCCTATGCTATTTTCCCCTTCAATCTGATTGGGATACAACCCCTGGGGTGACATTTGAAGCCATGTATTCAAAATGGCATCACCACTGTCAACCCTGGGCCCTGGAAGACTGTGTAGAGAAATGGGGATTGCTTTGTAAGCAAGAAATGACCTTTGTTCTGATGCCACTAAGTTTTGGGGGTCTATTTGTTACACCAACCTAGCGTATTCTAATCTACTCAGTACCCTTCCACTTTCCAGACCCTTTCTGAAATCTTTATTAAATGTTTTTACCAGAAAAATTTCCTTTCCTATGTGTTTTCCTTTAAAGTTAAGTTATTTCATAAACTGGTAAACAAAACTATTCTAGTATGCTCAACAAGTGAGCCTGGATTAAGGTTTGAGCATTGTAAAATAAAGTTTTACAATTTAACAACCTATGCTGACAGATCTATATTAAACTAAAGAAGCAACTCCAAAGAATTTTAAGAAACTTAGCAAGCCAATGAAATAGATTTTGGAGGACATACCGATTTTGAGTGACTCTAGTCACCACACGCAGAGAGCTTCCAGTATCTGTAGGATGTTGCTACCAAATTGTAATGTAGTCTCACATTTTTTTGTCTGGCTGACTGAGGGAAGATGAGGTTTGTCTATAAGCTTGGTGTGACATGACACCATTAGCTCCGTTGCTTCTGGAAACTGGAATTTGGGCTCATTTCTCATATACATTGGTGGCTGAGCATTTTCAATTCTCAAATATTTTCCATGTCCTTTAGGCATCGATAAGAGAGGAGGCCAAATACAGGGATCTGATGATTTGTAATGTACTGAGACACTGAGGAAAATCCCACAGCGTCTTGAGGAAAGCATTTTAGTTTTAGTTCACTTTTTTGTTTTATGAAAAGGAGGTAAGAAAGAAGAAAGGAAGGGGAAAGAATATCACATAATGTCGGCCACATCTAGAAGGTTATGCCAGCTAAGAAAAGATTATGCCAGCATCCGATTTTACCTCAACACTTTCCCTCATGCCATCTTCTACCAATTTTCCAGCACTTCCCCAAGTATCCAGAAAGGGGTGACTGAAGAGCATGTCATGTTCTGACATATTAACATCTGGAAATGGTAAAAGAGCAGTTTAAGAACGTCTTTATGTGGATAATAATAATAATATGAAAACATTTTCTTTATAATAGTGTCTTAGCCTGGGTTGCCCCAAAAGCAGAACCCCAGGTAGAAAGCCTATGTGCAATTCTTTTATTAAGAAATACAATTCTGGGAGCAGAGGTAAGGGATGAGTAGCGTAATGCAAGGTAAAGGAGAGGTGCATTTATCCAATGGTTCCATCACCTGTTAGCCAGAGTCTCCTCCCAGCAAGGTGTTAACTCCCCTGAATTTCTGGGTTGTACTTGGAGAGGGACATATCACTATAGATTAGTTTGCATTTTCTATAATTTATGTAAATGCAATTAAAGTATGTGTTCTCTTTTATCTATTGTTTTCACTCAGCATAATTTTGAGATTTCTCTGTGTTGTAGCATGCATCAGTAGTTGTGGTAGACACACCCTAATGTGACTTCCACTGAGCCACCCCGTTTTTTATCCTCATCCCCTGAGTATGACTGGGAACTGTGACTTGCTTCTAACCTATAGAATATGGCAAACGTAATGAGATGCCATGCTCCTGTTTGTTTTACCTTTGTCTCATGTTAAATTTAGATCTTTAGTTAACCTAGAATTTATTTTGATTATGATGTGAAGTAATGTTCTAAATTTTAAAGTAGCTTATAAGCAAACAATTTATCGATTTCTTTTTTCCCATCATGTCGTGTTGCTAGTTGTATCATATATGAAATTCTTATACCTAGACTAGATTTTGGAATGAGGAAGAACTTTCCAAAACTGAAAACCAATGAGGGAAAAAATCTCAGAGGAAATATGATGAGAAAAATTAAAAAGATAAAAAGCTATCATAAGGAAAATAATCTGGCATTTAAAGTGGGGAGCAAGGAGTTTGTTTCCGAATTATAATGTTCTTAAAATTTTGCATGTAAAGGAATTTACAAAAGAAGAAATAAAAGTTTTTGATAAACATAATCACAATAAAAGTTGATATGTGTTGAACAGTAGTATGCCCAGTCACCAGACTAATTGCTTTACATAAATCTCATTTAATCCTCACAATGGCCCTATGAAGTAAGAGTCTGAGTAAATTTTAATCTGAGAAAAATACCAAGTGAAAATTATTTATTTTCACTTAGTAAATTAGCAAATTTATTGAAGTGTTGTTGGTAAGAAAACTTCTTCAGTAGGACAGAAAAAGCATGAGTTATAAAGGAAAAAAATCATAAACTTTATCAAATTTAAAACTCTTGATATTGAAAATATACCATTAAAAGTGAAAAGACAAATCACAAATTAGAAGAAAAAATTTACATTAAATATATATGTTAAAAGGACTTTTATCCAGGATATATAAAGGAGTCTCGAAACTCAATAAGAATACAAATGATTCATTTAAAAAACAGGCAAAAGATTGGAAGAGACTCTTCACCAAAGCAGGTATGCAGATGGCAATTAATCATATGAAAAAGTTCAACATCATGAGTCACTAGGGAAATATGCAAATTAAAACCACAATGAGATTCTACTACATACATATTAGTATAGCTAATGTTAAAAAAAAATTGACCATAGCAAGTTTTGGCAAGGATTTGAAGCTAGTGGAACTCTGATACACTGTTGGTGAGAATGTTCAATGGGATGACACTGGAAAAACAGTTTGGTGGTTTCTTTAAAAGTTAAGCATTTACTTACCATATGACCCAGAAATCCCATACTTAAGTATTTGCTCAAGAGAAATGAAAACATCTTCACAGGAATACTTGTACACAAATGTTCATAGCAGCTTTCTTCGAAATAGCCAAAACTTAAAATAACCAGAATATCTCAATGGGAGAAAGAATAAACAAATTATAATAAATTCATACAGTAGAATACTCCACAGCAATAAAAAGCAATTCATTTGTCACACATAACAGCATAGATGGATATCAAAAACATTATTCTGAATGAAAAAAGCCAGAACAAAAAGCATACATACTGTGCCATTCTATTTGTATGAAAGTCTCGAATAGGCACAACTTATGTGTAGTGACAGGCCAATAGATTGCCTAGAAAAGTAAGGGACACAAAGGAACACTTCCTTTGATTAAAATAGTCTATATCTTATCGGAGGGATCACTTCATAAGTTGTCTAACCATAGTACTGTATACCTGAAAGTAATATAAAATAATAATAAAAAGTAAATAAAATAAATAAAATATTCTATATCTTAATCGTAACAGTGGCTGCATAGATATGCACATTTTTTAGAACTCTTTGAAATGTAAACTTAAAATAGTTGTATATTTTAAGTAAATTATGCTTTAATAAAGCTGATTAGTAAAAAGATTTTCATCCCAGTGGGGTTTTTTTTTTTACATTATTGAAACTGAAAAACTAAAAAAAAATCCTGAAGTTTTGCTATATAAAAGGAAGCTTTGTTAAAAAATAATGACATAGCCTCATGTTGAAGAATTATACATTTATTATACAAAATGTGAAGAATATTTAATGACATAAAAATGATCAAAATGGATTTTTAAGGGGAAAAAAAAGTCACATAACTGTATGTAAATTGTACCTCTCTTTAAAATTTTCAAATCAGCCCTTACAGCTTGAAATTTAATTTCTTTTGTGCTTGCATGCTCCCTTATTTTTTTAAGTCTTGGCAAAATGCTTATTTAACTGCATATTATTGTGTTGCCCAAGGATATATTTTTTGGTCTCAACTTTATTTTCATAATTGAGTAGAAAGAAGAACATAACTACATAATCTGTTTCTTCACAACCTGGAATTATATCTAGCCACATGGAGAAATATATTTTGCAGAGTTTTCTTGTTTAGCAGGATTGAACCAAACCAGACACACTGAAAATATTTCATATTAAAGATTTGGTGTAAATAATAATGTGTTTTAAAACACATTTAGGTAGGGCTTATTGTGATTGTGCTATTTTCGTTCTTGTGCTAAATTGGAGTTCATGAATTTTTGCACAGGACTTGATTTTATGTCTAAAAATAATTATAAACATTCAGAAGAAATTACATTTGACTTTATTTCACATTTAGGCTAAGATTTTATCATTTTAATTGTCCTCGTGGTTATTTGTGTGTCAGAGGAGCATTTCACGTTCAAAGAGTTAACCCAGTCCTCTTTAATTGAGAGAATGGAATCAGAAATGGAGTCCTCGGGCAAAGCTGCATGGGAGGGAAATTGAATATCAGCTCCATTTAGGTTTCACAGAGTTAAAAGTACAAATGATCTGGATATATAATTCCTGGAATGAATACTTCTAAATGTTTTAAGAATTATTTTACTTTGCTCGAAATATCTTCAGCGCTTTCCAGACGTCAACTAAATAAAGTCTTCATTCTGTGTGTGCAATTCAAGGCCTTCTATGACCAACTCCTGGTTCTTACCAGCTATGACTTTTGGCAAAGTAATTTTTCTGTCTGAGCTTCTAGTTTCTTCATTGTTTTTTAAAATACACAGGAAGAGTAATGTCTTGTTCATAGACGTGTTGTGGGCAATAAATGAAATAAAACATTGAACATACTAGATATGTGGTATATAAAGAATAGAAATGGTGGTAGCTATTCATTTCATGCGTTATTATTATTTTGTTTATTCTCCTACTGGGATGTAACTTAAAGAATTGCTGTTGTTTTTACTTTTATTTTTCTATTGTCTTCTCAGTGGATATTTATTAAAGCTCACCATTGCCAGGCATCATGCTTGGTGTTAAGGCTACAATGGTAAAGAAAATGAACTTGGCACCAGCCCTCAAGCAGCTTTTAGTCTAGTAGGGAAGAGAATTAATAAACAACAATAAAAAAAGAAATTCAAAGGGAAAAATAGCTGATGAGAGATAGTAACATGGAGTAGCGGGGAGGGAGATTCAATTTTGGTAGTTGTTGTGAGAGAAGACCTCTGAAAAGAGAGGTAGAAACCCGAGAAGGAGTCGGACAACATGCAAAGAGCTGAAGGGAAGGGAACCTTGTAAAGGGAATAATACGGGCAACAGGCCAGATTTAACAGAGCTTGGTATGTGAAAGAACAGAGAGAAGGGGCTAGAAATCAGTGAAGGAGAGACAGTCCTGAGGTGTGCCTAAGGATGTCTGCAGGGGCCAGGTCTTGGAGGTTTGGCAAGGAGTTTGGGTAGCATTCTATGTGCTGTGGGAAACCATGGAAGGTTGCTAAGCGGAAGAGTGATAATGTGAAATTGCACTGTAAAAAGACCATTCTGCAGGATGCTGAGGGTAATGAATGGGCCTTGGAGGCAGGGTGGTAGAAGAGGGGTACAAGAGTAGAGAAGAAGTCTAGCATCTGGCTCCTACCTGCCTCTTTGGTCTTCATCTGGGATCCTTTCCCTGTTGCCTCCGGTTCTCTAGTCACATCTGTCTTTCTCTCAAATGTGATAAGCTGGTTGCTCCCTGTGGGGCTTTGCACTATTTATTTTCTCTACTTGGAAAGTTATGCACCCAAATCAGTACCTGAATGGCCCATTCATTTTAGTCATCCTCTCTGAAAGGCCTTTCTTGCTTCTTGCTGGATGCATCACTAATATCTTTTTTTTGGATCAATACTGAATTGCTAATAGTTAAATTTAATATTTAGTACATTATAAAAAGAACATCTACATTGAAAAAATCTAATATTTCAATAAATTAATTTAATTATTTCTATGATTTTATAATGGAAAATTTTAGTAGTTGATTTTGGAAGTTTGCAACCACAGTGCAGAAGCAATTTCTCAGTGCTGTCAGTCACTAGACAGCTCCTGTGGTCACTGCAATGCTACTTCCCATTAACTTTCGTAGAGGAGCAAGATAGTTTGGGGTTTCCTGATTTTTCCCTGATGGCCTCTTCTCGTCTTCGTGCTCTTTGTAGTCTGTGGTATGATCAGACTAAATGTGGCTTATCATGGGTATTATTAAACATGCTTTTTGAAGTTTTATCTCTTTAGGAAATTTCAAGGTATGAAATTTAGCATTCTGCTTTTAATTCATCTTAACAAGATGCGGAGAATTCCAAAAGAGGATATTTTCTCAAAATTATAACCTGAATGGGGTGTTACTAAAACTGATATATACATCTTAAAGGTTTTTGTTTGTTTATTTGCTACTCCTTACTTATTTAACTGGCTGAAAGTTGACAATTGCATTTGTACATAAGTAAAATTAACAGCTTTCAAAATCATCATACAGTGTAGCAGTTATTCTTGTAATGATCAAATATATTTTTATTTTAACTGGCTCCTTATAGAATTTAAAACATAAAGTAGATTTTTACCCCAGATTATATTGAGAAGGCTCACCTACAGTTGAAAATGAATATTAGACATTAATAATAAATCTTAATGATATATTTTGTTTGTATCTCTAATGTTGTTACTTGACTAATAAAGCTGAAAACTCACATGATTCTTCAATCATTGTTTACCGACAAGTCTATTGGATGCCAAAAATGACCTTGAAGTAGGCATTCGGCTATTTTTGACTTCCAAAGGCTGATGTCAAAGACAAAATAGTAGATTTTGTCTGAAAACCCAAACAAAAATTTAATGCATATCTACTTCCTGCCATTGTTTCCAACAACAGACCCCTGTTTTATTAGTAACAGTATACTAATCACTAAATTGTTCTTCTCGATTTTTAAAATTTTCTGTATTACTTCTTTAGAATGCTGCTCCATGGGAATAGGGTGCCTCAGCTCAGTGTGTTCCCTCCTCTCAGAAAAATCCCTGGCACATAGTGAGTGTCCAACAAATGTTTGCTGAGTGGATGGATGTATAGATGAATAAATCTTACAGTAGTTTAGGCAAAAGATGATTGTGGCTTGGACTCTTGCAAAAAAAACTGAGATAGTAATAGATTTTCTTTTTTTTTTTTTGCATACAGAATCAACAGCATTAGGATATATATATAGGATTGAATTTGAGAGACGAGAGCAAATTATTAATCAGGGTTGATTCCCAGGTTCTGGATTGAGAAACTTTTGTATCTTCAGTGTTTGGCATTCAGCCTAATACATAGTAGGTTCCCCCCAAAATGTTAAATTAGTAAATTAACTTGAGCATGGACTTTGAAAGATTCAGTTAGTAGTTACAAAATTGAGAGACACCAATGAGCATCCTGGACGCATTTTTCCCAGTGCACCCTGCTGATGCTTGATGCCCACGTTCTCCTCTCAGTGGCTGAACCACGCAAGCAGGGGCTGCTAGGGGCAACATGTCGAACCTCACTGGCCTGGAGAAGCCACTGCTATCGTTTAACTTGTGGTTTCAACTAGGTTGCTATAAAGGCACAATTTGCAGTTCTTCACCTTCTTCTCTGGAGAAAAATAAAGAACACTAACTCAGAAAAATATGACAAATTTTCAAATTAATTATTTGAACAGTATCTGAACCATGAAAAATTCAGTTTCCAAAAGAAGATTAAAAAAAAAAAAAACATATGGCACATTAATTGTCATAGAGTTCTTGTTACACATTTTATAGATTTTTTTTTCATTTTTTCAAACACTGATTATTTTAAAAGAAAAAACTTGAACAGCATTTCCAGTGAAAAGTTAAATTAATACAGACATTAGCTCAGACTCTACACGTGCGATGTTGGCAGGCTACAAGAAGCTTTCGCTCCCATGGACACCTCACGTGAAAAGACAACCCCCCGATTTCCTTGCTTCTAAAGTCATTTACTAGAATGCGAACCTTGATATGTCTTTGCCCCTGGAATTCATTATGTGCTCTTCATGGGCCTCCTGGTCCTCCAATTAGCCAGTTTCCTTGCCTGATTTTTTACGAAAGGGACAAAGCTATCTGAGTGCAGCAGTATCTTGCACGATGTGAAGTCTTTATCATTTTCCCCTCTCAATGATTTTACAGATAATGATGTGTAGAACAGAGAGAAGATAACCATTTCAGCGTGTGGCCACCAATCATCTCTTATTGTTTTCAAAGAATGGGCAAGTGTTATTCTACACTTTGGGTCAAAAGAATTTTTTTAAAATTTGGCTAGAGTCATAGTCACACATATGGAGAAAAGTTCCAGATTTAGAATCAACAAAATCATAATATCCTCTCCTAACTGACCTCAACACGTCAAATCTTCATTGCTTATAATGAGCGTGAAATGCTGGAAGCCTGATATCCTTTTCTCATCGTCCCTGTCCCCTACTCTCATTGGTTCTACATACTTCAGGTGACAAGCAGGGTAGCACAGGGTGATGGGAAAATTGCCCCTGCCTGCAGAATGGATAGGCCTGACTTCAAATCTTGTCTCAGTCCCTTTGTTGCAATTGATCTCAGGAAAGTTGTTTATCTTCATCTGTGGAATGGGTTTCACTATAAACATCTTGCAAGGTATTAGAGATAGTCTATGCATTATATATATATGTGTGTATATACACACACACACACACACACATATGTATACATATGTGTGTGTGTGTGTGTATATATATATATATATTTCCCGTCATGTCAAGAGTGATCATAGCTGTTATAGTTGCTGCCTAAATCCTCATGGCATGCTGATTTGTTCATTTATCAAGAGAATCATCTTCCCTCAAGTTCTATACTGTGAAATTATCTCATATTCCATATGTTAAACATCTTCCTGTCATTCCTCATTTATTCATTTGACAAATATGAATTATAGAATTATTATATGTCAGTTTTGACATGAGTGGTGCTGCTCTAGAAATCGTTCCGCTTTTTGGTATTTAAAAAAAAATCAGAGTATCCTTTATTTAAATATTTATATTCATTTCAATATTAACCACTTGGTTGAGTGCTACTATTTTGGAAAGCATGATGTTACCATTAGAAGGACAAGACACAGATCACTAGAAATCTGCAGTATAATAGTTGATGCAGAGATAAGCAAAGTATTTCAAACAAGTAACTTAGTAAAAAAGTTCATAATTTAGGTCTGAAATACTATAATTTATTATTTCTATCATGGGAGGGCATATAAGATCTGGGGAATCATAGAGAAAAAGACTATGTAGCATGTCCTTCACGTATGTAAGATTACAACTTCCTAGACATACAAATATACAATTTTTATGTTCAGTAGAGCACCTAAAACAGTTATGTCTAGAAATAAAAGTCCCATTTTTACATGAGAACTAGTTTTTATGTTGTCTCTTAATCTTTGGACTATTTGGTCCGTAAGTAGCTTTCTAATCACAAATAATTCTGGGAAGAGATTACAGCCTGTGTTTGACTCTCTGGGGAGTTCCAAGACAGATACAGATAACTGGATAACTGGAAACTGCAAATAATATATCAAATCTCATTTTAGTTAAAAGTTAAAATTTTTTTCCCTACTGAACTTTTAGACAGAGCTCCTGACAAATAGAAAAATAGATGCAGAATGCTAGTAAGCATCATAAGCCCACAGGCTTTGCACACAATTGCTGGAGTAGTGTGAATTTAGAAATATAGAAGAGGATCCAATGTGTGGCCGCCCCAGGGGGAGGTGAGGCATTTGCCCAGGAGCTGGTCAGGGAGCCTGTTTGCCAAGCAGGATTATGGGGCTGCAGAGGGAGCCAGGAATGTCTGCAAGGCCTGGAAGCTCATGGCAGGGAAAATCTCAGTCTGTACTGTGAGGATACTTAGAACTCCACTCCGAGAGGAGCGGCCCAGGCTTTTGAATGCCCAGAATATTATACGGAAAATTCCTGGAAATAGTTGTTCAAGTAATAATAATTAAGTGCCTACTATGTACAAAAAACACTATGTGTGTGGCTGTAATCTGGTATTTCACATGACCTTGATTCTGTTTTTATTCTGTTCAAGAGAGTCCACCCACAAAATCTTGTTGTTAGGAAGAGAAAAGTACTCTATTTGTCATTTCTGAACTCAAATGCTTCCATCAACCTTGAATTACAGGAAAAGTCTCCTATATTTAACTATTGTTTGCATCATCATCGTCATCATTATGCCAGGCTCCTGAAAGAGAGCTGAGAGTACTTCTTTTAATGCCAACTGTGATTTGCACATTCATAGAAGGTTTGAAGTTTCAGAAATTAAATGTCGGGGTGTAAAATTTTCTTGAAGAAAGAAAGTATGATTGCGCCGAACTTTCCGAGTACAATCAAAGTCTAAAGGAAACATAATTATTATTGTCGGTTTATCACCTCAAACATGTTGTTGTAAATGTCATTATATCAGATGAGTTTGGTAACAGGTTTTCCATTTTGCACTTTATTTGACAAGGTGATTCATTGTTTAGTGCAGTTTAAGATGTCAGTCCTTCTGGAAGGAATTGAGCTGAGCCGATGTGCGTAAGACATTTTCCATCAAAGTGTATGATTAAAGAAGGGTGAGAAATATTGTTTCCAAACTTGTTTTAAATAAGAGTAGTTTCTTTGTCAAGATATAATTTATCACAGTTTGCTACATCTGGGAAAGTGTACATAGACTATACAAGCTGCCTATGACACTTTGTACAGCTCTAAGCCTGTGCAAGATGATCTTACTTTGGATAAGTTTGTCTGCATCATGGAAACCTAGCTAGTAAATAAAGTTGTATGTTTTTATGTTTTTGCTTCAAATAAAATAGCTCACACTTAACCAGGGTGATAAAGCAAACATTTGGCCCAACATTATCGCATGTAGTATGTTGGATTAGCACACGTTGGTCACCCAGTATTCAATATTTCACAACAGAGCATCTAGCTTTGAGCACAGAATGGGAGCCAGGGCCTTCTTTTTTACCATTTTGATGATACCCAAAGCATTTCCTTTTTCTCTTTGTTAACTTCCCATATCAAAGTTGTCAGTGTGAACATAGATCTTCATAATAAAGAATACCATTTTTATATATGTAACTACGAAGAGCCAGGAACTGGGTTAATTTGTTCTCTCTCATATTTACAGCAACCTTACAAATTATTTGCTTCCCTATTATACAATTGAGGGATCTGAGGCTTTGACAGAATAAGTAATTTGCCTAAAGACTTACAGATAGTGAATGGCAGATTGAATAGAATTCACACTGAGGCTCTGTGACTCCAGAGCCCAGAGATATTCCTCTGTTGTGGCTGGTGTATGTGTCTCAAATACATCAAGATTACCCCCTTTTTAGCAGTGTTGCCTGTAGGTTTTACTGTTTGCCTGGGCAATACCTATATTTATATATAGTATCTTAAAGCTCCACTTGGTATCTGACTGTTAGTGTCTTATTTTAGCTGTTTTCATAAGAAGAAGGAACATTCCTTCTTATTTTTCCCCAAATTGAAATATATGCTGATTTCAACAAGGGTCAAAATGTTTCTGGCTTCTTAGAGGTAAATTAGATATAAGGAAACTCCTAAATCTCTCTCAAATTATATTACCTAAAATTAACCAGGTAGAGGGTATCATAGATAAAATTCCTTGTTTAAATTAAACAGCCTTTTTATTAGAGATACAATGACCAACATTTGAAAATATAAAATAATCGTAATATATTTGTGCAGTTGCCATTAAAAAAGGACAGATATGCCATAGCTGAATAACATCCACCCCAATGGTGAAAGCAGAGGCAGACTTGATGCCTACATAGGCCCTTTGGTTTGCCTTGAGGATGGGGGGAGTCTCAGCCCTCTCTTGGCTCCTCTCCTTGGAGTTAGAGTCAAGACACAAAATTCTGAGACCACTTGAAAACTCAGGTATCCCAAACTAGGGTAGGGGTTTTGGTGACTTCTTGTTTATGTTATTGCACTGGAAGCTTTGCAACTTGAGGTTTGTATGTATGTTTGACCATAGATTTCTTGGCTTATGCTTCCATGAATAAAGTCATTTCCAGGTAAGAGGGCCTGTTTCCATATTCATTTAAATTTTTAAAAGGTGTATAAATATGCATACGTCTGCCTGCACACACTTACCAACAAACCCACACTTTATGGTTTAAATTCAGTCACAAAATTAAAATAGACATCATACATTCTATAATAACACATTGCTCCGCAAGCAATAGAGGATTATAGAGTGGTTAAGGGCTTGGTCTTAGGTTCAGATTTCAGTTCTACTTCCATACTATCTCTGGAACTTTGGGCCATTATTTAACTTCTTTGTTCTGTCCTATTTCTCCATATTTCAAGTAGCACCTACTTCAGAGGCTTCTGTGATTATATTTGTAAAACACCTAGAAGAGTATTTGGATACACAGTGAGTGCAGTGTAATTATTTGCTTAATAAATAAGATTTTTTTTTGAAAGCAACATGATCATATATTACCTCACACCTGTTAGAATGGCTATTAACAAAAAGACAAAAAATAACAAAAACTGGCAAGGATGTGGAGAAAATGGAACCCCCTTGTACTGTTGGTAGGAATGTAAATTGGTGCAGTTACTATGGAAAACAGTATGGAAGTTCCTCAAAAAAGTGAAAAATAGAACTACTATATGATCCAGCAATTCTACTTCTGGGTATTTATCTGAAGAAAATGAAAACACTAACTCAAAAAGATATATGCACCCTCATGTTCATGGCATCATTATTTACAATAGCCAAGTTGTGGAAACAACCTAAATGTTCACTGGTGGATGAATGGATAAAAAGTTGTGGTATGCATATACAATGGAATATTATTCAGCCATTAAAAAGAATGAAATCTTGCCATTTGTGACAACATGGCTGGACTATGAGGACATTAAGCTAAGTGAAATAAGTCAGACAGAGAAAGATAAATAAATACCTTATGATCTCAATTATATGTGGAACTTAAATATATATTATATATCCAAAATAAACAACAGAAAAGGAAAAAACAAGCTCATAGATACAGAGAACAAACTGGTGGTTTCCAGAAACAGAAGTTGGAGGTAGAAGATGGAGGGCGAAGGTGGATAAGATGGGTAAAGGCAGCCAAAAGATACAAACTTCTGGTTACGAAATAAATAAGTATTTTTTATATATTGTGATGTAATGTGACTATAGTTAACAAGACTGTATTGCCTATTTGAAAGTTGCTAAGAGAGTAGATCTTAAAAGTTCTCATCACAGAAAAAATTGTAATGATGTATGGTGATACCTATTAATTAGACTTATTGTGGTCTCATTTTGCAATATATACAAATATTGAGTCATTATGTTTTATACTTGAAATGAATAGATATCAAGTATACCTCAATAAAAAAAAATGATCAAAATAGATTAGGAAAAAATATGTATGGGAGCATATTTTGAAGAGTATTAACTATTTTAGAGTTGTACCAGTCCTCTTAAGGAGATAATTGATAAAATTTGAGAAATCATCTTTTGACATGATTTGGCTTCTACATCAAAGTAACTACAGAAAGAACCAGAATAATACATACAGTGCAAATTGGTCTGACCATTATTATTCTGAACTACTGTTTTTGGAGACAGTAGATAACGGCGGTCAGAAAATTAATCTGCTTGAATTCAAGACCAACCTTGCACAAATAACTTAATGTCCCTGAGGCTTGGTTTCCTCATCTGTAAAAGGAGAATACTAATACATATGTATCTATTAGGTTGTAGTGAGAATCAAATGAGATAACAGTTGTCAAGCACTGTTAAATACAGTGTTTTACTCAATAACAGCTATGATTGATATTTATAGTTTTATTATTTGAGTTCCTTGTTCACATTTTTCATCTGTTTGTTAAGAATAAGTGTAAATGCTATCAATCAACTTCACTTACAATGAAATAATACTTGCAAATGTCAGTGGACCACAGTAAGAGGTAAGCAAGCCCATATGAACATATGCTGTGATGGCCAGATTTGTATAGAATAATTTTATAGAATAATCAAAATAAATTTTGATTTCTATATTTTAAAGAATAGGTGAAGAAATCACAGTAAATTTAGGAAACCAAAATTAAAATAAAGTAAAATAAAAAAATTAAACATTGAGGAAATAGGAAACTAGCCCTAGGAAAAAAGATAGAAAGAATTGGTCTTATTTACCTGAAAAGAGACTGACAAGAGACTTAGTCAAGGTTGTGAAGGATAGTTTTTATGAGAATGATGACTTTTACTCAGGAGAACATAAAGGAGCTGATTATAAATAGTGGAGAGCTAGGAGGATGACCCAAGGTTTTCTGTACACAGTATTTCCACAGTGGAACAGTTTCTCAACAACCTCTAGATATCTTCAAATATAGGATAAACAACCACTATTTTGGATGTGGATAGTAATTAAATCTAATTCCTGGGAAGGAAAAACTGGATCTGATAACTACTTTCTATTCCAAAATTTGATTTTTGTATACTGAAGATTAGAGCTTCTCAAACTTATTTCTGTCTGAGGCCAGAAAGCAGTGTGACCACTGTGTTGAGTTTTGACACTCTCAGCCCCCTTGCTGGCCTTTTCACCATGAACAGCCTCCTCCATTTATTTCAGAGTATGACATCATCACTTCTTATGTATGCCATGAGGTACATTAAATACAAAAAACATGAGAAATCATTGACTTGGTTGTGTAATACACTGAAAAAGAGCTGGTATCTAAATACAAATATGTTATTAATTAACTGAAGACCTTTCGGAGGCTAAATACAACACGTAGATACACACATGGGAAACAGGACAGAAATGAGAAAATTAAAAAATTTACAGTCTTCAGTTTAGACTGTCTAGGTATTCTTTGGATTTTCCTCAGGAAAAGAACATTAGAGGAATCCAACTGGAACATTACAATGGCTTGGCCAATATGACAAGGTCTGTAACTTCCTGACAAGTGCTGATGAATCCCATCCGTTTTCGACAATCTGTACCTTGAAAATCTGGAGTGATATGATTCCAAATTTCCTTGACAGAAATACAAAACAATCTCTTGAGCTAAAGGACACAGATCACATCCATCATGTTTGACCTTTTGTTCTTTCCATGTCTCCAAATTGAATGGTTAGGAACTTTATATTTGATCATAACCAAAGTACAAAATATTTATCCATTTATTCATTTACCCACCACTCATTCATTCTTTTATTTAGGAAACATTTATAGCACTCATATTTACAGAATGAAATATTCAGTTGATACAATAAAACAGAAAGCTAATTAAGGCTATAAGACATATGTTAAAATAACTCTAAAAGAGTATAGAAGAAGAGGAATGAGGGTAGATTGGGAAATTAGGTTAGGACAATTAAAAGGGAGATGAGAAATCAGTACACAGCACATATTTCTGAAGATAAACTGCAGTCTTTCAATCAGTTAGGAGTACTTTAAGACTTTTCATGGAAGTTATTGATTTATCATTGGTCATTGAATCCATAAAGAGGCCTAAGTGTATGATCTCAACATTGATTCAAGGCTTATAATTCTCTCTCAGAGCCATTACTGCTGGACAATATGGCACAAATTAATGTGGATAGGAAAAGCTTTCTTTTTGACAGATGAAATGTCTATTTTAAATGGCATAAAACAGGCTTGAATCCCAAGTGTCCTCCTTTTAATTTTATAACTGAACAAATTGGTCGTCTTTAGATGACTTAGCCACAGCAAGATAAGCACCTCTCATGTGTTGATGACATGCTTTGCTATATGGTCATAAAAGTGGCTTAGACAAGCAATTAAACCTATTGACCAACTTATATACGGAAAAGCTGCCAAATATTAATTTTCCTAAAACCAAAATGATCAGTTTTGGCAGACACACATTGACATCTAAATAGATAATATTAAACTCGTCTACTCAACTGATTGCCATATGTAGTTAGTTAGTGTCACAATTTGTGATTTGTCTGGTTAACCC
Organism: Pteropus vampyrus; assembly: GCF_000151845.1. Taxonomy (NCBI): domain Eukaryota; kingdom Metazoa; phylum Chordata; class Mammalia; order Chiroptera; family Pteropodidae; genus Pteropus; species Pteropus vampyrus. The sequence continues at coordinate 133,369 of NW_011889165.1, read as the reverse complement.
TTCATATGTGGACGATATCAAAATTAAACATTTTACAGAGACTATGTTAAAGATCTTCTGTGGTCAACAGAGACCTTTAGTATCTCTTATCCACAAATCTTTTTAAGATAGACATGCTCTTTTTGCCTTATGGTACAGAGATTTGGCATTTTCATCAATTCAAACAGATGCTAAATTGCTTTGTGATAATTGTCCTTGATCTGTTTCAAAATGTTCACTTTGTTCACAGTTGTACACAAATCAACTGACTGTCCATTAAGATAAAAATATCAGAAAAGTCCTTTTATTTTACATGGAAACAGCATCTTTGTCATCTATACATCATATCTTTTTTAATAAAAAAATGTGAACGATCTGACGTGGAACTGGATAGTAATCTCAATTTTGAATTGGCCATTATTCATCATCCATCACAAGCCTGGCTATTGATACTAAAAAGGATTATTGAAGGGATCTACCAATCACTCGTCTTCGAAATTCTCCAAAATGCAACCATATTTTGCCTCCAGTTTTCATCTAGGCTTATTATAAGAAGTAGCTCTATGTGAAGTTCTTTTTTAAAAAGGGATTTAAATTATATATATATATATATATTTCAAAAACATTTATTAACATTTCAACAGGTTCAGGTATTACTGAAACTAGCATTTCTTCTTACTGGAAGAATTTATGGCTTCAAACTTCCTTAATCTGGGGAAGGAAACATCCAGACCCAGGAAGCCCAGGGAGTTCCAAACAAAAGAAACCCTAACAGACCCACACCAAGACACATTATAATTAAAATGTCAAAATTTAAAGACAAGAAGAGAATATTAAAAGCAGCAAGAGAAAAACAACTTGTTACATAAAAGAGAACTCAGTAGATTTTTCAGCAGAAATTTTGCAGGCCAGAGGGAGTGGCAGAATACACTCAAAGTGTGAAAGAAAATAACTTCAACAAAGAATACTGTAACTAGCAAAGCTATTCATAAGTCAAGGGGAAATAAAGATTTTTCCAGACAAGAAAAAGCTAAAGTTCATCACCACTAAATTGGCCTTACAAAAAAAATGTTAAAGGGACTTCTTCAAGCTAAACAGAAAGGGCACTAATTAGTAACAAGAACACATATGAAATAATAAATCTCACTGGAAAGGCAAATATATAATAAAAGTAGTGGATCGATCACTTATAAAGCTTGTATGAAAGTTAAAAGGCAAAAGTAGTAAATATAACTATGATTATAATAATTAGTTAAGGGAAACACATGATAAAAAGGTATAAATTGTGACATCAAAACATAAAACATTGGAGGAGAGAGGAATAATGTTGTCTTACAATAGGATCAAATTTAAGTAATGATCAACTTAAAACAGACTGTTATAGATATGTCGTTATATGTAAGCCTCATAGTAACCGCTATAGTAAAAGCCTATAGTAAGTACGCAATACATAAATAGAAAGTGCTATAAGCATACTACTAAAGAAAGTCATCAAACCACCAAGGAAGAACAATAGAAGAAGAAACAGAGAGGAACTACAAAAACAACCAGAAAACAATGAACAAGATGGCAATAAGCACATACTTTAAATGTAATAATTACTTTAAATGTAAATGGATTAAATGCTCCTATCAAAAGACATAGGGTGGCTGAATGGATTTTAAAAAAAGGAAACCAAACTAGACCTTTCTACATGTAAATGGAATTAGCTATACTTAGTCAGAAAAAAATGACTTTAAAACAAAGACTGTAATAAGAGATAATGAAGGACATTGCATAATGATAAAGTTGTCAATCCAACAAGAAGGGAAGGGGAGGGGAGGGGAGGGGAGGGGAGGGGAGGTGAGGGAAGGGATTTTCAAATAATTTTTCAAATAATTTTTCCTTCACCATCTTTATTTCTTGGTTTATGTCTCTTACTATATTAATGATTTTTCCACTTAATTGTGATTTTTATTGTAAGTTGCCTCACATCACGTATCACTTTTGAAAGTGGGCAATGAATAAATGCCTATGAACAATATCATCTCTTTAACATAGATTGGGTACTAGATTAGGGACTGTTTGGAGGAATGTCATAAAAAGTGTGGTCAATGTCATACCTGGAAAAGAAAAACCTGGGGTATCTATTATGCAGATGCTTAGGTTTTACCCAAGGTCCACTGGATCTGAATCAAGGTGGGGACTGAAAATCTTCATTTTTACAAGCTTCTACAGACTACAGACTGAGAATCCCAAAGTTGCTAAACCACCTTCAAGAGAAGGATATATCCTATGTTTCACAAGCATTGGCTACAGCTCTAATAGGGCACAAATTTAGATATTCACAAAGGACTTGATAAAATGAAGTGTGTGTGGCAAAGTGGTAAGCACTGCAAGCAACCCCAACATAAATAAGGAATCAGAAAATTATTGCCATGAACCATGTGAGTCATGGGGGTCTCGGCATCAGGGTGGCAGTGGGAACTAAAGTATTTAAACAGGGTTCCAAAATGTGGGGAAGAAAGACCACCACGACTTTTGTAGTCACATTTAGGGGATAAAAAATGTGAGACAGAGAGAGAAATCAGATATGTTCCAGAGTTTAAATCTTGAACAATTAGGAAAATGTTTACTATCATAATCTGAGACAGAGAATTGTATAAAAGAGTAAAAAAATTACAAGTTTGGTTTTAAAACATGAGCTCCTAAGGAAACCACTAGAGCAAAGACAGTTGGATAAATGGACCTAGACCTAGAATTCCTGAGAAAAGCCAAGTCTAGAGATTAAATGCTGGCATTTTACACCTAGCGTGAGTTGAAAGTATGAAGTAGAAAATAACTCAGATATGAACTAGAGTGAAAAGGAAACCTGGGGAAAGACCTCCAGTAGAGAAGGCAGGAAAAGAAACAGATACATGTGTCAAAAAGTAAAAGAAGAGAATTAGGCTTCAGAAGTAAAAAAAAAAAAAAAAAGACTTTCAATAAATGCTTCAAGTGCCAGCAGCTTGTTGTCAGGTAGGATTATAATTTTGAGAAGTTGTGGTTGAGCGGTTTTAGTAGAGTGGAGGAGGTAGAAATAGATTGCAGAGAGAGAATGAGTAGGAGGGATGCACTAGTATAAAACTTCTGAGAATGAGGATAGTATAGGATGGAGATATGGTGAAAACATGATATGAAAGCAGGATAGAGGGCAGAGCTGCTGCTAAATTCCAGGTGCCTTTTGAACATTAGGAAAATTTGATTCTTGCTCTGCTAGACATATTCCCACATGTGTGCTGTCATGACTTGGCCAGCAAAATGCTAGTTGGACTGTATCATGACCGGCCCCTCTAGCTGGCAGTATTTGTACAATGTATAGAGGCAACTGTCTTGAGTGAAAGCTTTTGATGTAAGCAGATATTTAAGCATATTTTTAGACCTAGGGGAAGTTGCCAATTGTTGGTAGGGCTGAGGGTGTCACGGAGTGTAATAAAGACAGTGTAATAGAGACAGAAGAATAGAAATAACTACTAGATGAAAATCAAAGAGTAAGGGAAGGAGGGAGGGAGGGAAGAGGAGGAGAAAGTAGCTAATAGCTTGGTAACAAAGTAACTTAGAACTTTGAAACAGTATTTGACCACACCTTCTCAATCTTGAGCAGAGTGGGGTGTGGGGATGAGGGAAGTGCAAATAAATACAGAACTCTTTTCAGCAGAGTTGTTTATTATAGTGGTTCAGAGGTAAATTCTGAATTTTCTAGCTTTGTTGGCTGAAAACATTGAGTCAAGAAGCAAAAATACTCCAGTAGCCATAAGCAAAACTAGCACTCAGATCTTGGTCTTTAATGGCAATCCCTACTAAAAAGAACCATTTCTCTCTTCAGAGAAATGGCTGAGTCAATGATTGGGGCAGGTAGATACAGGATAAGACTGGAACTCCTTGTTATACCACAAAGTAAGGGATTGCTTAAAAAAAGTCAGGGACACTAGAGTTAGGTTAAAGAGGCTCTCACTAGCCAAATCTGGGACAATTTGAGCACCAAAACAAAGTACAGTAATGAATTATACATAATTGGGGAAAAAAAGGAATTTATATCTATGACAAATAGATAAGTAAATAGGGGAGAAGAGAGGTCTTACTTATGGTGGAATATCAAGGACCAACTGGAAATATGAACAGAGTAGTAGAGCTGGTAAATCATAATTTTGCAACATCTTGTAAGGATTGGATCAGACAAGAATTATCAATGAATGTTAAACACAGGGAAAGTTTTGAGGAGAGGCAGGGTATTTTCATGAGTTTTAAAGTGTTTTCACACAAAATGATGAAAGTTAACGTCACTGATGGGGGCCGATGGACACTGTGTGTGTCCAGATATGATACCCTGAGAAGGACAGAACATCACCTATGCAAAATTCTTGCTGAGAATGCATGATTTCAACTTAAACATGAGGAAAGATCAAACACAAAATGAGGAATAACCTATTTTTTAAAGAAAAAATCTATTCCTCGATATCATTAAAAGACAGAGAAAGGCAGGGAAAATGTTATCAGATTAAAGGAAGCGAAAGAGATAGAACAACTAAATTCTATACCCACACTGTGCACAGAAGAAGAAAAAAAATGCTACAAGGTATATTGTTAAGAACATTGGCAAATTAGGAAATGTGAACATACACTTGATAAATGTATTCTATCAGTGTAAATTTATAAAGTTGATAACTGTACTATGGTTATGTAAGAGGAGATACCTGTATCCCTATTAGGAAAAATACAATGAAGTATTTAGGGATAAAAGGGCATGATGTATATAACTTATCTTCAAATCATTCAGAAAAAAACTATATGGATAAATGGATTGATAGATAGAAAATAACAAATCAGATGACCTAAAATATTAATGTTAGGTAAGCCTGTTTAAAGTATACTATTATTATTTTTGTGATATTTTGTAAATCTGAAGTTATTTTCTAGTAAAGAGTTAAAAAACAGTTGTCATTTGTTGTCATTTTAAATGTTTATAGTTAGGTGTGTTGCCAGGGTAAAACTCCAAAAATATGATTCAGAAACTCTGCTATTTTATAAAATATCTCTTGAAGATAATGAAAAATGTTGAGGTAAATTTTTTCCAAACTTGTACTTTAAAGCTAGAATATCTCTGGAAAAAAAAGACCCATGTGAAGAAAAAATCACAAAAAAGAATGCTAGATATCATAGCAAAGCCCACATTTTCATTTTATTAAATTAAAATTTAATTTCTACTTGTACTTTAAAGAATTGTCTCTCTCCACCACCTCTCTTAGATATGAAACAAAATACATAGAAGAGAAATTACACATTTTAAAGTATTTCTGAAGCAAAATGTAATGATAAAAATGTATGTTCCTACTAGAACATTAATCTCGTCCTTTATAATTAACTATTGCATTTTTCTTTCATCAGGCTCTGACCTTTAAGGTGTTCCTGTTGTGTGTGTTTTTTAAATGCCTAACTTTTCTGGAAAATGTGCAGAGGTCATAATGAGGCATAATTATACATAGTATATAATTTTCTTTGGCCTTTTTCAAGTGCTAATTTAGCTATCAATTTTTCCTATAGAATTTTTATAAGAAATACGTTTTAAAATGAAAATTTTCTTCAGTTTTGGCATGAACTATATGTTCAGATAAGAAATTTAGCAACATATGAAATCGAATGTTAAGTGAACACTGAAAAATAAATCCTTATTTATCTAGATAGAAAACAAGTTTCTAAAACAGCTTTTTTTCTCTCCACACTCTGCTTTTACGAGAAGGAAACAAATAATAACTAGCCTACCTCTCTGGGCCTCAATCTCCTTATTGTAAAATGGGTATCATCAATCCTAGAGTATTGTAAGGATTAAATTGAGTATTTAGCACAGCACCTGGCACATAGTAAGCACTAAAGTGATAATGATTTATTTTATTATTATTTACATTGATTTAAAAAATAATATCCAAAGTGGGTTTATTGATTTGGGCTGATTTCCTATAACTGCTCATTTAATATACTAAGCAATAATTGGTAATTATTATGGTGATGCCACATTATCAAAGATTAAATTTGTTTTGAAATTGTTTGAATTGCCATTAAGTCCCAGATGACTTCAGTAATCAGACTCTCGGGTGAAGAAAAATACTCTGGTGTTCAATCATTCCGGATCAATTGGAGTATGTCTTCTTTTCTTTTTAAAAATTCTCCATTAAATACTATTGCATTGCTACAGAAAATGCCTTTTAATCTGTACATAATTAGTAATTTTACTTACTAAAAAAATATTTTTTACATATAGTTTGCATGGAAAGATGTCATTGGTAAGAAAATAATCCCGAACTTAGAATACTGATAAAAAGTATTTGGAACAGAGGCAAATCATGTACATGTAAAAAAAAAAAAAAATAAATTATTTCCTGAAAAGGAGTTTTAATTTTATAAAACCTTGCTGTAAGCATCATCAGTCATTTGAGATCGGCAGGGATAAGAGCACCAATATGAAGACTGATTTGATTTTCATACTATTTTAATGACAAGATAAATTTCAGCAACTCGGATTTCTATATAAAAAGACACTTTAAAATAAATGAAACATATTTGCAAGCAAGCAAACACGCACACAGAGGAAATTATTTGTTTTGAATTGCTGACAGTGTAAGTAACTCGATCGACTAATAGAACCAGACTAATTCTATAAACCTTAGAGCATTTTTTATAAATCAGTGGTTTAGGGAATATTGGAGTTTAAAGAGGATCTGATGCATTTTTATGCTCCTAATGTGTTCATTTTAGTCCTTGAATAAATTTTGCTGATTAATATTTGTTTTATGCCCATAATGGCCCATTTGTTTATAGGGAGTTGGGATTTTTTCAATGGTAAGTTAAGTGTGAGGACAAAGAAATGTTTTAATAATTTAGTGTCATTTCTTATTAAATTGTGTATTTATTAACTTTTACTAAATTACTAACTCTATTATCATATGTCTTGATGATGGGAAAAGATACAAAAATTTATATCTGGAATCCTAGTCTAAATTCTCCACATAAAATAAATGAAGAAAGAGAAAGACTGAGGCCACAGGCTAGAAAGTTGATAAACACAGCCACTTATGTGGTAGAGACACAGAAGGTTTTGCATACGTCTGGAAAATCTTGACGTCTCATATCGTAAGCTTCTGTAGTTAACAAGGGGGGAAATTACCTGGGCCAAAGCATCAGGAGTGGCCATTTCTCCAATGTAAATTTGAGGCCAAGTTTTCTTGCATTTTACATTTGCTTCCCTTTAATTTGCTATTTTTCGGAAGAACGTACTCACCAGAAAGATCAAGTTCTTCGTGGTCGTGGAACGCCTGGGGATGTACATCCATGCTCAGGGGTGTCGATTCTTTTGTTCTTTGAACGACCTTTCCCAGGTTTGGGGCACTTCAATTCCATCAAGAGAGCACAAACCTCTACATCAGTGGTTATTAAACTTGCCGTCACAAGGATTTGTAACCAATAAGAAAGTACTGCTATTTAGGAATAATTTTTTTGTTTAAGTATACATTAGATTGGCTTCAAAGTGATCCATAGAGTGATATCGCTCCATTCAGTTGCATTAAGATTCCCCTCTGTGAGTGGGAGAGAGGAGGACAAGATTCTTTGCTGACTGGAATTGCTCATTAATGCTTGGAAAAAGCCTGCAAGTGTCTCACACATGTGAACATCTACCGAGTTGTGTGTGTTGCAATAAAAAAGAGACTGAGAAAAGTTGCTTTATGCAGGCCCTGGTTTACTTCAATACACAAGTACAAATAATCTTTGCATATTGTCTGCCTTGGTGAGGGCCCATTAATCAAAGATCAGAATGGCCTCAAGGCATTGGTAAAATGCCTTTGCCACAGAAACCTTCCTACTGTGGGCCTGACTTGCACACATCATTTTATTATTTTACTCTGGAAATGCAAATACATGACAAGCCTCATATTAAGAGGCCCTTGTTAAATCAAAGGTATGTAGTTGCTTTTTAAGAGGGAGAAAGTGGCCAAACACCTTTCTCGAGTGTCCTCTCTCTAGGCATGTGGCAGTGGGAGGTGGTAGCACTGTCAAAGGTGAATTATGGGGAAAAAAGTAAAGGACTGTTACCTTTTGAACATCTTCTGTATAAGGGTGCCCACCTTCGGCCACAGCAGGGTCTGTGAGAAATACTTATTTCCTTGGTGAATTCAGATTACTTATGGCTGGTAATTGGGAAATGAAAGTGTATCTTAAACAATCTTTATCAAGGTTTTTACCTTTGTTTGGGTTGAAAAATACGTTTGAAAAAACTGACTTTAGCCTGGATTTAAATTTCCTTGGATTGTTTTAGAAAAACAGTTAGAGAAAGGATTCTACATTATTAGTGAATTGAAGTAAATTTAGGTTGTGTCAATTTTCCTGATGTTTTGATTGAACAAATGACTTAGTCTGTAATTGACTAATCCTCTAAATCAATCAAAGCCATGCTGTAGTAAGTAAACTAAATTTAAATCCTTAAATCAACTGTGGATGTGGAACAATCTTTAAGTTTATGAAACAAAGCACACTTTATTTTACTAAGGCAACATGAAACAGAAATTGAGAACTCAAAATATAGAAAGCAAAAAAAATTACAGGTGCTAATATGTTACATTGATTTAGAAATCTATGTACTTCTAAGAAAATGGTGTCAGCATTTAGACTACCATAAACTAGAGAAGGGAAAACTTTTCCTGTACTGGGCCAAATAGAAATATTTTACGCTTTGCAGGCAATATGGTTTCTGTCATAACTACTTAACTGCAGTTACAGTGCAAAAGCAGCCATAGACAATATGTAAACAAATGGGTGTGGCTATGTTCCAATAAAACTTTATTCATGGACACTGAAATTTAAATTTTATATCATTTTCACATGTCACGAAATATTTTTTTGTTTTTTTTCCAATCATTTAAAAATGTAAAAACCATTCTTAGCTCAGAGGCCAAACAAAAATAGGCAGTGGGCCAGATTTGACCCACAAACTGTAGTTTGCTCACCCCTGCCTTAGACTAATTAAGTATGAACTGTAAGAGTAAGTTCTGAACTTTAAGACATATCGAGAATGTCAGTGACTCATTTACTCTATTGGCTATTGAACATAATATCACCTATGTAGTATATACGTGACAAAAAGTTTACCCTGAGTTGAGTAATGAGAAAACAACTGGACACATCCAGATGTGCATCATTCCATAAAACCGGCCTGGAATCTTTAGAAATGTCAGTTATGCAAGACCAAAGAAAAAAGGATAAAAGTGCAGGGTAACCATTCAAGACCAAAAAGACGAAACCTAAAAGCAATGTGTGGTCTTTGTTGGGATCATGGATTAAAACAGAAACAACTGTAAGAGGACATTATTAGGGTATTTGAAGAAATGTGAATATGGATTATCAGATATTGTATCAAGGTTACATTTCTTGGGCATGATAAATGCTGAAGGATTTACAGACTAAGTGTTATGATTTGCAATTTAATTTCAAATGGTTGCAATCACACAAAAAAGTGTATGTGTGTTTGTAGCGATGTGAAGCAAATGTGGTAAAATAGTAACAGTAAATGAATCTGACTGATGAGTATGCCAATATGATTGTACTACTCTTTCAACTTTTATATGTCTAAAATTATTCAAAATAAAAATTGAAAAGAGTATAGAAAAAAATCATGGTTGAAAATTTACTTGGTTCAAGTTAGAAATATTTGATATATAAAATTATAGTGCTTGAAAAATAATGTAGTCATTGAAATTCTAAAATTATACCAATTTCATTTGGAAATTGAAATAATTTGACTTGTAAGTAATAGCTAAATGATTTGTGTGTTTGTTATTTTCAGCTCATTTGTTCCCAGAAATTATAGCATGGGTAAAAATCTAATCTGGATGAACCAAACACACACAAAAAACGATCAAACTCAGCTTCTCAAAAACCCCGAATTTAGATTGTTCTGTTGTTGCATAAGATGAATATTTATTCCGTGACCAGAAATCCGAAATATTTTTCCTGTAATTAAAACTTTCAAATACAAAAAACACTTCACTTCTTCTAGTTGTCAGATCCAGATAATTCTGCATACTATTTTGCTCACTAGATATTTTAAAATGTAGAGAAACTAGATAGGAAACAAAATTAATGAGTCATCATTTAATTTGGAGAAATCACTCTATTCAAGGACATCAAAGGCACTTTCACAAGAAAAACTGTAAACCTTTGTAGGCAGAGAAGACGTTTTAGTTGCCTTTGTATCTCTAATGCCAAACACAGTGCCTCACACAAGTAGCCACTCAATGAATGTTTGCTGAATGACTGAATGAATAAATGAATGAATAAATAAATGGAGGGGGGACCCTCCCTGCTTTATATGAAAACAGGTTAGGTTTGATATGATGTAAGGAAAAGATTCAAGATGACTCTGGCACTGGACTGGACCACTGAAGGAAGTAATGGATTCTTACTTATTTACTTATTTATTTATTGAAATTTACAATAATAGAATAAACATATATCTTGAATATATTTTTAGAGAAAACTTACCACTCAAATGTTCAGATACTTTTCTACATATATGATGATGAAGACAGTTCCTCAGTTTCAAGGATTCTGTTAACATTCAGTTAGATTGAAATGGATCTAAGAATCATGACTTATGAAAGGCTGTCGAGGGAATTAAAGAACAGAAATCATAGCAGCTGGGAGAGGATGAGTAACTGGCCTCAATTATCTTCAGGGTTGCCATTAGAAAGAAAGTGTAGAAATACTCTGAGCAGCTCATCAGGAAAGAATTAGGACCAGTGAGCAAAATTAATGGTGGGGGAAGGGGGCACTATACAGATTTTAGTAACCTAACAAATAACATTCTAACGAAGAGACATGCCCAACAGTGAGACAGCTTGCCTTAACAGATAATAAACCACTGTCACTGGAAGTGTGTAGACAGAGTTGGTGTGACCATTTTCAAGGGTGACTGGGGAGGTAGCGCCTACACAGAGCAAGAGATTGAGGCTATTTCATCTCTTCCGACCTGAAAAAGCACTGTTCAATATACCCGAAAGTCATTCTACAAATTCAGTGTTAATACTAAGTATATTAATAAACAAATATTTTCAATACCTCAAGGTCTTCAATGAGTATATCACAGGTAAATAGAACATCGTGGTCTGTTTTTTCTTTGAATGTTTTACCAGTAGATGTAGACTTGGCGTTAATTACCACTGAAGGAAAATTTACATTGTCTCGGCATATAAAAAGATGACATAACTCTGCAGAGCTCCAGAATGCTCTTAGCTATTTCAAAGATGCTAGGTTTGTTCTTTCTCTACATCCGGGACCACTATCCCTGTTATCTTGTTATCCTCCCAAGCCTGGCTTATTTTCTACAGCTGCCTCCTAAAGAGACATTTATCTCTAGTCTCTTCCTCCTGTAATCATCTTGAACATTGCAACTAGATGTCTGCCTAAAACCCCATGTGAACAAATTCCTACCTATTCAAAAGTCTAGAATGATTCATCAATTTAGAAATATGTATGGGAAAGATTGGAAGGGGTATGAAAATACAAATAGTCATTAAAATGGTAGAATTACAGACTAGCATTTTGAAATGTTCTTGGTATGATACTAATAAAGTTTTAGTGATAAATAAGATCAGGTGCAAAACAGACTTAACAAAATTTCCTTACTACCTAGCATATCACATACAAAAGCTCCAACGTGACTTTTAAAAAGACTCTTCATTAAGTCTCTCAATTTACCTTTTCTCCTTCTAACCCTGCAATCAGCTTCGCTAGCTTTCTATTGTCTAACTTCCTGCTCTCTTCTAACTCTTTTCTTCTTCCTTTTCTCTTATTGCTGCTTCTGTCTCTGTGCCTCTTTCACCACTTTGCTCTCTTCCTCACCAGCAGGACAACTACTGTTCATTTCATCTGTCACGTAGGTAAGCTTCCTGAGGGCAGGGCCGTCATTCATTCATCATTGCATTCCCTGCATCTAGAATAGTGCCTTGCAGCTAAAAGGTGTTAATGAACTATCGCTTGAATGAATGATTGTCATTTCTATAACTATATGAATCTACAACACTTTCTTTTTGAAATTTGATATAAATTAATTATATATTATGTGTGGTTTTCTAACTGCATTACATCTTTTTTTCCTACATGTTTAAGCATATGTCTCTGTGGTTTTCTAACTGCATTACATCTTTTTGTTTACATGTTTAAGCATATGTCTCTCAAAATAAAATGATAAATGTCATCCATATTACCTAATTCGATACTTCAATTCAACAAATTTTTATTGAATACCTACTGTGTCAGGCACTTTAGTAGGCATTAGAACATAAATTAAAAACTGCATTTAACAAGAGCAGTAAAGACCAAATGGAATATTTCTTAGCTAATTTCCTTTACACAAAATAAATACACTTGAAAAATCTATCATCTAAATCAAAATAATAGTCAAATTTTCTATACTCTTCTATCATCTTTCCATCAAACCTATTCAAAAGAATCATATAAAATAAATATAAGATGTACTAGGTATCCTGAAATCCAACATTAAACCGTTAATGATAAGTAGAAATAAAAAATCTAGGATATGGTTTTACTGGTGTAGGGGAACTGGCATTTAATCATTTGTGTTCCAAGATATTTATAGTAATCAGGAAGATTTTGAAAATTGTGAAGGCTTAATGTGTAGTTTCTAGTTACAGTAATTTTAAGCCTCTTATGCAATATAGACGTTTTGGAAGCTGCTAAATGTTATATATTTTTTTCCAGAACCAGATGCAGTAATTTGGTAAAGGATACAGGTAGAAGAGATCACTAATTTTCCTTTTCCCCTAATAAGCTATGTTTATTATGCCAATTTTAATTACCATGCAATCTAATGGATTTAAGGCTTATATTTTCCACATCACTAGACATCACAAACATGAAAGCATTTTATACTGTCATTATGCATCAATGTTTGTACTTGGTTATACATATATACAGAAATTATTCACACATCTTAACCTTGCTATTTCCTTCTTTCAAACCAACCTAATTTTACCATTAAAGCAGCTTTTTAATAAATGGTATAAGAAATACAGCAAGGCACACTTTTTTAAAAAACTTTTTCTCATTACCACCTCAAGAAGCATAAAAAACAAAACTGTTGTACATAATTTAATAGTAGAATGTCACTAGTTTATAATACACAACACCATATAGTTGTTTCTTGAAGTGCTGCATAGATTATTAGTTTTAAAATAAAATAAATAAAACAGCGCTTTTAAAAATTACTTAATTTTGATAAAAGAACCAGTGTTTCTTCTCTATGCTGCTCAAATCAAATGTTGGCCTTTTAGGTAAAACTCTTTCAATAAACATAGGCATCATACCATTACAAAAACTTCAGATTGAAACATGAAATTGGTCAAGTACTGGGAGGGGTTCATTCCAGACAGGTGAACTTAATGGACCATCAATTTGGTGAGCTGCAGATCTTTAAAGAGCAGATGGGGAAGGGAGGAGGCAAACAGAAAAGTCTTGCTGGAGAGGCAGGGTTGGTAGAGGTAGCTTGGGACAGGAATCCATGGGAGAACAAGCAGCTTTGCTGAACTTCAGAGACAGTCACCTAAAGAGAACCAGTGCACACATCCAGATCACAAGGCTCATGGAGACAAACCGCATTCGGAAGGAAGAGTCATCTTAGGAGAGGCCAGTGTAACAAATGGCAGTGACGTGATGGAACGGAGACCAGCCTGGGGTGGGAGTATGAGGCCACCCCTGAGTTGCAGCCAGGCTTATCTACAAGAAACAAAAAAGTGACAGGAAGAAGTTTCAGAAATGTCTGTTTTATTTGCAAAACCCAGACCTTTGAAGAACCACTGGAAGCTGCCATTTTGGGACAACCTGCTAATGTTTTGAAATAGAAAGACACATAAAATATAAAGTGATTTTAATAGCCCAGAGTTCACATGACTGACAAAAATGTTTCAGAATCGAGGTGAAAACTATATCGATTTTAAAAAGAAGACATGGTCGTAAAGAAAACAAGAAAAATAATCGTTTGACATTTCCTCTGGATCTCATCTACTCCTGCCTGTGAACTCGGTTTCAAACACTCGACAGCCTCAAATCACTACGAAAATGCGAGGCTGCTGATGCCAAGCAATGCAGCAAAGTATCAACAGTGATACACAGACTGAGAACCTAGGCCCTCAGATTTAACCCTCCCCATCAATGACAATATGTGCAACAGTGGAAATGAACAACTCCTCTATTACATAGTGGTGAAATATTGATAACAGTGTGATAACCCCAAATGTTCCAGCCCCTTGACTATAAAAGGATATAACTGGGACATCTAACTCAAATACAAATGCATTTCATTTAAGGTACAGACAGCATTGTGCAAATGAGAATGATTCAATTATGTCTGTACATTTGATGGCTCATATACAAATCTGTTCCAAACTCAGTTGGTTCAGCCTATTTCTAAATGGCTAAAATCAACCTGTTGAATGGGAAGAACAATTAAATTCCAGGTTTAGGCAATGTAGAATGCAATTACTTTAGGTCCTCTGACCAGCTCTCAGATAAAGCAGCCTTTTGCTTCTCTGGATTTAAGCTGAGTTCCGAAGTCTGATGTCAGGTTGCTTTATCGTCCTTTTAGAACTAAACACTCTCATTCTGTCTTGCTCTCTCTTTCTCAATAATCTTGCAAACTGTTTAAGAGCCAGAAAGTCTTTCACTAATATGGTTTGGCTGGAGCCACAGGAAGTTGAGGAGAGAAGGCAAGTTTAAGAACAGGGAGAGACAGGCAGGAACAGATGGGATGAAATTCGGTATAGCAAAATAATGCAGTCACTCAAGAAAGAGCATGGTGCATTGTTCAAATGCAGAGAACATGACTCATTTGAAATCTGGACACTGAGTAGGGAAGCCTTAGGTGAGGCAAATCTGGTCTTTAAATGCTGGTATTTAACTTCTCTCGGAATAATCAATTCTTTCAACTTGGCCCACTTGAAAAGGGGCAGGCCAAATTGGCTGAGACACAGAACTGAGCTCTGTGTGTGTGTATGTGTTATGGGTGTTGCCCAATAAAATCTTCATTATTTAGCATGGCAGGGCTAGTCATTCAGAAATATTGGATAATTAAAAGAAAATACTTCGCATCTACCAGAACCTTGATTTATTAAAGTAATTTTAAAAGTAAATTTGATAAGATTACACCTGTATCATTTAGTGAAAAATGAATATACTATCACCAAGAGTACTTTCTTAAATGTGCTTGGCCAGCTTTGGGTCATATTAAACACTAAGTGTTAATCCCATCAATAGAATGAAAATGTATGGTGTGTACATGAGAAATGTTTGCCTTTACAGCTCTCTTAGTTTGTAAAAACTGAGCAGCAGCACTTTTTACTGCATATGTGTATACTCGAGCATACATAAATACAAGTAATTGCCTAAAATCCAAAATCTAACTATCACCTCTGCAGAAGAGTAAAGTAAGAAACGCAATGGAGCTAAAAGTTCTAAAGGAAATAATACGTATCCTAAGTAAATACTGCCCCCCCCAACATGTACACACACACACACACACACACACACACACACGAGTAAAACAAAACTGAAAATCAGAGGAAGTCAAAAGGAAAAAATAAAAAGTACACTCTGGCTGCATGCAATGAGTTAAATTTTTATACCACAGGATTTATCCTGCATGAAGTTTAGGGTTAAATCATTCACCAAAGATCAGAGGCTTATGATGAGGATTATGAAGAAATAACTGTCAGAATACAGCAAAAAGATTAGTGCAAAGTACATCTCTTAGGCAGGTCCTAGGAGGCACTCCAGACATACATTATGTGCTTCCTCCAAATTAGGCAGAAATATCTGGATCTATCCAGTTACCTTTCCTTTGATGTGATTTGCTGTAACTGACCTCTCTATTTTTGTAGAAACATGACACATAAATGAAAATACTGAAAAGCACAGCAGTGTGCCTGGAAATTGGTGCAAATGCATACTGTGTTAGATCGTGTTAAAACTTCTCAATAATTTCAGTGGGTTTTTAATTAGAACACAGTCAATGAGAAACCTTTACAAAAATTTTTGAAAAAAATTTGTTACTGTTGTAGATTGTATTGCTATTCTAAGTTACAGCTCTTCTAGAGGAAATTACAATAATTTCATCATTTGAGAATTTATTTCTGAAAAAGAAAAAACAGTGAGTTGAATTTTAAACTTTTGGTGAATTTTATTATCCTATTAAAAAGAGCACTCCAAATGATGGTTTTCAAATGGGTTAAAAAGTAGAGCTTTTTCTTTTTCTTTTTTGAATCTTGCGGGAAGAACAATGACAACAACTAAGCTTTTATAGACATGAAACCTCATATTTACCAAATAATTTTCCTATGTATCCCTGACATTTAACACTGAAGTCATGTCAACATTTTGAGATTAAATAACTTGTCCTGGCCAGTAGTATTTTAACAATGTGTAAATCTTTATACCCAGGTACCCGTACTAATGACTGGCAAAAAATTTAGGCATCCAGATGTTTTGTGTACATGCTACTGAAAAAACAAAACAAAACAAAACTGATTAAGACTAGTAAATATGGCTATTTAAATGGCCCTAGGCTGATAACGAGTCACTTGGGGGCGATGTGAGTTCTGCAGAAGTAAAATCTGGCTGCTTCTCCCATTGCCTGGGATAGGGCCAGGCACTGCATCGCGGGGGCTCAACAAAATATTGCTGACTGGCAGGCAGGCTGGCTGATAGTTTTACACAGTCCCTGCCTGTAAAATGTGAGGGTTATACAGATCCATCAGCGCATTCGCTTCCCGAAGTCAAAAGATGGAGCTGCTTACAATTTACATTTCATTTCAATCCTATGTGCATGTAAAGGAGAGAAGAAATCCTCGGAGTATTAAAAAGGGAGGAGTGCATCCTGGAGGTTTCTCCAGTGCCAGAGCTTCTGGAGCTCTGGATCATCACGACTGGTGACTTGAGGGTCACAGTCACATGATGTCATGTTCAGAATGGTGTTGCTTTCAAGCCTTTATCCCCTTTCAGAGAACAGAAATCAGCCAGGCTCTACCAGTCCTTCTGCGGAGGTTGGCAGAGCCAACAGTACAACTGTTTCTCACAGAACTTGTTTTGAAACAGCTTCTAGAATTGCAGTTATTCTCCCCTAATGGTCAGTTTTACTGCATACTGATGGAGAATGTGATTATAGGGTGGACAATGTTTCACAGAAAATACATTTCTCTCTCTCCTACTTTTGTTCTCACTTGCAGCCAATTGTAAATAGAATCTGAAACTTAGAAAATTAGTTGAGCTATATTAGTAAGTAGGATGCCTTTCTCCAATTTTGCATACCGAGTTTATTTTTAGGGTATATATATGGTATAGATTCCCCCCTCACTCCTCATTTCTAGCAGCTCTACACAGAATCACACATTTTAATGAGCCTAGGGCACAGGTGTTGCAGGAAAAAAAATAATGATGTTTGCCATTCATCTTTCAAATTAAATAATGTGTTTTTAAATAGTAACTTTTTTCATAATACATTATGGGAACAACATTTATCTGTCACATTTTAAAAGATGTATTTGTAATAAATGTAAATTACTTTTAGAAAATCAGTAATTAGGCTCATCAAAAAATAAACAATCTGCCACAAAAAAGATAATCTTTAGCATAGTTAAGTATAATAACTGTTATTTGAATAAGTTAACAAATTAGGGTAGATTGCTTCTGTAATTCATTTCCTATAGCACAAGTTTAGGTTATAGCATTAAGCTTCTGGAGTGGGGGTGGAGATGGCATTCGGCACCTCTCACTTTGGTGAAATAGAAAGTCTCACATTCAAAAGCTCAAATTTTCTTTAAACTTGATTGAGAAAGTACATTTATCACTGGGGCTTACGAATGGGAAATAACAGAATTTTTGTGTCACTCTTAGAACCAGATCAACATCTCAGAATTATCAATCAATAGCTGTCTTATTAAATATGAGTAGAATGACTTTCTTAAAAAATTTGATGAAAATTAGCCTGTCACTTTCAGGCAAAATTCGAATATTCTGTTTTTATCAAACGTCATTAACTTGTCCTGTATTCTTTCCGCGTTTGCTTTTTGGGCCTGTGTCTCAGTCTGTGTGTGGATAAGTAAGAGCCTCTTCTTTAACAACAACTTTCCCCTCCTGTTTGAATCCTCAGACTTGGCCGTGATTAGGAGTTGTGACAGCACAGCCTTCCACTGGGAAACAAATGTGACGATAGTTAGTTTAGACAGAAACATAAAAGGAAGGCCCAGATCAGGAGAAGCAGCCTTTAACCTAATCATTGTTCATCTTCAGGCACTGAAAGGAGCGGGCGGCTCTGTGTGCAGGAAACTGAAGTGGGGAGCGTTGTCATTGTGCATGCATTTTGATCAGAGGGGATGAATTGCAATTTGGAGAACCATTTTCTCTTCCCTTGATAGAAGAATTTGAGGCCCTAAATTACTTGGCTACTTCCTCAAATTTTGTATTCTTCTTGCCAGAATGATGTAATAAGATGTCTACAAATGTCATTTGTGACTTTTTCCCCCATTTGCTCCACAGTTACTTGCATTGTTGGGAGTATTTCTTCCACCTAAACGTCTTACTCAGATAAATATTTGCCATGACCCAGTCACTCTGACTAGTCTTTTTTCCTATCATGGCTTTGTTGACTCAGACTCATATTTTAAGTATGTGTGAGTGTGTGTGTGTGTGTGTGTGTGTGTATTATGCATATAATATATATGCTAAAATATTAAATATATATTAAAAACACAAGAACTATACATACCTTTCAATGAGATGATTTTCATGCTTGGAGAGGGTTACATTCTACCTATGCATATTTATATGTCGTTCTTCATCAAGGTTTAGAAGATTTTCTTCACAGGTTAAAGTTTTGGGGTTGGGACACAATGCAGCCTTGTCATTTGGCTGCTTTGCCTTTGAGGAGAGTCCTGGAACTCTAGAGTTGTCTGAAGCAGCATTACGTTCTTCTGGCATTCCAGACTCACCTGGGTATTTCGAACTTTCTTTTTCACTAGCCAGCCTTGAAAGATTAGTTGAGTCTGAGCTTTCTGCACAGACACTGGAAGCTTGGGGTATACCACCCACTTCCTTTCCAACGTCAGATTCTTTCTGAGGGAGAGGACTTGAAAGAATCACTATGTCTGCATTATCAGCTAAGAGAGAAATATCACTGGACCTAGAAGAGCCTGCTACTGCTTGTAACGGCATTGCAGCCTCGCCGGGAACTGTGGGTTCATTTGGAAGAACGCTGGAGGAGGAGGGCACATCTCCGTCGGGGTCATCCTCGACACAGGCCTCGAAGAAGCATTCGATGTCCTCCTTGTCTTCCAGGCCAGAGTCAGTAACGTCCAGTGGCAAAGGAGTGTTGCTCTTCTCTTCCATGTAATTGGTGACCTCCCCACAATCACTGTCATGAGATGAGAGGGATAAGTAGGAATAAAAGTCCCCTTTTCTCAGCTGGATGGGCCGGTGAGAATGTTCCAACACTTTCTCCTTGATTTGCGTTAATGAAGTAGGAGTAGCTGCCTCATTTTCAGGTTGAGATTTACTTTTTAGGGCAGTTGAAGCCATGTCAATGATTTCCTTAACAAAGTCACGTACTGAAGAATCTTCGGCATCCTTTTGCTGGAAAGCATCTGGCTCACAGTCACAACAGGAAATGTCGCTGATAGAGGCATTGTCCTCTGTGTCATTTTGCTCAGGTGCTGGGCAGCAACCAGCAGATTTTCCAGCCATACTTGGTGCATCATTAGGTGAAGACTTCGGTACATCAGAGTCCTGACTGTTGATAAGTCTGGTTTCTGAAGGCCGTGCTTGGCAAGACTTCTCGGTGGGAGGAGAAGCAGCCCTTTGATTTTCAAAGTAGTGGTGGTTTTGACATTTCTTTGGAAGATGTTTAACAGTTTGGAGGGCAAATTCCTTTCCAACCATGTCTGAATCATCTAAGCTATCCATACATGCTTTACACTTACAATGCTCACTCTCTGAAATCCTCTTCCTGGTTGAACCAAGGTTTTCTGATTCCTTTGAAATTCCATTAAGTTTGTCCTTCTGTCTTTCTGGAGTACTTTCAATATTGCCATTTTCCATGTCAGCCACATATGGATCTTTACTAACTTTGAAAATATTTTTCTTGTTTTCACCTTTCGTCCCTAACTCATGGGTATGGGATAAATTCTTACCATTTCCATTATTTTCTGAGAGACGTTTTATGGAGCCATTTAGAAGGGCCTCGATGTTCAGGGTATCGGCGGGATTGGTCATGTCACTACTACCTACACCCTTACTGCACTTTATTTCATCACTGAGATTACACTTTCTCTTATCTCTTGTCAAGGAAAACTTTGGTCTAATCCAGGTCTGCAGTTCATTCTTTATATAGTCCAGCCCTGACATCAAGTTGCATTCTTCATAAATTTCATCGTCTGTTGCAATACTGGAGTCGTCATCTTCATCTTTGATGCACAGCTCTTCTTCTGTCAAGGTGAGG
This sequence comes from Pteropus vampyrus, assembly GCF_000151845.1. Taxonomy (NCBI): domain Eukaryota; kingdom Metazoa; phylum Chordata; class Mammalia; order Chiroptera; family Pteropodidae; genus Pteropus; species Pteropus vampyrus. The sequence goes on along the minus strand of NW_011889165.1, from coordinate 112,824 downwards.
GTAGAGCTGGAGAGGAGGTCACTGTCATCTTCATCATCAGTGCAAGCAGAGGTGCAAGAGACATTAACGATCATGCTGACATTGACGTCACTTTCGTCAGCCACTGAACGAGTCAGGCGCTTCCTGAATGACGCGTTTGATTCCGGGACCTTGTTCTTGTGTAACGCAATATCTTCTGAACAAAGAGAGAGCTCATCACTGCTGCTAAGTTCTGTAAGAGATGCGGGCGAGTCTTCATTGATAGAAGATGCTATGTCCAATGACAGCTGGCCAGTAAAGGACATCTTTTGGGAACTGCTTTGGAGAGTGATATCAGAAACACTTCGCTTTATCTTTTGCTCTGAGGGGCTCTGGATATTCTCCAAACGATTCAGGAGATCTAATGTCCTTTTACTCAGTTCACCAACTGAGCCACTGCTCACGCTTATGTCTCCAGAGCTGTGACAGCTAAAAAGATCTTCATTGCTTTTACAGGATGTCAACCAACTTTCTAAAGAAGTACTTCGCTGGAGGCTGTCGCTGCCATTTTTAAAGATGCCCGATCCAAAGAAATCACCCCCCGGAGAAAGGGACTCAATAGATGAGCTATGAGATAAAAGGGAGAGCTGTTTGGCATTCTGCATGCCAGTGAATGTCTTCTCTGCATCACCACTTTTATATGAATTGCGATCCATTTCATAGGATGTGTGTGCCAAAATCCTTTCATGGAGGGGTGCATCTGGTTGTAACTCTGTAGCCTGATGTTTAGATTTACAGGATTTTTTATCGAAATAAAAACCATGAAGCAGGGGATCCTCCACATGTGCTTTTTCACTTTGTGACTGTTTCATTATCACTGGTAATTTGAGTTTTGAGCCTTGGAGGTACGAGTAATCATAAAATGTAAACACATCATGTTTTCCTTGTAATTCTTCTCCCAAACAATCAGGGGTATGTTTGGTAACACTGTTTAAATCTCCGACTTTTCCATTTATACAACCCACTAGTGAAATGGACGACTGAGAGCTATTAGGAGGCTTAACGCATTCATCCTCATCTTTAAATTTTTGCTTTACCACGTTAACTGAATCTCCCGTTTGTGGGTCCAGATGTTCAGTTTCAGGGTTACTTGGGGACCCATCTACTGAATTCAGCAAGCACATTTCCGAATTGGTAGTGGTTTCGGTGTCTCCTTCACTGACGATTCCACTCTCACTGCCCGAGTTCTGGCTCATGTCTCCTCCGTGGCATGGGCAGGGCTTCGCCATACTGGAACCCCCTAGAAGATCTGGCAAAGATTTGGTAGATGAAAATGAAGAGTCTTTACTGAGACTCTTAGTTAAAACACTAGGCTGTGGCATGCTGGTGAACTTTGGATTGCTTTTCAGGAACGGCAGGTGCTTGTCTTCATAGAGCTCCACATTGTGGAGGCTGTATACCTGGTAAATGTGTGGACTGGAGGGGGCGGTAATGCTTGAGGCATACTGAGAACCCCCATCGTCGCCTGCCTCTTCTTCGTAACCAGGGTCTTCACTACCTGCCTCTTCAAGTTTTAAGGAAGGCATGACAGGTTGGGGTTCTTGATCGAGGTCATTTGATTCTTCATTCAAACTAATTAACTTGTTACTTATATCAGTTTCATCCCATTCTAGGGCATCCTCACTGGTCCCATTAAGGTCCATCAAGCCAGGATCAATCACATTCAAAGTCTCCTGTGTAGGAGGAAGAAAAGAAGAATTAGGGAACACAAGCATGAAAATGTTATCCTTTAAAAATCTCTTGGAAGAGTCAGAAAATAAATTTGCCCCAAGCATAGATTTGAAACACAGCATAATTATCAGCTCTATTCCTCTCTGGAATAACATCCAAAATTATTGAAATAGGCTTTTCTATCAATAGTAATTTGTCACTGAAGGCAATAACATAGATTAAAATGTAAGATTATTATAGTCAAAGTGTAATTTATGGAATTAACCGTTTCCTATTGATTCATCTGCACTTTTAGCCTTGAATTGAGTGAAGATAAAACTGTCAGGTAAATGAAGATAAAAAGAAAAGAATAGCCCACAACATCTCTTAAGGTATATTCGGTCTGATACTGTTTTAGTTCTAAAATCCATAGAGGAATACTATTTGTAGCCGCATATGACAAACTGCCTCTTGCCTCTATTCCTGGATTCTCCACTTGAGGCAGTTTTTGCTTTGGGAAATAGAATAGAGCCGTAGCCACCTGTAGAGCTATTCATGGTTCAGAGGCTGTCCCATGTCCATCCTTTCCTCTGCCTTCCCCTTCAGGGCAATGCCTCTTTAGAATTGGGCCCAGCTCTCCATCAGACCCAAGATGAACAACACTTGATTGGTTCCCTCACCTACATCTTCCTGGACCCTGAATCACAGGCGCCAGGGCTCCAGGGCAGTCCCTTAATCACAGTTCTCTGAGTTCCTTTTTTCCTCCATCTCTGTGAAAGACATTCCACTTTGTCCCTTGTTGACTTGCTTCACCATTGTCAGCCCTGCCCCTTATCTCTTACAGGTAGGAAACTCCCCTTCTAGCCCACCTCTGGCCCTAGAATAACAACTATCTGAAGACTTTCCTGACTCCCAGGGAAGTAGTCCAGATTCTCTCACGCTGCTCTCTGCCTGAACAGTTGGGACCCTGGATCTTTGCTTGGACTTCTTGGTTTTAACTCTGTTTAGGTAGAGCTTGACTCATTCTGGGGTGTAGTAGCTGAATGGACTCCTGGACTCTGTCCAGATTCCTTCACCATCCTCACTTGCTGTCCAGCTGTCTGGATTCATGCTAGAGCCAAGAGAGGTGATGTAGGTACTGCAGGCCCTGCCAGGCTCAATGACAGAAGAAACTCAGAACTTTGCAGTTCAGCTTCTGCTTATGCAGGGTAGCCAGGCAGAAGAGCATGACTCTAGAACTATGCAGAGTCACTGAAGTACTGATTTTGCTGCTGACCTGCATGGCCTTGGGCAAGTTGCTTAACCTATCTGAGCACCAGGCTCCTCACCTCACTTGATAAAGAGGGCTAGTGTTATCTAACTTTGAAGAAAATTCTGAGTACTAAACAAGCTAATGCAAGTGAAGGGCTGAGAAAGCAGTCAGTATAAGGTAGCCATAATTCTTAATGTATATAGAATTGCTCTAGAGTGGCCATACGGCAATTCATAAAGGGTTCTTCCTGCCTATCTCATTCTCTCCTTTTCATCATCCCTTTCAATTTGCTCTTAAAACCACGAGGGATTCATGACAGGGTAGGTAGAGAGAAGTGTCATAAAGTATAACAGGTCAGCATATTTGCATTACAATTCAGATTTAACAGTCTGGTTGAAAAACAAGCCATAATGACTTATTCCTCAGTAGTGAGAAAAGGGTTTCACCAGCAACACAATTAGCAGAACTTTCTTAAATCTGAAATCTTCCTAAAACTAATATTCAAAGGCTACCACACAAACCCATTAAGTATAAAATACCCACTGGAACTTTATTATACTGGATATGTAAGAGATTAAGTTTAAAAGAGTCCAGTTACAAAGTAAACATTAATTAAGAGATATTTTTAAATTTTATAACAAATCTTTCCTGCTGCCGATGTTATAGCAGTTAATTTATTTTTTAGTATACCCACAGTCATCACACTCGCTTAGGTATGTAGTACATTCACTGTGATGAATTTTTATTAGAATTTCTGTTTATTCTTTGCTTGCTGATAAAGACAGGACTAATGACCGGTTAGCATGGCTAATGAATGTTAAAATCTTCAGCTGTAGAAATAATCAATCAGTCTAATCAAATAGTATATTAATTTCAAATATATCTTGGCTGACACTATACTCTGAGAGTGCTAATAAATAATTGAACCAGTCTTTCAAAGAAGCTCTCTTTGTAACTCTCTGGTTAACTTTAACATTTAGCAGCACAGATTTTCCATGAAAGTCCCAAACCCAGGGGCTCACACTAGATGCCGGAATTATGCCATCTGGAAGTATGCTGGGAGCTTAGCCCAAGAAATGCTGGTAACTCGGACTTGTCTTCCATGACAGTCATTTTCTGACCAAATGCTTTACAAATGCAAGCTGAAGAAAGTACAAAACAGCAATAGCTAAAAGAACAAATACTTTGCTCAGTAACGTAGTTGGAGTGGAAAATTTCCATAGAACATAATATTATCCTTTTTCATTCTTAATTTTCTCCTCCTGTAAGTCCTCTTAAATTTATTGTAATTTCTGAATTTTTTTTGTATGTCAATTCCAGGGAGTATCTGACAAGATTCATTAGTAAATCATTCACTTTAGACTTTACACTTTACGTATTAAACAAGTGCTACTCACTCTGCCCTCATTCACTCTCTTCTGTTGTGAATTAAATTCTGTCAATATTTTCAATAAAATCTCCATTTCCTCAAGATTTAACCTCAAACATGAAGTGTAACCTGGGGGCAAGAATGTGGGGAAAGTTTCCAATAGGAAGGACATTAAAATATTTATATAACTAAACAGTTGTCTTTGAAAAAAAGATTATACACACAGAGAGAGAAAGAGAAATATAACTCTAACTGGTGAGACAATATTTGGTTAAATGTTCTCTTTGATGATAGCCCAAGATAGTCACAAGCTAATTAAGCAATTTTGTTGTTGTTTTTCTAGATGAATTGTCTGGGACTTTTTAAAAAGACACATGTGTTCCTGTCTTTGATAAAGTGACAAATCAAAAATGGATGCGCTGGTAAGCTCTGCAGTCAGACTGCCTGGGTCCCAAGGAGATTGTAGAAGAGGAGAGGTTGGGAGGTGTGGTAACTCATTTCCCTCCTCTTATCCCACATAGAAAAAAAGTGGATATAGACAAAATCTAAGAATATTTGACTAAAACTAAAAGGATGGTAAGTAGCACTTAAGATTCCTTTAGAGAGTCTGCAGTTCAGAGATAATTCTGAATTAAATTCATGTGTGCAAGGGTCTTTAATTCATAAACTTGCTTAACTGGTACAGAACTTTGGCCTCTATATTGATAATCGTATATACACACATCTTTACAGATCTGCTCAAGAAACAAGTGGCATTAGCTAGTGCTGGTTTATTTTTATTCTTGGAAGCGGGTTATTTATATTAACACAATATATACAGAGAAAGTAACTAAAAGCGGCTAGAGAAATGATGATGATGATGATGAAAGACCCAAGATTCCAATTACAGCAAGTAATACATATCCAAATGAACTCCCCACTGTACTTGTATGTCTTTGAGTTAGGTTTCCCAGAAACGCATTTCTAGTATTTTCTTAAATTTTTAAGTTAAATGGTGAGTTTTTATAAGAGATAAGAAACATGTTATCGGCTAAAGAGTGAAGATGAAAGAAGATGGCATTCAATAAAACAACTCAACAGAGATCTGATACAGCTACTTCTGGATTCCTTTAATTTCCTTTAGAAAGTTGCATTACTGACAATCTAAAGAATTTCAAAAAAGCAGGATGAAATGAATGTCCCACTCAAAATTTTGGTGCTCAGAAGGGGCAAAACCACTAGGAAGTCTTGCAGTTTATGTTCTCCCTGTTTATTCTAGACCCAGCAGTCTACTGAGCAACACCCCTTGCAAAGCCCTGGGAGAATTGATTTATCTGTAGAAAAGCAGAATACATCAAAAACATACAAATAGATAATAATGATAAAAACATAAACAGAATTCATCATAACTGAATCAAGATATATATATTTACCCTAAGGGAAAAAGCAGGCCACACAGAAGTTTGAGGGGGCGATGAATAGCAGGGAGAAAATACTATATAGGTCAGGGTAGGGGAATCAATTGAAATGAGGGGCAATTCCAACATTCATATATTCACTCTGCTTTTTTGATGCAATATTTTCCCTAGCGCCTACCTCCAAATCTGAGACCAAAGTGTCTGAGTATTACATGCATATTTATTTTCTCAAATTAGACTTACGTAGAAATTTTTTTTTAAACAAAAACATCAACAACCGTAACAAACAGCTAGTCCTCAGAAAATGGAAAGACAACTTTGATGAGAACTTGAAGTCTGTATTACTATGACTCTTGTTGGGCAGAGACTAGATTCAGAGCTAGCAAGAAAAAATATAGATGAAAAAGGAAACAGGATTAAAAGCAATGATGTTGACGGGTTATTAACCATTCTGAGATTTGGGCTAGAAACTCAAACAGATCTGGGTTTGAATCCTGGATCCCACTCTGATGTGTTAGCAGTGTGATCATGGACAAGTTATTTAATATTCTATGCTTCAGTTCCATCATTTGTATGTCCACGGTAATCACAGTACATTATATCTACCTTGGAGGTTGTTAAGAGCTGTAAATGGGAAAATGTACGTACGGTGCTATGGAGAGGGCCTGGTACATAGCAGGGATATGGGACTGGCAGTTCTATATTCCCTGTGCTGAAGTGAGAGGAGAACAGTACAGCTAACTGTTAAGGAACTGTAACAATGTTTGCATTAAGACTGGTGGTTGGTTGACGCATCTCTATAGTGCAACCACGTGCGTGTAATTCAGTGAAATAAACATCACTTAGTGCCCTTACTCCCTTCCACTGCACTGCAAATGAGGTGTAGGTTTGTCTTTGCATGTCTTGACTATGCTTATCCTTCAGGAATAACCAGATGAGAAAAGACACCTCCCCAGGCCTCAGTAAGGCCCATAGCTCAAGAACTTTCTATTTCCTGAAAATAATCTTTTTTTTTTAAAAAAGGCAAGTCCATTGTCTGTGAAATTCTATCACAACTGACACATTACAGCAATCAAATACTGCTCACTATCTCTCAGATTGACAATAATGTTAAAGTAACTTGTCTCAGCTCAGAAAATCCTTTGAAAGTCTATCTCACACTAATGATCAAAAACTGTTCTAGTGAATGCTCTTTTGCAATAATGAGGCTGATCAGAAACTCAAAACCCCAGGTCATCTTACAAATATCACTAAAATGCTTACCAACATGGACATATTTCCTAGCCTTGATTACACAGATATTTCTGAAATAATTGAAAATAAAAAATCCATTAGCTGTTGTTTTAAAGTAAGTTTTATAATAGCAAAAATTGCCTTAGTTCTCAACAGGGAACAAAGACAAAAGTGAGTCTAATATTGGGAAGTAGGGGTTTTCCTCTCAGATATATACTCCATGGGGCTCTTTCTGTTCTGTCTCCACTAGAGCCTGAGTACCTAAAACAGTGCCTGGCAGAGAGTAGATTTAAAAAAAAAAATACCGAGTGAATTGCAGGAATAAAGACTTGTCCACGGTCTCACGAACTGTTGAAGGAATCTGGGAAAAAGTCCTTAAGTTAAACTCTGCCATGGCAAAGCCACCTGGAGAATTTCTGACTTTCTAGCTGGTGCCACCTCTGAGTTATAAAAGTTAGTAGCCTCAAAAACATTGTGCTTCTTTCAAGAAGCCAGACAGGAAAAGTCATATACAGTTGACCCTTGAACTATGTAAGGGTTAGGGGCATTAAATCCCGTGCAGTCAAAAATCCATGTATAACTTTGACTCCCCCAAAACGTAACTACTAATAGCCTACTGTTGACTGGAAGCTTTACCGGCAACATAAACAGTGAATTAACACATATTTTGTATATTATTATATACTGCATTCTTACAATAAAGTAAGCCAGAGAAAAGAAAATGTTATTAAGAAAAAGAAAATACATTTACAGTATTTATTGAAAAAAAAAAATCCATGTATAAGTGGACCCATGCTGTTCAAACCTGTGTTGGTCGAGGGTCAACTGTATTGTATAGTTCCATTTATATGAAATATCCAGACTAGATAAATTCATAGAGACAAATGAAAATTGGTGGTCCCCAGGGGACTGAAGAAGGGGAGAGTAGGAAGCAATTGCTTAACAAGTGCGGAGTTTCCTTTTGGGGTGATGAAAATGTTTTGGAACTAGAGGTGATAAGTTTACAACATTGTGAATATACTAAATGCCACTAAATTGCTCTCTTTAAAATGATTAAGTTTATGTTATGTTAATTTCACATTAATTAAAAAAGAAAAAGTAACAATATTCCCCAGTCCTGTAACACCATCAAACATAACAAGACTTCATCACTCTATTGAGGACCTTGCTTAATAAAAATATTACAACTGATAATACTTCTGAATTCATTTATATCACTGTGCATGTATTACCAATAAAGATAATTTTTATTACAGACTTCTTTGTTTGGTCTGCATTCATGCTCATCATTCTCAGAAACGCCGAAGAGAAGAACATCCTGTGTATAATACTTCCCTCAATTCAACTTCACTCATTTTGAGGCAACAGTCTCTTTGAGGAGAAAAAAAGGAGTGTGATTAACAGAGCCCTTGTTTGCTGAACCCCTGGCAGGATCACCAGCGACCTTCTGAGAGCCCAATCCAACTGCATCTCCTTTGGCCTTATTTTACTTATTCCTCTGTAGCATTTGATTCCATGTTTCTGGAAATTTTCTTTTCCTTTGATTACCCTGAGGCCGAGTCTCTTTATAAATCCTCTTCACCTGACTATTAAATGACAGTATGTCCCACAGTTCTATCTTGCCCCTTTTCACCTAACAGACTCCTCTGCCATGTGTTTAGCTGAATGAGATCTGATCGTCTATCATTTTGAAGGGTATATAGGCTACAATGAGGAGAAAGGAATTCAGAGAAAGTGCTGGGGGAGGGGGCCACTGCAAGAAGAAGGAATAGTAAAAAGCAAAGGTAGATGGGATAGAGTCTTATGGGTACCTTCAAAGGAGTAGTGAGCAACTAGCAAAAGAAACATAGAGGAAAAGCCAAGTAGAACTGGTATAATATTCTGGGAGCTGAAAGAAGGAAATTTTTAAAGTCATGGATGGTTAAGAGTGCTATAGTCAGAAAAGATAAGAAGAGTGAGAGGTAAAGGAAAGCCACTGAATTAGCAAGAAGAAAGTCATAGAGTGGCTGTTGGGTGAGGAAATGAGATAGGACGTGCTAGAAAGCAGCCTGAAGGAGTCAGGTTTCACCGTGAAACAACTGTTGAAATTGGGTGCCTGGTCCCGCCAGGTGCTATCCACTGCCTTTCTGGGCTTCTAGCAGCTGTCTTGGAAGGAGAACAGAGGCCAGAAGCCGTGGAGGCCCCAGACTGGATAGGAAACTCTTAAAGTGTTTTAACACTTCGTCCCTCAACAATAGACACAGTAGTACATCCTAACTCTTGTATCTATTTAAAACAACAAAAACAACAACAAAAATCATATTTAATACTTTTAAATTAGACTTTGTGTGTGAAGAATATGTCTGCCAGAAACTTTAAGGAAGCTGTAGGAAGGAATTCCACAGAAGAAAGGATATACTTCTTTCTTCCCTTCCAGTTTCACTGGAGGGTCAGCCTCAAAGAAGTGATATTTCGATTAAAAGGCAATATGTTTATGGCAATAAATTAAATAAAGTTAGATGCTGTCACAATTTCTACATAACTTTTAGGTGTATGAACCTCAGTGTTGGGAACCTCAGTATTAAAGCTAGGTGGCAACAGGTGAATGCTTGCATCAACCTATGTTTTTCTTAAACAAGTTAATTATTGTATAAATAATTATTCATACTTGTTAAGATTTCACTGTAGGAAAAAGTTACTTTCCCACGCAATGCTGAATGTTTTACTATAACTAGAAAAATAACCTACTTCTTCTGGCAAATAAATTTTGACTGTTGCATTATATGTAAACATATAGAAATTTATATTATACTCAGAACAGACTGAATAGGAAAACTAGTGTATCTTTCTCTTCTTAGTCACTATTCTGTTTCCCTGAAAAATTTCCCCAGAGTTTCAAGAAAGTACCTAAATTTTAGATTGTTTTAAAATGAACTAAAAAAAAAAAAAAAAAAATCTTAGGAAGAGACTTTTAAATAAAAGGAATTTATTTAATCTGACATCTTCAGAATCATGTCAGCTAAAATCAAAAGAAAGTACTAAAGAAAAATAACCTCAATAAAGTTATAAAAACCCAACTACAATAAAGATAGTAGTATTTTCTACATTCTACCCTATGGTAAATCTATTCGAATAACAATGACAGATCCACATGCCAAGTTACATAAACAATTTTTTTTCCCCCTAATGATAACATCTGGCCCCATTTTTCTGGCATTACTTTAACTGTTTGGTGTTTGCCTTTTGACTCTCAGAAGTTGACATAACATTTGAGTTTTGTG
>NW_011889165.1:90641-101030 GCF_000151845.1 Pteropus vampyrus | reverse complement strand
GTTTTTTCTTTCCTTAATAAATAGCAATAATCAGGAAAATACAATGCCAGGTGACCTCCACCTCCTACCAAATCAACAGTATTTTTCAAAGGCCTATTCTCTGCAAAACATCCTCCTGGCTACGTCATCGCTGCTATTAGGAAGCATAAGGAACACTTGGATAAATGGAGATAGATCCCTCATGTTTATCTCCAGAGAGGTTCCACACTAAGGCAACAAAGCCTTCGTGTTTCTCCCTGGAATTAAGTCCCCCCTCTCATCAGATTAATCATTTTCCCTCATTATTCAGTAAAATCATTAGATGAGCTGTGACTCCATAAACTTTAGGAACTCATTTATTACGTTGCTTGATCAGAACTCGCGTTTATTTACACAGCGTACCCATAAAACCCGGCTTTCATTAGTGCTGGGGAGGAACAGTCCTGCTCCCCTCGCTGGAGAAGGTGAAGCTGGAGAAGATAATTAACCATGAAACAATAAGGAGGCTTGCTGGGTAAGCAGCAGTGTGAAAACAGTTACTCCTCACAAAAGAGGGGAAATTAGCTTGCTGGATAAAAAAGGAAGTGTCAGATTGAAGACTGAAAGGCCTGCCAACAGAAGTAGATAGCTCTATGCATCATTAATGAAATTTTTTAACACTTAAACACCACAGCTGTCCACATTGAAATGCATGTAAATGCCATGTGTTTCCAAAGATTAATATGCATGTTAAAATATTTCTTTCCCCTCTTAAACTTCTAGATATTGTCTCTGTCTGTTTCGTTTCACCTACTTTCTTTCCAAGAATAAAAATACACCAGCTTTCTCAGCAGTGTGTCCTCATTTCCAAAACCCACATACACAGAGCATCCTGGAGATGGGCAGCATGCTCATTATATTTTAACAAACACATTATTTTACATTCATAATACCGATATTTTAGTAAACAGAAAGTTTGTTTTGATTTTGCTGCTTCACAGAGTGAAGACTTTCGATGTGCATTTCCTTTCAAAACTTCCTCCTGGAACATTGGTGCTCCCCGAAGCAGCCCCATTTTGGCAGAAATTCAGTTCTGTGCAGTGCCAAAAGAAATAGAATAAACAAACACTGCTCCATGCAGCTGGCGAGATAATTTACATATTACTGCACACCAAACATGAAGACCTGAATATGGATTAGAGCTACGGTGATGACACAAATGTCATATAGATAAAGAGAAACAAAATCCAACACGTCGTTGTTTATTTTACCACTGCTACTGTATGAGTGCCACTCAGAAAGGGAAAAAAAAATGGAGGAATCGCGTTTTGAAAATCAGACTCCCTTCCTTATTTGAAGTGAGTTTTTTCAGACTAAAACAAGACGGGGGGAAAAGTGAAAAGGCACAGGTTATTTTGGGTCCCCTAATATTCTCCGCTTTTGTTTTTTGAGTTAAATCAATTTTAATGTGAGTCAACTTGGATGAGGTGAGTTAGTGATCTTGTAGGAATAACCTTTAATGTACAAAGATGCCTGAATTCCTAACTAGCCCCTTCTCCACCACTGACAACTTTAGCTGACCGCCGTGCTCTTTAATTGAGAATTCAAGTTTCATGGGATCCTTGGTCAGGGAGATCCAGTAGGCCATCTAATCCCATTAAAGTTCCATCAGGAAACACCATTCAGTGGACAGGACTTGCCTTCAGTCCTCAGCTAACTTATCTTCTCTCCTCGTTCTGCACATGCTGATTGCTACAAATTGGTTGTCCCTTTTTGTCCATAATAGATGTATAGGTGTCCTAGGAAGGAAGGGACATCTCTCTGGATATTTGTTGCTGAAACTCCTTTTCTAGTCCTTGGGGATGATGAGGGCTAGGTGAAGAGCTAAGAAAGTAACTCTTAGCAAATAAAAATGGTGATAGAGTGAGGAATAAATAAATTGCAAGATATTTCAGCTTTCACCAAACAGAAAATTCTTTATTCTGCATTGGACAAGGTTAATTTTCCTTTACATGCAAATACTGCTCTTGAAATGGAATATCTTAGGAGCTCCTAGTACTTAATCTTTAGAAGTAATTGTTATTATGCCTACTCTTGCGTAAGTGTAAAAACAAAGAGAGAAATAGGGGCCATGTGGAAGAATCTAGTTACTTAGATATGACTAAAGTTTAATAGTCAAGGAATGTTCTTTAACATTGAAGAAACAAACCATTTGAGAAAGGTCAAAGGAGTTGGAGTTTTTTTGTTTTTTTTTTACAGGTGAGGAAAAGGTTATATAGGGACTTATTTTCTATAGCATTTGGAAAGTTATTATGAGTAGGACAATGAAAAAATTCTCTATTTCCACAACTCCAAACTCAAGAAATGGAATTCCATTGCAACAAAATAAGTAGATGAGACACACCAACAGGATTTGTTATTAAAAGGGCAACTAAATATTTGTACAGAACCCATGACATTGTGTGAAAAATTTATCCCTCGACTTTTTTAAAAACAGAAGGGACAATAATGTGTTCATACCACTTTTCTACCTAATCCTACACACTGTTTTCAAACCAAGCTTCCTAAAATGAGTCCTTTCTTTGTATTACTTTCAGTGGCTAGTTCTCTTCAAATTATTTTGACTTTTAAAGTATTCTATAGCCTGATCAGATAAAAATGACTGAAATTTAAATTAAGGCTCCCCCAAAGCTGACCTTCACTATAATAACTGCCTTTGAATAGTCCCTGCTCACTTACATCACTATGCCTCTGTTTGTAGTAGGTAGTCAATAAATATTTTTTGAATGAGTGGATGAATTTGGTTTCTATTGCCCTCACCAAATCAGTCTTAAACTCTTTTACAAATATTTCTCTGGAGACTTAGCCCTCAGCAATTTCCTTCTCATTTGATTCTTAAACTAGTGATAGAACCGCACAAGTTAGAATTTGTATTTGTTGATTCATTCAACAAATGTTCATTGAATACTTACTACACAGTACTGCCAGAGCAGATATAAAGGTGAACTGAGCACAGACTCACCTCTCAACTATCTCTTTATTTAGTTTTGTCATTGGTGCTGTCATGTTCAGCCCAAACACAGTTTGGAATAATTATTGTCTCGTCTATATCAATATTATCTTTCTATCACTCCATATAGCTTGCAAATTCTTTGAGAGTGAAGATTATGTCCTGTACTACTTCTGCGTAGACAACTCTCAGAACAACGCTGTGCATATAGCAGGTACTCAAGGAGTATTTCTTGATTATCTGCCTACAGGTTCAGTTCCTTCCATTCCATAATCCAGTGGAATCAGACAGCAAACCCTCCTTGCAAATAGGTTAAATATTCAGAATCCAATACTTGCATAGTCAATAGTGATACAGTGATAGTATATTTAACCTACGTTAAATATGGGAAGAATATTTAACCTATGTTAAAATAGATTTAGTTTTTCAGACTTTAGGCCTATCGGCCTGTCGGTACTATTTTGTACTGATACACTCCTTTATGCAAAAATCATCTTATTTAATATTGATATTTCAGTTTTAACCCCCAGATGACTAAACATAGAACCTTTTCATTGACATTCAGTAAACAGTCATTTACATGTTAAAAAAAATCATAAACATAACTCAAGTGAAACAATAGACCTGAAATATTAGACCCGAATGAAAAAAAGAAAATTAGAGTAAATTTGATCTTCCTAAAGGATAAGAAAATTATTTGACCCCAGTGGCATTTCCACCTAAATGTTTTCTCTTCAATCAAAATTTAAATGTGACTATTGCTTCACGATCAGCAGGTTGGTATTGAGGCTTAATACTTATTATTTCTAGACCAGTGCTTCCCAACCTTTTTAAAGCGACATATAGGAAATGCTAATATGAATTTGTTTATTGGGCAGGAAGGTTACTTACTGCAGAAGGCAAAAGGCCTGGGGCCCTCTCAGACCCTGCCCTGCATTCCCTTCCCCGCTTCCCCTCTACACACCAAGAGGAAAAAGGGTTTTACCATCTCAACTCACCTCTAACTGACTCAGGGTACTTGGCTGATCAGCTGTATACAACATAAATAAAATGAAAGATTTCTTTGTTTGGAAAAACTATAAACATATGAGAAGGTGGAAAGGTGGGTCAATGAAGACTGAATTAATGGCAGTCTGATATAGGAAAAAAAAAATAAGCACACTAAAGCAAGTTAATATAAACTTTTAAGACAATCTTATTCATTCATTCTTTCATTCAATAAATATGCATTCAGCAAATTTATTCAACACATATTTACTGAATGAAACAGACAAGGTTTAGTTTTAGGACTTAGTAGATGAGATTATAATCTGTGATAAGATATTAGAGGTAAATTTGATCTACTCTGGAAGGTCAAGAAAAGATTGCCTGAGGAACTGGCTCTTGAGCTGATTTCTGAAGAATAATAAAATTTGTGGGGAGGAAACTCAAGGTATGGGTGAGTGAGGAAAGCGGAAGGAACAAGGCATGCTGCATGTGAGGGCCTGACAGCAGGCAGTGGGTCTGGCCTGCAGAGGAAGGATACGTGATTGGAAATAAGTCTAGAGAAGCAGGCAAGATGGCATGATTGGATTAGTGTTTTTAAAAGATTACACAGGCTGCAGGGTAGAGAACAAACTGGAAAGGAAGCAAACTTTGATGCAAGGAAGGCAATGTTAGAGGCTACTACAGTGGTACAAGTAAGAATAAAAACAATGACAGCAAACGTTTATTGAACACTTTCTCTGTGCCAAGAATATCCTAAACACTTTATGACAGATGCTGGTGGCTTAGACTAAGGTGGTATACAGTTAGGGAAAACTGAATGAACTTGAGAGTTATTTATAAAGTAAAAAACAATAGGACCTGAAAAACATGATTTTTAATGATTTTAAATATTCTATCACTTTATTTAAATGTTCACTTAAAATATACATTAGAAATCTCTGTTGTTTACAATTATGTTTGGTTTTATTAATAAAATATGGTAGATATCTTCATATAAATAGAGATTATTTTCTGAAAGTAAATTTGAGAAGGATAACAACTAGGTCAAAGGGTGTGCATACTTTTTCAGATATTGATAAATAGCTAAAAATTATTACAGTTTGCAACCCGGTTGCCCCTCTTGAACACTGGGATTTGTCATTAATTTTCCCTCTTATTGATAGGCAAAAAAAATAAAAAGCAACTCACGAACTGTTATTTTGCATTTCTATTATTACTAGTTAGGTTGGATATTTATTTATGGCTTTAGTGACCATTTCTATTTACTACTTTGTGAATCACCTGATCATATCTTTTGCCTATTTTTTTGGATATTTATAACTAACTGGATGAACAATTATTGGGGCAAAAATTTTCTGTAATTTGAAAGGATTTTAATCTAACATGGAACTGGAAGATATGAAATGGAGAATCTCATGGATGCTCCCTCAGAACATAACTTAAGAACTGAAACACTGATTTCCCATAAATGCCCGATTTACAGAAGATCGAGACTTATCTCCTGACCAATGATCATCATCCAAGAATCTCTCTCCATCCTCAGTCCATGAATTTACCACTTAGATTCTGGATGGACTTCTCCCTCTTTCACTCCCTGCTCATAAATACAGCCCATTGGACTCATGTGCACCTTGCTATGGCATGCATTTCCCAAATTGCAATTCTTCTGCTATTACTGAATAAACTCAATTTCTGGTAATTCAAGCTTGCCTCAGTTTACCTCCTTATTTAGCTTGACAGGAGTCAGAGTGGAGTCAGCCTACAGAGGCTTGGATGGTTATGAACTTTGATTTACAAGCAAAATGGAGCTATAACATATCCTTGTTCAGTAATGTCTTTAAAACAGCATTTCGGTCATTGAAGCCAGACAGTGGTATTCTGAGTAGACTGGAAAAACTCCTTGAAAATAAGCACACTAATAAGAAGTCTATTCTAGCCATCAGGCTGAGGCGCATATAGCAGGTACTCAAGGAGTATTTCTTGATTATCTGCCTACAGGTTCAGTTCCTTCCATTCCATAATCCAGTGGAATCAGACAGCAAACCCTCCTTGCAAATAGGTTAAATATTCAGAATCCAATACTTGCATAGTCAATAGTGATACAGTGATAGTATATTTAACCTACGTTAAATATGGGAAGAATATTTAACCTACGTTAAAATAGATTTAGTTTTTCAGACTTTAGGCCTATCGGCCTGTCGGTACTATTTTGTACTGATACACTCCTTTATGCAAAAATCATCTTATTTAATATTGATATTTCAGTTTTAACCCCCAGATGACTAAACATAGAACCTTTTCATTGACATTCAGTAAACAGTCATTTACATGTTAAAAAAAATCATAAACATAACTCAAGTGAAACAATAGACCTGAAATATTAGACCCGAATGAAAAAAAGAAAATTAGAGTAAATTTGATCTTCCTAAAGGATAAGAAAATTATTTGACCCCAGTGGCATTTCCACCTAAATGTTTCCTCTTCAATCAAAATTTAAATGTGACTATTGCTTCACGATCAGCAGGTTGGTATTGAGGCTTAATACTTATTATTTCTAGACCAGTGCTTCCCAACCTTTTTAAAGCGACATATAGGAAATGCTAATATGAATTTGTTTATTGGGCAGGAAGGTTACTTACTGCAGAAGGCAAAAGGCCTGGGGCCCTCTCAGACCCTGCCCTGCATTCCCTTCCCCGCTTCCCCTCTACACACCAAGAGGAAAAAGGGTTTTACCATCTCAACTCACCTCTAACTGACTCAGGGTACTTGGCTGATCAGCTGTATACAACATAAATAAAATGAAAGATTTCTTTGTTTGGAAAAACTATAAACATATGAGAAGGTGGAAAGGTGGGTCAATGAAGACTGAATTAATGGCAGTCTGATATAGGAAAAAAAAAATAAGCACACTAAAGCAAGTTAATATAAACTTTTAAGACAATCTTATTCATTCATTCTTTCATTCAATAAATATGCATTCAGCAAATTTATTCAACACATATTTACTGAATGAAACAGACAAGGTTTAGTTTTAGGACTTAGTAGATGAGATTATAATCTGTGATAAGATATTAGAGGTAAATTTGATCTACTCTGGAAGGTCAAGAAAAGATTGCCTGAGGAACTGGCTCTTGAGCTGATTTCTGAAGAATAATAAAATTTGTGGGGAGGAAACTCAAGGTATGGGTGAGTGAGGAAAGCGGAAGGAACAAGGCATGCTGCATGTGAGGGCCTGACAGCAGGCAGTGGGTCTGGCCTGCAGAGGAAGGATACGTGATTGGAAATAAGTCTAGAGAAGCAGGCAAGATGGCATGATTGGATTAGTGTTTTTAAAAGATTACACAGGCTGCAGGGTAGAGAACAAACTGGAAAGGAAGCAAACTTTGATGCAAGGAAGGCAATGTTAGAGGCTACTACAGTGGTACAAGTAAGAATAAAAACAATGACAGCAAACGTTTATTGAACACTTTCTCTGTGCCAAGAATATCCTAAACACTTTATGACAGATGCTGGTGGCTTAGACTAAGGTGGTATACAGTTAGGGAAAACTGAATGAACTTGAGAGTTATTTATAAAGTAAAAAACAATAGGACCTGAAAAACATGATTTTTAATGATTTTAAATATTCTATCACTTTATTTAAATGTTCACTTAAAATATACATTAGAAATCTCTGTTGTTTACAATTATGTTTGGTTTTATTAATAAAATATGGTAGATATCTTCATATAAATAGAGATTATTTTCTGAAAGTAAATTTGAGAAGGATAACAACTAGGTCAAAGGGTGTGCATACTTTTTCAGATATTGATAAATAGCTAAAAATTATTACAGTTTGCAACCCGGTTGCCCCTCTTGAACACTGGGATTTGTCATTAATTTTCCCTCTTATTGATAGGCAAAAAAAATAAAAAGCAACTCACGAACTGTTATTTTGCATTTCTATTATTACTAGTTAGGTTGGATATTTATTTATGGCTTTAGTGACCATTTCTATTTACTACTTTGTGAATCACCTGATCATATCTTTTGCCTATTTTTTTGGATATTTATAACTAACTGGATGAACAATTATTGGGGCAAAAATTTTCTGTAATTTGAAAGGATTTTAATCTAACATGGAACTGGAAGATATGAAATGGAGAATCTCATGGATGCTCCCTCAGAACATAACTTAAGAACTGAAACACTGATTTCCCATAAATGCCCGATTTACAGAAGATCGAGACTTATCTCCTGACCAATGATCATCATCCAAGAATCTCTCTCCATCCTCAGTCCATGAATTTACCACTTAGATTCTGGATGGACTTCTCCCTCTTTCACTCCCTGCTCATAAATACAGCCCATTGGACTCATGTGCACCTTGCTATGGCATGCATTTCCCAAATTGCAATTCTTCTGCTATTACTGAATAAACTCAATTTCTGGTAATTCAAGCTTGCCTCAGTTTACCTCCTTATTTAGCTTGACAGGAGTCAGAGTGGAGTCAGCCTACAGAGGCTTGGATGGTTATGAACTTTGATTTACAAGCAAAATGGAGCTATAACATATCCTTGTTCAGTAATGTCTTTAAAACAGCATTTCGATCATTGAAGCCAGACAGTGGTATTCTGAGTAGACTGGAAAAACTCCTTGAAAATAAGCACACTAATAAGAAGTCTATTCTAGCCATCAGGCTGAGGCAATTGGAGTAGACTAGAATTAGGATAGTGAGAACAGAAAAAGGAGAATGTGACTTTTCACAACTTTTCACACAAAAATTACTGAGGAAAACGGGAAGCTATATTTTAGCCCAAACCCACTTGCACCATTAACAATTCTATTTTTTCAATTTCTCTATTAAAAAAGTCTTCACTCCTTTAGGAGTCACTCATTCTCTTTGTCCTTGGACTCTTTGTGCTTGCAGCCCCTCTGCTTCAATCTGGGTTCTGACCTTTTGCCCAGGCCCTTTTGGATTGATGCTTCCTAAGAATTAGAGTTTTAGCCCTACTTGACCCTAATCCTGCATCTTAGATTTTTCCTGAATTTATATTCTTGGATCAGGTTTGCCCATTTCTGCACCTAGTACTAAGCTCTGGAGCCCTAGCTTGGATTAGAGTCCTTCATTTCAACCAGTGCTGAGGACTTAATGATTTTAGCTCTATTCTTTCAGTAATTGATGTATCAATCAGGCAGAAAACTAGTAAGGATATAACTGACCTGAAC
Source organism: Pteropus vampyrus (assembly GCF_000151845.1). NCBI lineage: Eukaryota > Metazoa > Chordata > Mammalia > Chiroptera > Pteropodidae > Pteropus > Pteropus vampyrus. The sequence goes on along the minus strand of NW_011889165.1, from coordinate 91,867 downwards.
AGTACTATCGAAAAACTGGACCTAATTGACATTTACAGAATATTTCACTCAACAGCAACAGAATACATACATATTCTTTTCAAACTCATACAGAACATTCATCAAGATAAGACTACCTTCTGAGCCACAAAGTAGACCTTAACAAATTTAAAATAATAGGAATCATACAATGTGTGCTCTTAGACCACTATGAAATTAAACTAGAAATTATTCACAGAAAGGTAGCTGAATAATCCTCAAATATTTGGAGATTAAATAACATTTCTAAATAATACATGAGTTAAGGAAGAAGTATCAAAAATTTTTTAAAATATTTTAACTTAATTAAAAATGAGAATATAATTTATTAAGATTTGTTTGATGCAACAAAAGCAGTGCTTAGAGAGAAATTTATAGTATTAAATGCATGTATGAGTAAGAAGAGAGAACTGAAAAATCAGCAACCTAAGCTTCTACCTTAGGAAACTGAGGGAGAAAAAGAGCAATTTAAGTCTAAAACATACAAATGAAAAAAAAAATTAGAACAAAAATCAGTGAAATTGAAAATAGAACAATAAAGATCAACTAAAACAACTAGCTTTAAGATGGGGTGTGTCTAGAATAAATTCAACTGGTTTACTTTTGGCCAGTTCTGGCTGGAAAGGAGGAGGCTGAGGATGGATGGTTATGTCAATGATGGAACCTATCACTTAAGACAGGATTTCCTCAACTACTTACTTCTCTGTCATTTGTGAATGTGTTTATTAGGCAAAAATGTATTAATTGCCGAGTATGCCAGGCAATGCATTAATTTCTAGACAATTATAAAGATCAATAAGACTCGTTCCCTGCAATAACATAAATAATAATAAAGCAGCCAACATTATTGACTCTTTGGCAGCAGCTGTTCAAAGAACTTTTCACCTATTAATTCATTTAAACCTCACATAACCTGAGGTAGGCATTACTGTTATCTCTAGCTTACAGATGAGAAACCAAGGCATAGAAGAATTAAATAATTTGCCACACTCACATAGCTACTAAGTGGCACAGGCTGGCCCAAGCTCTTAGTCACCATATTCTATTGCAATCTTCAAAGAAAGGAAATTCCTCAACCTCCCTTGAAAATCTATTCTGTCCACTGGAAATCTTCACATTAAGGACATATGTCTTACTTATAAAGTCAAACCCTTCACCTGTAACTGAAAATCGTTTATTTCTTTCCTTCTCCTTCCTTTCTTCCTTTC
>NW_011889165.1:64501-88816 GCF_000151845.1 Pteropus vampyrus | reverse complement strand
ATTTCTGAAAACTATAGATTAATTTCTGTCCTTTTACTTATGAGTTTATATCTTGATTTAGTTTGAGTATTTCCAAATAGGTACAGCATTCATTCATATGCTGCTGCTGATAGAAAAAAAAAACCAAAAAACTGAATTGGGAAAGTTGGGAGAGAAAGGAAGATCTTTTAAACATCTTTTAAAGACAAACAGAGCAGGGATGTCTGTGATAGAATCCCAGACTTTATTTCCAAATCAACACCCAAAGAGCCTTATATCTGTAATCCTTTGAAAGTACTTTTCCATCTGAGCATATATTAATTGTTAGGTCGTTTTCCCCATTTTTGTCTTTGCAGTCCAAAGCTAACTCAAGAGAGTTTTGCATAAAACTCATCTTATTACTTTTAGAAACATTTTTGAAATAAAAAATATTAAGTGATAATATATGATGACCAAAGTGTTTCATTCGAAAGAATACATGCTAAAATCTAAACTTATTATTCAAACTTTTCAATTTTTCAAAAGAAATTCTTTTCCTCTATCTCAAGTTTGTCTTTTTTTTAATTCAGTAATTTCTCATTGTTGGGTTTATTTGAGTTCCAAGTAAGCTCAATACTTAATTCCATCCATGTATTTCTCCCAGTGATGCCAACTCTTTCTTTACCTAACAGCCAATGGATAAGAGTGGAGGGAAGCATTAGATTTACTCCCAAATGAAATCTCTAACTAAATCTTATTTAGCTTGAATCTTTAATCTTGAATGCATCGGGCAAAAATTCTTAGGACTGTTCAACTATTAGAAAATGTCAGTTATTTATATGATTCTTCTTTTATTCAATTCAAAAAAAGAATCCCAGGCAGTTTCTAATAAAAAGGAAAAATAAGACTATAAATCATTAATACAGGATATGATAACCAACCAATGTTGTCTTGGGGGGAAAAGAAAGGCAAGGAATTATATCAACAAACCCTTTAAGAGCTGAAAGAACTTAAAGTACTGTAGTCAGAGATGCATGGATTGGAGGCAATTTATATATCACCTATGATAATGAAGAAATTTAATCCACAATTTTCTAAATTGTATTGGAAAAATGAGATTACCTATTTTCAAAATCGATATGCTTTATTCGCATTTATAAAAGTCCTGTTAATTTACTTGTTTTTTTTCAAAAAGTGGTTGCATATGCACCATTCTTATCATTAAAGAAGGCTTCATCTTAGAGAGACAATTTAGGGTGTTGATTCAGGACACTGAAGATTGAGACAAAATGCCTAGGTTTGAATGACAGATCAGTTACAAACTAGCTGGGTAACTTTGGACAAGTTGTTGAAACTTTCTTTGCCCCAATTTTTTCTTCTATAAAATTGAGAGGATAGTAGTACATATATCATATGATTGTTAAAAGTCTTAAATGATGTAACATGTAAATAAATCACTTAGGACAGTGCCTGACACATGTTAAGTGCTATGTGTTAGCTATTATTATTATTTCATTATTATTTCCTTCACAAAGGAATGACCATTTTTATTTACTTGCTCCAAGGTGAGGATACTCACTGTCAGGCTTCAGGGTAAATCTATCAACCCTGATAGATTTGTAATTATGTAAAATTCTGTACATGCCCATGTGTTCTTAAAACAATTAACTCAGACAGTTAACTCAGTAACTGTCTGAGTTACTGTCTCAGTAACTCAGACAGTTACTGAGATATAACTGTCATAAAATAAACTTCATAACTAAAATGTCCAATTTTATATGTTTCGTCATATGAATACACTCACAAAACCATCACTATAATCAAGATCGTGAATATATCTATTACTCCAAAAGCCTCATTATCTTTTGTAATTCCTCCAGTGGCCACAAAGATTTTACCCTACATATTTTTTCTGGATGGTTTTTATATTTTACATTTAGGTCTATGATCTATTTTGACTTCATTTTTGAATATAGTGAAATTTGGTATGTAGTTCAATTTCATATTTGTGCATATGGATATTCATTTGTTCGAGAATCATTTGTTGAAAGACTATCCTTGGAATTGCCTTTGCACCTTTGTCAAAAACCGATTGACCATTTATGTGCAGCTCTATTTCTGAAATAGTTATCCTATTCCATTGATCTATTTTTGGCCTTGATACTAATGCCATACTCTCTTGACTACTATCGCTCTTTGATAAGTCTTGAAATCAGGAGGTATAAGTTCTCCAACTTTATTCATCTTTTTCAAAATTGTTTTGGCTATTCTAACTCTTTTGCGTTTCCATATGAATTTTTGAATCAGCTTATACATTTTTACCAAAACGTCACAGGAATTTTCATTTGGATTATATTGACTCTATTGATAAAACAGGGAAGAACTGATACCTTAACATCGTGCCTTCTGATGCATGAATACAGTATATTTCATCACTCATTAGTTATTTAATTTCTCTCAGCAATACTTTGTAGCTTTCAGAATATAGGTCTTACATATTTCTGTTAGATATATCTCTAAGCATTTCATGTTTTTGCTATTTTAAATGATATCATTTTTAATTTCAATTTCTGATTGTTTCCTGATAGTACTTAAAATTCAATTGATGTTTGTATATTGATCACACATCCTATAGCCTTGTTAAATTCTTTTATTAGCTCTAAGATCTTTTTTGGAGTTTCTATAACATTTTCTACATAGATAATCATGGAATCTGCAAGTAAAGATAATTTCGCTCCTTAATTTCCAAGGGGCATGTCTTTGTTTCCTTTTTCTTGCTTTTATTGCCCTGGCTAAAACTTCCAGTACAGTGTTTAATAGAAATAATGAAAATGGACATCTTTGCTTTTTTTCTGATATTAGGAGAAAAGTAATCAGTCTTTTACCATTAAGTACGATGTTAGCTATAGATTATTTGTATGTGCCTTTTAAGTTGAAGAAGTTCCTACTCTATTCTTAGGTTACTGAGTTTTTATCAGGAAGGGTGCGAAATTTTGACAAATGCTTTTTCTGCACCCACTGAGATAATCATATAGTTTTCCTTGCTTAGTCTGTAAATATGGTGAATTATACTGACTTTTTTTTTCAAATGTTAAATTAGTTTTGCATTTTTAGGATAAACCTCACACGGTCATGATGTATTATGTATTTTCTATATTATTGATTTTATTTGATACAATTTTGTTAATAATCTTTTTTCTATATTCATGAGGGATATTAGTCTAGTTCTCTGATCAGTCTTGCTAGGGGTTTATCAATTTCATTGACCTAAAAATACAAATTTTTGTTTAATTTTTCTCTACTGTTTCTCTGTTTTCAATTTCAATGATTTCTGCTCTGATCTGTAATATTCACAATATTCCCTTTATATTCTTTTAATATTAGTAGAATCTGTAGTGATGTCTGTCTCTTATTCCTGATATTGCTAATTTGTTTCAGAGAAAAGAGTCAAAGGAACAAAATTCTAGTTTCCTTGTTCATGAAGAAAGAACGTGGGAGGCTAGAAATTAAAAACAAAAACAAAAACATACAATTCCAATGAAAATTAGAATTAAAGCTTGAAAGGTATAGATAGAGATCAATTTTACAGTTAACACAAAATAAACAAAAGTAAGTCTGGGGAAAGAGTATGAAGGTAGGAAGGACAACATATAGTGTCAAATAATTATGCCATTTCAAATCTTGATGATAAAGAAGAAAAATGCTTTTGGGCTTTGTCTGTTCTTGACCTCCAGAATTTAATACAAGATCTCTTGCTTTCTTGCAATTATTTAAAAAGAGATAAATATATTATTTACCTATTTAGGGGTAATAGAGAAATTTGCTTAATTGACATTTATATATTTATCTGAATTTTTTAAAATACTATGAAAAGATTTTCCATATTTTGTCAGTATTGACTGTAAGCTTGAAGGCAATAATTACACGAATATTACCTAATATTATAGTTATTTGTATATTTGTATTATTTTTCTAAGTATACTTTTTGAGGCAAGGGAAGGTATCTTATTTACCTCTGAATCTCTAACACTACTATAGAGCATCATTTAGAGAAAATTCACTTATTTAACAATATTATGGAGTATCTAATAAGTCCTAGGTACTATACAGGGTTTTGGGAATGCAAAGATGAGCAGAAAATGACTATTTGGATAATTTCTTCAGACCCGTGGAGAAGACCAACAGTAATCAAATCATCACACAAACAGGTAATCAAACAATGAGGAGCACTGGATGGATCATCAGGTGACATCTCTTACACAAGTTATTTCAAAAGTGATTAATGAAGAGAATCCTATAACAAAGAGGGAATCAGAACCTCTAATTATAACTTAGCCCACATTTTTAGAACCACTTTATCCAATACCTCATACAGAATTTCCTTCAGAACTAGCTTTTGAAGAACAGAGAGTATACCATCAGTTATTTCACATTGGAAACATTGTCCATATCAGACAAGAAGAAAGGTCCAAAGGCATCTTTGCAGTAGTCCCACGAAGGTGAAATAGTCTTACAGAAACAGAAAAACGCTCGAAGCCATTTTTGTGAAAATATAAACTTTGAGAATTAATATATAGTAACTCCAAACCTAATGCCAGGATGAAACAAATTTGTTAAATGAAAGCACGTACTCATTCATTTAGCAAGTATCTGTCAAACATTTACCACATGCAAATATGCCCCAGTCCCTATAAATACAGCAGTAAAAGTCCCTGTGCACAAGAAGGGGACAGCATAAGGAAGGGGACATATGACGAACAAGCAAACAGACGACTTAGAGGCTTCTGATTCCCAGCAAAGGTAGCCTCCCATGTTGGTGAATTACTTCTGTCCATCAAAGCAACTTAGATCCTTTATTCAACCAACAGAGATCAGAAGTAAGAAACATTTCCAACTTAATAAGATACCCTGTGCTTGTTGTACTATCGCATTACTGCCTCTCTACTTTTCTGTATCTTTTTCAACAGTGATTTTCAACCCTCTTTAGCACAGAAAACCTTATTTGCTACCTTCATCATTTTAAACAACATACACATTCAGCAGCCAACCTAAAGAAAGGGGAGAATTTTCTCTGTCTGCAATCTATACCTACCTCTGTGTAGTAGCTTGAGCTTCTAATAAGCAGCCAGGGTTTCAAAGCTAAAGCTTACCTTTACCACAGATTAGGATAAAAATGTCTACATCTAGTCTGAAGAGATCTAGTCCAGCATCCCTAATCATACTATTTCAAGTAAATCCCCAAAGGAACCCAGTTTTGCCTCCTCCAAAGCAGTTTGAATACCTCTAAAATGTCAGAGCTTCTCCAGGTGCAATTGGTTTTTGTGTGAGTTTTATCATGGCCACTACAAGGCTTAGGGGCTTCCAACTACAGAATAAAAACTAACCTCTTTTGCCCTTCCAAACCTTCAAGAGAAAGAAAGAAAGGAAAGGAAGGAAAGAAGGAAGGAAGGAAGGAAGGAAGGAAGGAAGGAAGGAAGGAAGAAACAAGAAAAGAAAAAAGAAAAAAGACAAGATAAGACTCCAGGTAAATAGCTTCACAACAAACAAGGTCATTTCAAGAAAAGTCATTCAATTATATAGACTCTGATTACTGGTAACAACTTGAGAATCTTAAGAAATTTAACAACTTTGGCTCAAAACAATTAAATTGAACTTTTAATAAAATCACCCCCTAGACTCAACACAGCTACAAATGCAAAAAGAATGAGGAGGCTTACTGATTAATTGTCCCTTCTGTCCCCCGTCCCCAATGCCAAACACTTCAGATAGCAAATACCAAGGCTTTGTTAAAATTATAATTCATGAGAAAAGTCTGTTTTTCAGTGGCAAGATTATTACATTTAATTTTTCAATTTTGATCTTGAACTTTCCAAACACATAGAACTAATAATATAAACATATAACAAAACCTTTCCATTTTTTATATATATATGTATATATACACATATATACATACATACACATATATATACACACACATACATATACATATATATGCATGTATGTATATTTGTATTTTGTTTACATAAGTCAAACATAAGAATTAGACCTTCAACTAATAGTTATTGACTTCAAGGTCATTTGGGGAATGCAATCTTTTTATCAATAAAGGTTTTCTGGACAAGCACATTTTCTACATTATAATAAAATGACTAGTCACACATATTTCCTTCCTCAATCAACAGCTTGAAGTCACAGTAAATTTGGAAAATTCTTCAAAGAGATCCCTATGCCTACCTTGAGCACTGCATTAAAATCCCAAGAGGAAACCTGCTAGTTATCAGCAATGCAATTCTAACAGGAAGAGGTCCAAGCAGGAGCAATGGAGACTGTTTTACAAACAGACACCACCAACTCATATCAGGTAACAGAAAGGTAAACAGTACACTTCATTTCATTGTCTTATCTGCAGAACATACACATTGCTCTACATTTTGAGAGTGGTAAGCTACCTTCTAGCAAAACCATCATGGGGTGTTGTGTAATTAGTGCATATCGTTGGTGAAGGAATGCTTGAAAGAATTAATGGCTTAGTTTGGTACGGTAAAGCAAAATATTCATGTGATTTTTTAAAAAAATACCATGAGATACATTAAAAGTGCATCTTATTAGTAGGCAAATAAATCCGTTATGACAAATGGTGTTTCATTTAGTGGTTGGAGGTAGCTATCCCTTTAGTTAGCAAAACCGCTTGTAAGATGGACACATATTTGAAGCTCCGAAATAATTTGATTTTTGAGAAAAATGAGAAACCATTATGCTTTAGAAAAAAAAAATCACTCACTGACTCCTTTCCCATCTTCTTTTGTAGCCGTGTTTGCCACTGGACAGTCTGCATGACAATGGCTTCCCACCTTCTTTCAAGATTTACGATGATCAGCTGCATGGGCTGGTGGTCTGCACTCAGATTGCAAGTCTCCCCATCATCCAGAAGATGCTGGCACAATCTCAGGATGGAGGCCACTCCGCGACGTCGCTGCTTGATTTCACGACAGAGGGACTGCAACACAGGGAGGGACCGATCCATGAGTGTTTATGGGGCAGAGTTCCCTCAGACATGAAACACAACGCTTCCACTATAATTTCAAATTGTAATATTGTGCTCAGCTATGAACAATCAAACAAGAAGGGCTCTGGAGTCATCATTAGATTGGAGGCCTCCTATAGATACCCAACTAATGCCAATGAATTTAGCTGGATCCCAATCCTCTTCCCTTCTTCACTGATTTCTCCATCTAAAATGTTGGGTCCCACTTTAACACCGAGGTGATTAACAATTAATAACTTAATGAAATAAATCACTTAGGTCATACGAATGTCAAACAGATTAGTTGTTTGATTCAAGGTCACAGGAAAAATAAAAAGACAGAAAAGTCCTCCAAATTGAAAATTGTCCAAATTTATTCTTCAATTGTTTTGGAGCCAAAAGTTTAATTTTTCTACTGGTTGGGAATAAGTTAAATAAGGTTGCAAAGAATGTTAATATATGATATCTATTATTTGAAAAATAAAAGGATAAACAACATTTCTCTTCCAAAGCTCGATTAACAAAGCACTAGTGCTCTGAAAACAAAAATTAGAATACTGGATTATTACTGAATTATTTGTTGGTTGCTGTGTTTCTTTTAATAGACTTTCACACTATTTAAGAAAGATATGCATGCATGAAAATAGTATTTTGCCCCTAGAAGCATTTGTATTGCTGCAGTGACCCTAAGCTGAATGATTCAAGCAAAATAGTGGATACATATGTCTAAAAATATTATATCTTTTCTTTGCCTACGGATAGTGTGTAAGTGATATTCTAATTCAAAGCCTTCAGGAGAAATGATGATTATATCCACAAACATCACTGAATTACTAATCTCTTTCTAAAGCCACAATTGGACTGTTCTAACAGTTAACAGATTGCTTATTAATCAACAAGGGTAAACGAGACAATGCAATTTCATTTAGTGCGAGAGTTTTAATGCTTAAAAGTATTTGTGCTTAAAATGTTAATCTAGATAAGGCTTCATTAGATGTCTTAAAATGATTAAGTGTGGTTCATTGAAATGTGCATGGAGTGGTAGTAGATCAGCAGGTGGACATTTCGTACAGATGTTCCACTTATTGATATAACACATGCTATAGCCATTTAAATGACCCTAACTCAGTAATAGCTGGAATTCTATTATTTCTGTAATGAGAGAATCCTGTACCTTTAATATTTCTGAATTTTAAATAAGGTGAATGACAAATTCCCAAACCTCTATTTATGGCAAAATATGACTAGGAATTTTATTACTCAATTTATACCGATGCAGCATTTTCAGTTATGTTTCCTGAACTTACCCTAATTTTTTTTTCCTAGGGTTCATTATTATTTTACTGTATAACTCCTGATATAACCACCAGGTCTGACAAATTTCTTTACTGATGCTATTCATTAGTTCAATGCTGAATGAGGAGAAACCTCCAGACATTCCAAGAAAAAACTTGAGAGTCTAGTAAATCAACAGGCATTGTTTCTGACTCCTCTAATCTTACTAACTGCTACTTCTCCATCTCTCCCTCTTTTTCTCCCTCCCTCTCTCTCAATCTCTCTTTCTCTCTCTCTCTCTCTCTCTCTCTCTCTCTCACACACACACACACACACACACACACAACTTTAATTTGCTCTCTCACTCTAGAACTGTTGGACAAGTTAAATTACCAAGCCCACCTAATATCTGCCAATTTTTGGCCCAATGTTAAATGTTGCAATATAATAATATAGCCAACTGAAACTGGTTCAAATGAGTCCTATGAATATGAATATTGAGGATTTCTTTGTTTTTTTGTTGTTGTTGTTGTTATTGTTAATTTGTTAAAAATAAAGGGCTAGAAAAATCAAGAGATGCTTTTATGCCATAAAATTACATCTCACAAAAATCTTTGAAGTTGGCTAGAATAATAATTGCATTCCTTAAGTCAACAAGAGGTCCAAATGTTTCTTATCCAAATGAAAATTTGCCATGGATGACACTAAAGGGGAGTGTGGTGTGAGCACAGACATATCAGGTATCATTTACAAAGTAGCCTAAATAGGATTCATCTACCTCACAGGCTTTTGCAAAGTTCTGAACAGAACATATGAGGTTACTAGGGGGAATTTTCATAAAGGTCACTGGCCATAATTTTTTTTACAAGTATCTAGAATGTATCCAGTACTTCTGTATCTAGATGATCTCCAACCCACATCTTAATCCAAGTCAATCTAGGCGGTTTAAAACGGTTGACATTCAATATCTGATTTCTGGATCTTCACAATTCTGCAATTTTTTTTCTTTAAATATCCAAAGGACTTAGTCTACATTCTGGACTAATAATTTATCCTATTTGCATACTTGAGAAATAATAATACTTAAAAAGAAGGGGAAAATCGAGCACTTTATATGGCCAATTTATTTTTCAGTACTTTTTTTATATATCTAGAAGATATAAAAAAATCTAGATATATCTAGATATATCTACAATTGATAAAATAACATTCTTCCACCTAAATTGGTTTCCATGACAACCATTAAAATATACATATTTATTTATAATCACAAACACATACTAAATAAAATCAGTGCCTATGCTAGCGATGTTTCTTAGAATCAGTAGTTTACATTATTTCCATGATAAACTATGCACAGAGAAATGTTAAATATAACTATATAGGAACAAATGATTATTATAACTATTTTTGGCTCACATTTTCAGAGAAAAGTACTTTTTAACAGAAACCCAAGCTAAGCAATCTAAGTGAGGCATAGAATTAAGAAAAACCTATCCCTGTCTCCCAGACCTCTTTGAATGTATCTTGTACCTTCCATCTGCTAGGCACTGTTTTAGGCACGGAAGCTTCAAAAAGGAGCAAGTTACTGTTTTTCTTCTCTCAAAGAGCTGAGAGTCCACTGGAGGTGGATTATACAAATAAGCACGATACCAAGAATAATGTAGAGAGGGAGATGCTAACAGAAGTTTGTGCAAGTTGCTATTGGGAGTTGGTGAAGTCCGCAAGATAAAAATGTGAGCCAGATGGTCCAAGTGGAATAGTGGTGGATATAAAGATAGAAGGCCCAGGAGCAAGCAGCCTGGGGCAGTGGGAGTGCTGAGTGTGTTGGGGAGAAGAGAGAGTGAAGCAGCTAGAAAAGGAAGTCGAGAACAGAAAGATTTGGAATGTTTTTCATTATTATCAATTTTGAGCTTCTTCCTTGATATCTAACAAGATCATGTTGGTCCCCAAGCATACTCATATTGCCTCCCCAGAAAAGATTAAAGACAAGAAGAGGGAAAGGACATTTAAAAAGAGAGAAAAACAACTAATTATTAATACACCTAAGAAAGAGAGTCCAGATGCTTTTATATTTCATTATTCTTATTATGTGACAATCATTAGGCAATTTCTTCCCACAAGGCTACCTCAGTTAGTATGGAGGTAATTATCTTGGTATCATTTCATAATCCAATTGTTGGGATATAGTTTGGTGTGCCACTTTAAAATTTCTAATGACCTACTTTGCTTATTTTATATTTCTACTCAGTTTCTTCACGTGACTAAAAAGGCAGATTTGCTATAAAGAATGAGAAGTGTAGAAAAGTAAAACCAAAATTTCTAAATTATTTTTTCCTTTACAATGATTGGGTCTCCAACTCTCTAAACACATCTTTTTGGATAGATTGAGAATTGCCAATAGGCTGAAAGTTTTTGTTTTACACTTATAAATTGTCAATTTGATTTTCACTTCATTAATGATGGTGCAAAAGGATGTTTTTCATTAATTGGTCTTCTTTTTCCCTCTGTGGACTTCCTCTGTCAACTTTTTTGACTGTTTAAACTGCTCATATTATTAAGCTAAATGTGATGTAACATCATTCTTGACGTTGGCTCTAGTTTAACCCCATTAAAGGTACTTTATTGGTACTTTATTCTACATTATATATTAAATATATGTATAAGGCACACATATTGCATAGACTGAGTATATTTACTTGTGTAGCCACATTCTTGACATTAAACAATAGTGTCATCTATTACAAAAGGACATAAGTAAGCTTACAATAAAAGAACTATAATTAAACCAAGAACAAAACGTGCAATAAATAAAATGTAAGAATCAAATAGGAAAAGGAGATATAAGGAGGAAAATAATATTTCAAAATACCAAAACCAAGCACATGTTAAAAACAGAGAGAAAAAAGTAAATCTAGCTGAGAAATTCCAAAGCAATTTGTCTCCATATTTCTTACATAATTTTATGCAGCAGGTTAATGTAACATCATTAGGTAGGTCAATATGAACTAAGTGGTGTGACCTCAGGTGATCTGTCAAATAAAAAATACATATATGAAATAATGCCATTTATAAAGTCAAACATGACTACTTATTAGACTGATCAATTGTTTAATGATATCTATTAAGTATGTCTTCTGTGTGGCAAAAAAATAAAGACGTTTCCATCATCACATATGATATGTACCTGCCTTCAATCTAGTTGGAGTGAGGAAATATATGGAGAGAAACTGAAAAAAGACAGGTGAATTCTTCCAGTTTAAAGAGTGTCAAGCGGATAGCTCCATCTCCCTGTTGTAAGGGTTTCCTACACGTTTTCGTGTGTTTTTCTTTTTTCTTTTTTAATTTTCTAGAGCAAAGGTTTTAAGACTGTGTCCCCCAGACCAAATAGCCTTATTGGCACCTGGGAACTTGCTGGAAATGCAAGTCCTCTGGCGCTACATCGCATCTTCTGAATCAGCAATTCTGGGGTGGACCCGGGTGAGGCATAGTTTAATGAGTCCTACAGGTGATTACAATGCATGCTAAATTCTGAGAATTCTGGTTTATGGGAAACAGAAAAATATAGTTTTTCAGGTAAGGGGATTAATATAGTTGAGTAGCTTTTTTTTTTAAAGTATAGAAGCTATAAGTTCTGATTTTGGAGTCACACTGGTAGCAAAGAACCTAGGGATCATACCCATTGATGATCAATTTTTAAAAATTGTTATTAAGTTAAAAAATGAATCAATCAATAGATCTTTTTGGCCAGTGATATCTATATATTATTAGTATTTATTTGATGATTTCCATAATTTTCTATATAATTATTAAGAATGCTGACATGTTAGGTCGTTTGAATATTATATTTGGAGATTTTGCTCTTTTTTGTCATTTTTATCAAATAAGTCATTTAGTAATGAATGACTAACACATATGGCATTGTGCTAAATTAAATATAAGTTTTAGTGTCAAAAAGTTTATATAGTAAAACAAAATCATGATAATTGTTTGAAAAGTACAAGATATCAGATGCAGGTAATTTTAATACCTGCAGTCATGGTTTAATAAGAATGTACAGCAGGTGGGAAATATGAGAGGCTATACTGGTACCTCTATGATTCTTCATAAGATGCTTTTGACTGGTTGGTTTGAGATCATTATTTTGGGGCAAAGTTCACAAAGATCACAGAAATGATATTTCTTGTAGCAATAAACATTTATAGGCTATCAATTATGTGCTGAACACCATATTTTTCATGACAGGATTGGCATTGGTGGATCTGTTCTTAAGTGCTTGTAATTTGTCTGTAAAGAGAAGATGCTGCCTCCTCAAAGCGAGAGAAATCAACTTGAGACAAAGGTTTTTGATAAGATCTAACTCATCAGGTTCTTGTAGGTTTAATATGAGGTAAGGGAAGTGATGTGCTTTGTGACTACGGAGGCTGTGACCCAAATGCATAGTGTGATTGATATACATGCTAAATGATGGGCATTGGCTTGAAGGAAGAGAAAGATCATGACTAGCTGGAGTAGACAGATTAAAATTCATGGGATTAGAACTAGGGTGTGAAAGTTGCTGAAGATCAAAAAGGTGAAGGGAAGGGAGGACAGGCATTATAGCTGGGAGATTCGCATAAGAAATGGTCAAGAAACCACAATCTTTGTGACATTTAAAAATGGAATGGGAATTCAAGTGCAATATGATGATAATCATAATTCCATTATCCATCCATCCAAATGTACTTATTGAGTGCCTCCTGTATGCCAGGCATTGTTCTCAGTGGTAGGGGTATAACAGTGAGCAACAAGATTTCTGCTTTCATCAACTCTACATTCAAATGTGTGTGTGTTGGGTGGGGAGGGCGGTGGTGAAAGGCTGGAAATAAGGCAAATAAATATACAAGAAAATATTGGATAGTGGTAACAGCTATAAAACAAAATGGCAGGTGATATGATAGAAAGTGGCGGGAGGAGAAGTTACTTTAGATTAAATCAATAAAGCTTCTCTGGGGAGGGGACACCACATAATAACAAGTTCAGATGCACAAATATATAATATAACTTATGCCGGAATAATTTAGACAAGACAATGTATATAAAATCAATGCTTATTTTATGATAAGTATAGAGTGTTAATGATTAAAGATTGAATGCTTATCAATAATATGGAATTAAAAAGCTCTTGATACAATTTAGTCATGAAAAAATAGTCTTTTCAACAAATGGTGCTGGGACAACTGGATATCTACATGCAAAAGAATGAATTGGACTTCCACCTCACACCATATGCAAAACTAACTCAAAATGGATCATGGACCTAAATGTAAGAGCTACAACTAAAAATATTTTTTTAAAAAATGTAGAAATAAGTCTTTATGACTTTGGGCTAGGCAATAGTTTTTTAGATATGACACCAAAAGTGCAAGCGACTTAGACAACTTAATCAGAATTAAAAACTCTCCAAATGACATCATAAGAAAAGTAAAAAGACAACCCAAGAATGGGAGAAAATATCTGAAAATTTTATATCTGATAAAGAACTTGTACCTAGAATATAAAAATAACTTTTAAAACCCAACAATATAAAGACAAGTAACTCCATTTTAAAAAGGGGCAAAATACTTGAATAGACATTTCTCCAAAGAAGACATACGAATGGCCAATATACACATGAAAAGACATTCAACATTATTAGCCAGCAGGGAAATGCAAATCTAAATCACAATTAGATAATACTCTACCCCCACTAGGTTGGCCAAAACGAAAAACAAACAAACAAAACAAAACAGAAATAACATTGGTGAGGACATTAGGAAATAAAAACCCTCATATGCTGCTTGTGGGATAGCAAAATGGTGCACTCACTTTGGGAACCAGTATGACATTTTCTTAAGAAGTTAAACATAGAATTACCACATGATCTAACAATTTCTTTACTAGGTATATGCCCAAAAGAATTGAAAATGTATGAAAAACACACAGAAACCTGTAGACAAATATTCATAACCACATTATTCATAATAGGTAAAAAGTAGAAAAAACCCAAATATCCATCTATGAATGAATGGATAAAAACTGTATGTCGATACAACTAAATATTATTTGACAATAAAAAGGAATGAAGTACTGATACATATGACAATATGGATGAACTTAGAAAATATTATGCTAAATGAAAGAAGCCAGCCATGAAAGAACCACATATTGCATGCTTCCTTTATATGAAATGTCCAGAATAGCCAAATGCATAGAAATAGAAAATATATTGGTGTGTGCCAGGGGTTGCACCAGGGGAGATAGTGAGTGACTACTAATACATAAGGAGTTTCTTTATTTGGGGGGGGAGGGGTGTGAAACATTCTGAAATTAGATTTCATAGTATGTAAATTATAGCTCAATAAAGCTGTTATTTTTTAAAATCACTTGGTAGGTCCAGGTATACATTATCAACTACACAACTGATGATATAATCAGAACATTTACCATTTCTTTAGGGCGTGTCATGAGAACAGACACTATGATATTACTAAGACCATCCCGTCATAATGGTTTTGTAATCATGGGTCAATATACAGATTAATACACTTACGAATACAAACTCTGAGCTTTTATTTCGTTTTTCAAAAAGTAGTGGCTATAAAATTTCCTGGGATAGAATCATAAATGCAAAGCTATAAATCTCAGATAAGACATTATGCTATATAACAAAAATAATGCAGGGCCTTTTTAAATACAGCTGTCCTACTTCTAGAAATATCATAAAACATAAACAGAAAAGTATACTTAGAAGACCATGGACCTGGAAAAAGAGTTGAAGAAAATGTGAAAGTCGAAGAATGTTAGTTAAGTCTAATTATTGCAGTGATGAGTTTCATATATAATCATACACATCTTATGAAATTGTAATCTATTGTCTTGTTGGTGTCAGTACAAAAATGAGAGACCTGACATGTCAAATATTCTTCACATACTTTACAAAAGATCATTCCGAGTTGACTGTATGTATCTGAACCAATACGAAATAAAAATAACATTATGTTCTCTTTAAATACTTAATCAAGATATACTTAAAAGCAAAATAATCAACAATTATTGAGTCTTATTAATTGCTAGAGCACTATTCTTAGAATTTTATTAGCTATTTTTCACTACTCATCTATGCTAATGACAAATTTTTTTTGTATTTCTGTGTGCTATGCATTTTTAAGGTATTTTATATATATTGACTTATTTAATCCTCACAACAGTACTATGAAATATATATTATTATCGTCTACCTATTTTACAAATGAGGAAATGGAGGCACAGAGAGGTTAATTAACTGATCAGAAATAACAGAGCTAGTAAGCAGCAAAGGTAGAATTTTAACCCATGCAACTAGAATTCAGAGCCAATTCACAAAACCACTATACTACATTGCCTTTCATAGGAGCACTAAAAAAAGCGTATAAGATTTCTCCATTATCAGAGTATCTCTACCCCTGACTTCTAACTAGAAGTAGCCCAGAGCCATAAAATTATTGTTAATAAAGAGCCAACAACTTCTTCTGTATATCTTTCAGGGGTCTATTTATACCCATTCCTTGGCTTGCAAATACATTAAGAATTAGTAATCTATGCAACTCTTAAGGGTGGTGATGATGGCAGAAATGGGAAAAATACTAATTCATTCATTGAACAAATATTTATTGAACACCTATTATAATGGGCACTTTTCTGAGTGTTTGAGATACATCAGTGAACCAAATAGACAAAACTTTCTTCTCTCAAGGACCTCATATTCTAGTAGAAAGTGGGAGAGAATCTCTTTTCTGAGAAAGACAGTAATTATATAAATAATAAAGAAGAGATTGAACAAAAACAGAAAACATTCATTAGGCAAATGATTATCAAAGTTTCCAATAAGAGGTCAGCTGACAGCTCCATGCTTGAGCCAATTATGTGCTTAACTTAACTATACCTAGTGTATAAATGTTGAAAATAAGAATTTCCATCCTAAAATTGTTAAAGAGTAATTCTTCAAAACAGCCAAAAAATTTAAAATACCTCAAGCGAAGTATGAATGATGACTTGCATATTTTAAAGAAAACATGAGTAAATGACATCTGCATATTTCAACTGATTCTAAACTTAAAAGACAATGTCAGCCAATATAGGAACTCAGCTCAGTTGCAAACCCTGGGACTTAATCTATATTGAAGCTAAATATTCTATAAGCATGCAGTGAAGTGCAAAAAATAGCAATTGAAAAATGACATGATTAAATGGCATGACATGCAATCATTTGCTCTCAATTATATCAATGTATCTTCTTCATTTCTAGGAGTCGGGCAGAAATATTGTTTTTTAAATGCCTCTATTAAATTGGTCACCAATAATAAAATAGATGAGAGTCCTAATAAGCTCATTTACATAACATACATCATACACTACAAAACTATTCTCTCCAAACAGTTTTGCTCATAGATTTGTCTCCTGGTTGTCATGAGCTTTTGCTACATTAGCAGATTTTAAAAGCATAATACTGCCGTCAGGGCCATTTGTAGAAAAATGTTTATGAAACTTTCTAGTTAACCCTTGGCAGGATCCTTATTGCTAATTATGGAAAAGGTGTTGATATAATATCTTGGCTGTCACATTTTATTATGGTGATGGTAGAAGCAGAATCTAGGTCTGACATTTTGGAAATATCATCTAATTGCAAGTCAGAAACAGAAAATGACAGTTTAAAGTAGATTATAACTTCTTTCAAAATAACAAACTGGTTTATTTAATGTAAAAACTAGATTTTAAAAATAGCATTAAAGCCCCCTGAATTGGTTTACCAAGCACATCTCTATCAGCTGTTTGAAGAAGGTCTGGGATGTGTGCCAAAATAGTTTTAAAATTGTATATGACAATATAAGTCTAGATTCTAACACTAGATGATTGTTTATAACCATTTGAAATCAAAATAATTTCACCAAATACTTTCTTTCTTTTTTTTTTAAATCAAATCCCCTCTTTTCATCTAGGTAGCAGTGAGGTCCAAAGGCCAATCACCTTTACTGCCCTGGCCTAATTAGCCTGAGCTTTGGCCTAGAAAAAAATCACTTTTTTTTTTGCAATCTAGTAACCTCATCAATCAAGACCAATCATTAAGGGCCACCAGGACTATTAATACCATAAATTTTCAGAGATTCTTGGAAGAATGGTGTCATCAAGGAAAAAGCTATCATTCTTTTATATTTTTTATTCCCCTACCAACGTCTTCTCTTACAGTTAAATAGTTAAATAGTAAAACACTTTTATGTTTTAATTGTTTGTACCTTCATCTGTTGAAAAACATATTAATTGTATTTGGAAAGGAGTATTTACATTCCTCTTAGCTATCTTTTAGCTGTGGACCAAAATATAATATCCATTCTAAAAATGCAGACACTCACTGTGTTATTCCATGAAAGCTGTTGTTATCCCCGTGTGGCATTCTTTAATTTCTTTGTGACTTTTCCTACAATAGGTTAACTACTTTTAAATATGTTTGTTTTTAAGAATCAAGCTCAGTGGTTATGTGCTTAGTTCATATTCACATGTAATTAGTAATATGTTACATACTTCCTTTTCTAAATTAAAAACACTATTAAAATTCGAGACATACAAAACAATATGATGATTAAGTTACTCTAAAGAAAACTGTAATAGCTTACAGATTGCTTGTATCATTACTAAAATGCTGGTATCTATTACAGAGTCTCCCCGGAATAAAGAATTCACTTTTGGCAATAATCTTTTAAAAACATGTCCATTATTGTTAAAATGCTAAACTAGTCTGCAATTATAGAAAGGTAACTTTTAGCAATAAAGGGGAAAGGGTGCTAGATATAAATGGAACTTATCCATTATATTACAAAATACCTTTTCTTAAAATCTTACAATCACTCCTTTATAAGCAGATAAGGCATTAATTGCCATTTATTTCTACATTATTATATTTTGAATTCTATTTACAACACCCGCTGTGCTTTTTATCTCTTATTGATTCCATGGGAATATTTCAAAGTAATTTGGGGGAATGGACGAAGGTGATTTTCTTCTCTAAGTTATCCATCAATGCCGGCTACCTGAACTCATCTGTGCTTTTAATGGGTCTTGCGTCTTCACCGGCCAGGTCAGAAGAATATCCAATACAGTTTTGAGGAGAGGAAGAAAAGAATTCTATATGACAAGCTACAGCGTGATACACCCTTTAGGCTAAAGCTATGAAAGAAGGATCATTGTAAAGACCACACCTGCAGAATGAAATCGTATTAAGAAGGAAAGCATGAGAACACAGTAGCAAGGATGACCCAAGAGGAATCCCCAGGGATACTGTGGAATACCCAGGAGAAGCCAGATTTTTGTTGTACTTATTTTTTTGATTCCTTCCTCTCTTCTGCTTGATGTTTTTTTTGTTGTTTTCTCATCACCCCGTGGTTGTTCTTCTTTGCTGTCTTCTTCTAACTCCTATTTGTCCTGGCTAACTTACTCTTTGTTTCCTATGAAGCCATTCCTGGAACTCATCGCAAAGCTCAGAGTATTACTTGAAGTATAACAGCTAGGAATTGGTATTTTGGGGACTTATTCCCATTATTTCAGAATCCTAGAGATGAAAAATAAATGAATTTAAGAATTCTAAGGACACAACAAGAATGCAGGACGAGAGTTAGGCTGTGGAGAATAACACCACTTAAAAAGGAGGAAAATGATATGAGGAACAAAAAGTCAACCTCAGAAAGACCCATCTGCTTATTCATTTATTCCTCCCTAACCTAGAAGAAGCTTAGGTATAGACAGCTCTATAACTTCATATTTTTTATTTTATTTTGATAGCATCTAAAATCAATAGGACATTTTTCTGTGAGTTTAGACCACTGCGAATTTGCTTCTTAGCTTTTCCCTTTGTGTTTGTGATGGACGCCCGGGGCAATTTGACCCTTTTTCATCAGTTTTCAGTATTCCCAGATGTGCTGTATTACTAACCACACTCTCAGGGTCATTTAGAAGTTTAACTAATATATAAAGGCAAAACACTCTTCAACTATTACATTAGGTGGTATAGAGATGCTAACTAAATATTAGTCTACTGGTAAATTTCTATAATGATATTTAGTTCAAAGCTAAATAATAAACCTTGTGAAAGAAAGTGTAATAAGAACGTCATTCTTTAAACACTCCTAGAGTTTTTAAGAGAATTTTTTGAGAGCATTTTCTTTAATAAAGCTAATTTTCCTTTTAGAGAATATATTTTCTTCTGAGAAGGAACACCCATCTTTCTCCCGCCTGCCACCCGAAAGAATACTGAATACACTGGTGGGGGGCAGTCCTCTCATTCATCCCATCTAATATTTTGGCAGCAAGGGAGAATATGTCACCTGAGCATAAAAGTGTTTTAGTTGAACATTTGAGAAGCAACTGAGATTGAGAGAAAAACCACAACTTAGTCTTCTCTCAGTTTGGCAATAACTAGCTATATTATCTCAAATCATGTAACTTTTATGTACCCTCAATACCCTTTCTCCAAAAAGCAATGATCTTTTAGCTTTTAACATCTTCTGGCATCAGATTATTATATCACCTTATTCTGTTATAAGACAGAAAAAATATTATATGGAAGTCTGAAATAGACTTTTAAAAATAATAAAATAATAACCTTGAATATCTCTCAAATCAGTTGCAAGTTGACTCTCATAACCTCTAATGAGCTTTTAGGAATGTTCGAATATTAATTTTCTTTTGCCTTCTGTCATTTTAATTTATTTTCCTTTTCACTGACCTGAACTGTGGGCAACTGCTTTAATTGGACAAGTGTGTTGTTTGCAATCCCTTACGTGAATCAACCTTACTTGGTCTCAGATTCTGCTCTTGGTCATCTTCTAACATCTTCAAAGTCTAATTCCAAATATCTTTATAGTGAGAACCATATGCCTAAACAAAGCACACAAGATTGAAAATTTAATTTCCATTGTTGCTTTCGTAAAGCTTTGAAGTTTATTGCACCAGCGTTTTATTGAAAGTGAGAATGGCATGGTTGAATGGCTACCAATTGGTTCTCTTGCTGGTTGGTCTTGACTCACAGATAAAGGACTGAATGAGTCTTGAAACATCCTTCCAATTCTTAAAAGTCATTTTTCCTGTCATGACTGAGGGCAATAAAGAAGAACATTTTGAGAAAAAGAAGAGAGCAGGAGGAGGAACGTGGGTTACGGCCTATCCTGCTTTCCAAAGGGGCTTCTAACACCAGAACTGTCGATCTGTTTTTGCACTTATCCTCACGACATTAAATTCAGAAAGAAAGAAAAATATCCTTGGGGAAGAGAATTTGATATTCTAAATGTACAGGGTATAAATTAGGATTTAATCAACAGTTTAGAGCATCAGTGAAATTAAGAGAGATAAGTTAGGCTATTTTTTTTTCCAGATGGGAATAATGATTTATGCTTCTGCCCTATCTTAGAGAGGTTTTGGGAGGATTAAGAAGCTAATGTCTGTAAAGCTCTTTAAGCTCCTCGTATGGAGGTGCAACATAAACACAAGGTGAAAAATGATAGCAAACTCTATACTGAGATGAACTCCTGAGAGTAAACATCCTGGAAATGAGAAGCTGTTGTAGGCAAAGATGGTAAGTCTCTGAGTTCCAATGCCAGAGGAGCCTTGGTTTGTTGTCATATGTATTTTTAATACTGTTTAAAATAGTACTTCATAGTATTAATAAGCATTTCTACATTATTCCATAATGTCCCTTGTGATGATCATTTTTTATTTCTATTCATCAAATGAGATAGGCTTATTATCTCTTTTTATAGAGGAAAAATTGAGATGTGAAAATTGCAAAGACATTAATGATGACTCACATGAAATCACTGGTTCAATCTTATTGGACTACGGCCTGGATTAGGATTCAGTAGATGTGGGCCGCCATCTGGCTCTGGCTCTGGTTCTGGTTCTGTCCTGGGTGAGTCATTTAATTTACCAGAGACTTGGTTTTCTCTTCTTTGGAAGAGAAGTTTGAGCTAGCTTAATGATCTCAGGTCCCATCTTGTGATGAAATTCTACAACTTGCTAACTACTTCGTGAATATCTAGTGACCCTAAGATATTGTCTATGGTACTATGAAAGGCATGCCAAACAAATGGAACTTCAAGACAGTTCCTCCTTTTAAAAAGTGTATACTCTTAAAACAGCAATGAAATATCACAGCATACCTACCTATTAGAATGGACAAAATTCAGAACACACAATATCAAATGCTGGTGAGCATATGGAAAAACAGAATCTCTCATTCACTGCTGGTGGGAATGCAAAATCATACCAGCACTTTGGAAGATAGTTTTGTAGTTTTTATAAAATAAACATACGCTTACTAAAAGATCCAGGAAACATGCTCCTTGGTATTCACTACAAGGAGTTAAAAACTTATATTCACACAAGAATCTGCATATGGTTGTTTATAGCAGCTTTATTCATAATTGCCAAAATTTGGAAGCAACCAAGATGTCTTTCAGTAGGTGAATGGATTAATAAACCATGGCTGGCCAGAACATGGAAGCAACCAAAGTGTCCTAAGACAGGTGATTGGCTAAAGAAGCTGTGGTATATAGATATATACCACATATATATATGGTTGAAAATCACAGGATATCACATATGTGGGATATAAACCTAAAAGCAACAAATGAACAGGACAAACAAACAGAGACTCATGGACATGGACAATGGACTAGTGGTTACCAGAAGGGAGAGGGGAGGGGAGAGGGAGAAAAATAAAAAAATAAAATGTTGAAAAAAAAAAAAGACATTTAATCTGGGAAAAAAATTTAAAAAAAAAATAAAACTTTTGCTCTGCATTGCTAAAAATAAAAAAAAAAATTAAAAATATAAAATAAACTATGGCACATCCAGACAATGGAATATTATTCAGTGTTAAAAAGAAATGAGCTATCAAGCCATGAAAAGATATGGAAGAATCTTAAATGCATATTAGAGTATGAAAGAAGCCAATCTGAAAAGGCTGTGTACTGTATGATTCCAACCATATGACTGTAGAAAAGGCAAAACTACGAAGAGTAAAAAGATCAGTGGTGGTTGCCAAGGGCTGGGGCAGGGAGTGGAGGTTGGGGAGAGGGGATAGAAATGAATAAGTGACACACAGAGGATTTTTAAGGCAGTAAAAATACTCAATATGATGGATACATGTTATTATACATCTGTTCAAACCCACAGAATGTACAACACCAAGAGTGAACAGTAATATAAACTATAGACTGTGGGATTATGATATCTTCGTATAGTTTAATCAATTGTAACAAATGCACCACTCTGCTGGAGAATGTTGATAATGGAGAAGGCTACGTATGTGTAGGGGAAGGAAGTATATGAGAAATTTCCATGCCTTCCCCTCGATTTTGCTGTGAAACTAAAAGTACTCTAAAAAAATAAAATCTCAAAAAAAAAATTTACACTTTAGTTTGTTGACAGATACATAAATTCATACCTATATACACTCGAATAAAATTTAAATAAGCATGTGAAACAACACAGGAATTTCTTCAATCACTTATTTCTAGGCCTCCATGCACATACTATTCTATTTATCCTCCCCTTCCTTCACTTTAGAACTCAATTTAGAATCGCTCACTCTAGGATCTTCCTTGCCTCTCCCCACAAGAACATACCCTCCCTAGGAAAGTCCCATGTGCTTCCATAGCACATTATGTTATCTCCTGTGAAAGCACATGCTACATTCAATTTCACTTGCCTGCTGACTTGCCTATATCTCCCTTTAGACTGTGTGTTCCTTGTAAGAGGACAATGAATGATTGACCACAGTACCCCAGTGCCCAGCACAACACTTGACATAGGTGTTTGCCTAAGAAATTGGTGTTGAATGAATTAAAAATATCTCTATCTACACTCCCCAAATACTTTTGAACTGGCTTCTCTTTTTTTGGTACTAGAACTCTTCTGTCCTCACGCAAGTTCTATTACTTTCAGTACCTGTCATTGAAGATTCTCTTCCTCATTTAAAGGAGACTATGGGCTGCTGCAGAGGCAACAACATTCCAGGGAGGGGGCTTTTGTTGGGAGTGAGGGCTTTTCCTCACTCGTATCAGCAAAGCAGTTCCCAAATCTTGTCAACTCTAACCCTGAGGTCTCTTAATTAAGCTTCCTCTCTTCCACTATAACTATACTATTTCAAGTGTCCATGATGTACTGCCTAAACTACAGAATAGCTACTTTCTAATGGGGCTTTCTCCCTCCAAGTTGATGGATACATAGCTCTATGACTACTCTCCTGCTCTGGGATACTGAGGAGTGAGACAGGTGTAAGCTCCTAGGCTTGCTTTTAATCTCACCTGACATTAGACATGTAGGTATCACTATGCTTCAGTATCAACAGATAAATTTGCTAACTCCTGTATATGATCTCTACTTTCTCTATTTCAATAAAACTAAAGGAAATCTAAATTTTCCTTTCCTTTTTTATTTGGGCCTGAAATATTTGTACAGGGAGTCACTTAAAGAATCTCTCAGAGAGTCTATCTCAACACCCAGTATTAGAAAACAAAAGCTTCCTCCTTGAGAATAACAGACATAGAAAACCAACACAGAGACTAACAGACATTGTAGTTCAAAAGAAGGCCTAATTTGAGGACTCAAAGCAACAGACTAATAGACTCCTTTTGAAATAGAATTACATAAGGAAAAAAAAAAAAAACCTTAGAAAATTTCAATCCATTTCTTAAAAATATGCACAAGGATATTGCATCCATGGTGCTGAGGTAGGCACTTTTGAAGATGGAACAAATTAAGATCAGTAAAGATTGTACAAAGATGAAAAGAACTTTTGTTGAATTAATAATTGCAATGAAGACAATAAGCTACAAAATTAGGTACTGCAGAAACACAAAACAACCTTGAAAATTCTACCAGAAGTCCCTGGATAAAGAAGTGAAAAGAAGAACTGATTTATTTAAGTGAAGGAAGGATCCAGGGACTCAATATGCGCAGAATAAGACTTCCAAAAGGAGAGAACAAAACTTATGGAGAACTGGTAA
>NW_011889165.1:0-63586 GCF_000151845.1 Pteropus vampyrus | reverse complement strand
GTAAGAAATTCACCTAAAATAATACACTAAAAATTGGTAGCAAAAGGACAGGAAGGATATTTTGAGCCTTTAGCTATGTTGTGAAGGACTTCAAGGCACTTCAGAGATGAGAAAGGAATTAAGTCTAGGCCTCTGACTGCAGGGTCTCTGGTTAGTTCTGTTAGATTCAAATCTTCCATTTCTTCAACCTATTAATTTTAACCAAGAGCTTTATGTCTTCTGTTTCTTACAGACCTGTACATTTGCTTGTCATCACTGCATTGGCAACTTATTAGTATATTTCTTTCTACTTTTAAATCAACCAAGTCTTGATGATTTATTTTGTGTGTGTGTGTGTGTGTGTGTGTGTGTGTATAAATATATATTACTTATGCCACTATCCTCACTGAAATTCATAACTAGGAAGACCTTTTCCATTTTAGATCAGCATCTCTATTCAAATTACAAAGGTATTATAATGTTAGAAAGGAAATGGGTACAAAGGGGAAGCTGGCTACCATGGTGCCAAAGGCAACAGCACTGCAACTTTGGTTCAAAAGATGCCTTTGTCCTATGGAAGCATCATTTGCAATGAAGTAAACACTAATCCTGGTATACAGAATTGGTTATATAAACAGAAGTTCTGTGCCAAACTGAAAGTGCTGTTTAGAAGAATCGAATGGCATCTATGATCGAATAAATTTACCCATGGAAAAAGTTGGCTATTGTAGAACCACAGAATGTTAGAGTTGAAGCGAAGCCTTTCAGTCCAAAAACCTAAATTTACAAATAGAGAACATCAGGCAAAGAAGAGAGATATTATTTACCGAGATTATACAGCTGAGAATCCTAGATCAAAATGTTGCCAACTAACAGAGCCTAGTGAAAATATTGAATTTTTTTAAATTAGTAAAGTATTAAAAATAAATTATTAACTAGTACATCATATAAAGATGAAGTAGTAGCATAGTTAGAGATGACTGACAATTTGATAGGAACACTAAAAAAATAAATTTTGTTTGTCTCCTTAAGTGAAAGTCTAATTGTGTGTGTGTGTGTGTGTGTGTGTGTGTGTGTAGGGCGATAATCTGGTAGAAATAAGAGGAAGATAAAAAAAGGAGTGTTTACAAAAGGCCAGGGAGGCAGAAAGTAGTGAAGAAAATAGACCCTAAACTAACTTTTTCCACCTTGCTCAAAAGCTGGAAAGTAGACTACTAGCGTGGAGATCCTCCTTTAGTAATCTGGGACCTGGTTTTCTGCATCCCCAAAAAGCTGTCCTTTCTATAGCAAAGGGCAAATTTAGGAAGTATATTAACTTCTTTTAGTCTAGTCTCTGAAGAAAACAGTTCTCTTGGGGTTTTTAAATGGGCATGGGTCAGTGACTCAACTAATACATATTATTTCTTATAGATCGTACAACTCACCTGAAGTAACTGAACCCCTATAAAATTTTCTTTATATGTTTACTATTTATCTATTTACTTTATGGGTTTACTCTGCTGTATTAAAAATAGAGGCTTAAAAATAACAGAACTGTGCTATAGTAATTATAATGCTGATGGCTAAAACATAGAGAGTTCTTACGAGGTGGGCTCTATTTTAAGCAGCTTTCATATATATTATCTCATTTAACACTCACAACCACTCTACAAGGTAAGTGCTATCTATTATTATTCCCATTTTAAAGATGCGAAACCTGAAGTATTAAGGAAATTATGGATTATAAATAGATAGAGCCAGGGTAAACCCAACTGTCTTGAACCCACATGCTTAAGCCTCTGCACTGTGATGGATCAGATTCACTGCTCTAATCCTACACTTATCTGAGTAGAGAACATGAAGACACCTTTGCAATTTTGTTCTCCCAGTTTCTTCCTAATTTAAGTTTATTAATGAAAACAACATTTAAGTAATGTTAAAAAAATCAATTAAGAATAGAAATATTCATCACATTTCAGAGCCTAAATGCAGTTCTGTCTGATTTTCTAGGAAGCAGTGAAGTAAGGAGGGGGCTCTCTCTCCCTTATCTTTCTAGAATAGCACTGCAGTCTCAACTTCCATGAATCTGACAGCAGTAATACAATCAACACATGGCTATATCTTCACATCCACTCTGGGGCAGAACCCCTCACTTGATAGAAATTATTCAGCATCTCACTCTAGTAAAAGGTTTACTCAGAAAGAATTAGGCTTTTGTTGTTTCATTTTCTTTTATTTTAGAAGGCTGCACTGAGACTGCCTATAAAAATTTCCTGTGGTCTTCCCACCACCCCCAGATGGTAGTGTGAATAACATTTATTTAAATCTATCTTTGAATTTCAACCTTAACCCAGCCAATTATTTTTATAAGGCAGTTCTAGATTGTATCCAATTACTTAAATTACTTCCAAAGAAGTGTTAGGTGATGGATTTTTTATATGTGGTAGGGAATAAATATCTGATAAAATGTGAATTCTATATTTTCTTTTGATAAACATGTGGTTAATATAATAGTGTTTTTTTAAAAAAAAAATTATCTAAGATATATAGAAAGGATTAAATCCTATCTGACGTCTGTAGGTTTAGAAAGCATTTTGCATGCTTTTGTGACAACCAGACTGAATTACTGTGATTCTTTGTTTGCAGCTTTGCCAAAAGCATCCTCACAAAGTCTATAATAGCTCCAGGACACAGCAGCAGGGATGACCCGGGACCTGGGGAAACCAAGGCCTCCTTTCTCAAATCTCAAACCCTCCAAAATATGTTCCCTTGTCTTTCAATCTAACCTCCTTAAAAATGTATGTTTTGGGGGACACGGAAAGTATGATTATTTATAGTGCCATTTGAGATTGGTTATATTGGACATGGGAAATTCCTCCTAAATGTCTTGACTAGATGGTCCTATTTTTATTTCTGGAAATTACACAGTGAGATTTGGGAAGATATTTCTTAAAGCACATAAACTGTGTTTAACTCTTGTTTATCTCTTTATTTCGTGAAAGTATATCAGAGATATTCTTTTTCAAGTACATAGTAATGCTCCACGATTCATAATTAATTTGAAATCCTTCTAAACACCCTACTCTAAAAATTGTGAGTTCCAAGATTTAAAACACTGACTTACTGATTTCCTCCAGCTTTAAAGTATTCAGAAATGAGATGAGAAACAATAAAGTATGACACCAGTTATAGTAGTCCCCCCCTATCTGCAGAGGGATACGTTCCAAAGCCCCCAGTGGACTCCTGAAATCAGATAGAACCAAACTCTCTATATACTATGTTTTGTCCTATACACACATGACTATGATAAAGTTCAATTTATAAATTAGGCACAATAGGCGATTAGTAACAATAATAATAAACTAGAACAATTATAACAATATATGGTAATAAAAGTTATGTAATGCAAGCGCTCTCTCTCAAAATATCCTATTGCACCCTATTCATCTTTTCACTTCAAGGAAGAATTTTACAGCTTCTCTTTAGCATATCTGAATTGCCAGCATCACTACTGTTATGCTTTGGGGCCATTATTAAGTAAAATAAGGGTTACTGGAACACAAGCACTGCAATATCACGACAGTCAATCTCATAACCCAGATGGCTACTGACAATTGAGCTGGTAGCTTATGTTGCGTGGATACAATGGCCACAAAGAGGGATGATTCACATCCCAGGCAGGAAGGAGTGGGATGGCACAAGACTTCATCGAGATACTCATATTGGTGCATAATTTAAAACATAAATTGTTTCTTTCTAGAATTTTTCATTTAATATTTTCGATGAGTAACTGAAACTATGGAAAGTGAACCCACAGATAAGGGAGGACAACCGTAATGTGTTTTTCTGTTTTCGGAAATAAATCTTTGACCCAGGGACTATTGAGTCTACAAAGTAGTGGCAGATTCTGGAACAGACTTTCCAGGTCCGACTATTAACTTTATTATTTACTAACTATATGACCTTGAGTAACTTGCTTCAATTTTCCCTGCTTTAGTTTTCTCATCTATACATAGGGAATAATAAATCACCTGCCTCAGGACGATGATGAGGATTAAATAAGCGAACGCAGGTAAAATATTTAGAAGTGGTTACTCACATCTTGTGAGTACTGGATAAGTATTAGTTGTCATTGTTACAATTATTAAAAGAACATTTTGTTCCTCCTAAAACCATTCTAGTATGGCCTCCTCTCCTTAAAGGAAATGCAGACAATAACCATTCTCATGTTTTTGATAATTTTTGTAATCTAGAGCAGGGCCAGAAAACTAAGGCCCGTGGACCGGATCCTGCCTACTGCCTGCTTTTGTAAATAATTTTATAATTAGTTTCATTAAACACACTATATTTATCATTTACATATTGACTGTGGCTGCTTTTATTCTACAACAGCAGAGTTGAGTCATTGCAACGGAGACTGTATTACCTGGCCTTTTACAGAATATGTTTGCTAACACTTGATTTAGAGTAAAACAAGGTTTCAATGTTTATTTTGAAAGGTCAGTGAATGACAGGATGGGAGAATATTGAAATCTGAACCCAAAGACCATGGTTTTTGCTCTGTCTCTGCTGCTGGTTTCTGTGTGGACTCAATAGGTCACATTAACTTTCCACACCTCAAGCTCTGCATTCATAAAAATAAATAAAAACATGTATAAGATGACTACAATTTTCAACTTACATAATTAGTGTAAATTTTAAGTACAATCCATGCATAAAAGTGCCTGGTCAAATTTAAATTACTAAGCAAATTTGGGGCATTCATTATTGGTGAAGTTACCAAATCTATTCCACTCATTTGCCTTCTTGATAATAGAGCCTCTTGGCAGGTCCAAGCTTGTCCTTCCCAGGCTGGTTCTGGGCCCAGTCCAGCGCCACAGCCTCCTTTAACTGGTAATGGATAATTTCTCCCCAATTTGAGCCTTTAGAATAATGATTTTGGTTATGGGATACATGGAACATATGATTAAGTAATTATTTTCGTTTCTCTCTGAAGGATCATCGTTAAAAAGTAGTGCTTTCCAGCCAATGGCATCGAAGCTGCACGCAGCTCTAAGGGACCCTTTGCCAGCTGGCCTCATTAAATCTCTGATGTGCTCTCCGCATTTGGCCATCCTAGTGTGTTCACTCATCGACAACTTTGCCTCTCTGTACCAGGGCTCTTAGGTTTACACCTTCATGTCTCTTCTTGTGCTTTCTTTCTTAGGTAGACTTTTGTCTTGTGTCACACCGACTGCCTTAAAGAAAAAGAAACATTCCACCATTCTTTTTTTTTATTTTTCTGAAAACTTAAGATCCAGATCCC
The DNA here is from genome assembly GCF_000151845.1 of Pteropus vampyrus. Taxonomy (NCBI): domain Eukaryota; kingdom Metazoa; phylum Chordata; class Mammalia; order Chiroptera; family Pteropodidae; genus Pteropus; species Pteropus vampyrus. The sequence continues at coordinate 58,323 of NW_011889165.1, read as the reverse complement.
TTCTCTCACCTCTAACCAAGCTCTGAGAGGGAAACAGTTGTGTCTACAAAGCGATGGGTTTTCCTTTTTACATGCAGCACCCTCCCTCCCTGTTCTCCTGCGTAGTGCACTGTGGCTTATCTATCATTATTCTGAGGGTCATATAAAGGAATTTGTCCTGTTAAAAGCCTGAGACTTTAGAGGATAGAGAATCATAAAGCTAAACCCTGTAGATAAAGCCTGTCTCCTGTGTGACCAATGACAGCAGGAGACATTTGGGAACCCTCAAGAAGAGGCAGAATATGGCAAAAGATGTCCCACACGTAAAAATTCTTTAATAATGCTCCTATCTGAGCAGCTTTATCACTTAGAAAGGCAGAGGGTATCTGTTCTTTGAATTTATGATAAGTAAAAAGTTTTTATTCTGCATATGCTTCCCAATTATGATTTTGACAAGTTATAAACATTACATTATTACTGTATTACAAATATTTAGTTTCATTCTTCCAGTGAATGTGGTAATATACAGAATAGTTGATTAATCATACACTAAGTGCTGAAGAGTAAACAGCTCAGAAATATTTAAAATTCTGGCTAGAAAAGACATATATTCCAACAGACATACATAAAGCTTTCTTTTTTAAAAAAAAGTACTATTATCTTAGATCCACTTAGCTTATCTGATCAAACTCCCCAAGGTCAAAAATTTAGAAGGGACTAAGGTTTCTGGTAGTAAAGAAAAATCATCAGAGTTTCATATTCTCAAAGGAAGTTTGAAAAGTTTCTATTAAAAAAGTGACACATGGCAAAGAAATTTACACTGATACAGTACAAAACTGTAAAACAAAACACAAATATTTTCGTCTCCCAAGATCTTCAGTAGCTGAAGCTATTTGCAATTCTGGCAAAACTGCTAAAGATAGTGACTGATAAACCTACCAGAAATAAACAATGACATTTAGTTCTGTCCTTCTTTTCCCTTTGAGTCACCCTTAGTGGAAGGGCATTCGGTAAATATCAATAAATATCAATTTTGCATAGCAGTTCAGAGAAAGGGCTTTAGAGTCAGACAGGCCTGGATTTAAAACCTAATTCTACCACTCATCGTATGTGACCTTGGACATACAAGACTTAACCTCCATGCACCAGTTTCCAGAACTGCAAAATCAGGATCCTAATACCAACTTCATAGGTTGCTATTAGCATTAGATGAGATATATGTATGCACTCATAATGGAATATTATACAATTGTCAAAATAAGTCAATTACAGCCATGCTCAATGACATCAATAAATATTGGCATTATAATATTAAATTAAAAAAGAAGTCCACAAAATAACATACAGCATGATTACCATTTAATAAAGTTAAAAACAACTAAAATTTAAAATGTTGTTTTCTATCAAAGGAAATCAAATGAATAATGAATATGAGGTTCAGGATCGCGATTATCTTAGGTGACGAGAGCAGAGGACAGAATAGCGCTGGGGAAACCATATGGTGAGCTGTACATTACCATCAAGGTCCTACCTTTTGGCTGTGGTAGGAAAGTCTCTGTATTTATTATATTACTTAAAATTAGCTAAATAAATGAGTGGGGTGTAAAAGCAGTTAGTTTAATGAATAGTGACACTAAAAACATAAAAATACTCTAAGGAAAAAATATCTTTGAAGAAAATAAAAAAGCATGTGATAATCTCTGGTACATTCAAAATTAAAATTCTATGATTATGTTCGGGCACTAAAATGCACATAGTAAATAATGAATTCGGTGTAGTGAATATACCCCTGCTGGCTAGAAAGTGTTAGCAAATGACTAGGACTCCTGGGAATTATCTAATGACCTGGAAATCTAGAGACTTCTCTCTGTCTCTCTCTGTCTCTTAAACTCTTTTAAATTTCTTACTAGGACCTAGCTGAAAATGATGTTGATGACACTGTACAAAGCTAAAGCATAAAGCTAATGTCTTTTGGAAGCATCAGCAAAATTAATATTCATGTTTCCATTTATAATAATAATGAATGGGAAAAAGTATCTAAGTATGAAATATGTGGGTAGGAAGGTAGGTATGTAAATATCTGTAATAACCAACTTCCTGTTATTATTTCCAATTATTACTACAAACATCTTTAGGTTAAAATGTTAAGATGTTTCTATCCCTTACGAATGCATCATTACAAAAAGTAGAAATGATACTTTATATATGTGAACTCATAACCATGAGAGAGAAATATTATCAGCATCCCATTTCATAGATGAAAAAATTGAGGCACCATGAAACATGACCGAAGTCATACAACTGGCTGGGGCTATTAAACAGTTCACTAAAGCTGCAATATAGCTTCTACAGAGAAAAAATACATTTCACAACATCCAGCCTATTCATGATCAGGATGCTTTATAAGGTACCTGTTACTAAGTTCAAATCACACAGAGGGAAATATCTGAAGACTCCATCTCCCTGCAAAAGGGGTTAGGGTGAGACAAGTAGAGACGAAATAACAAATCATCTGAATATGAGATTTCAGACAATAAAACTCATTTGCCTTGCCAAGAGGCTTTCACTTAACTTTCAGTTTGGTCTTGTCAATTTAGTGGCAAAAGAGGAGGTTTTCAATCAAAACAATGTGTAGGTGTGTAATATAGAGAGTTTATTAGGAAGTATTGTGGTCTTACCTTCGAGGGTACTTCCTCTTGGACTTTGCTGGTGAGCAAAAGGAGCCTGCCTGTCTGGCAGAGGGAAGGTGAACCACATGAGACTAGGACTAAATTCTCTGATACACTGCTGGAAGACTGCAAGGCAGAGGGTGTGAGATGAACAGAACCTGGTCCTGGAAGGCCTTGAGAAGAAACAGTTGCCTGGTGCCAAGAGGCTCTTCTGGGCTTTTCTCTTTCTCTTTAAGATCTTTCATATCAGAAGATTTCTTGCTACCTTATTCATGTTTTGCAACCCCAAAGCCTCAGGCTGACACCAGCCAGAGCCCAAATAACCACTGCCTTTGTAAGAGAGTTCAAGCAGTAAGGCTAGCATGGGCAGTGTGAGAAAACATTTGAATCTTTAACTGCTTTTTAACAGATAGTGTGTAAACCATGGAAACAAACAGAGGGATATGCTTCTTCATAGACGTACAGTGACCACACACACAGTTGTGCTGCTAAAAGCTGGCATCGGTCTATGATGGACTATGCCTATAATGTAGGAACCCTTTTTATTTCTTCCCTCCATGAAGAGTTGATTCTTTCATATGTAAAAATCATGTTTCCTTTTATTATCATTAGTGGTCTTCAATTAAATCATGTGCTTTTATCATATCAATCTATGGAAGTATTTAGCCATATTATTTATAGAACGTTTAGGTCTTGCCTTTCAAAGTCCTCAGTAATCTTTAGTGTTTGCTGGTCTGCTTTTAATTTATCAAAGCCCTCCCTCCACAAGCCTTGCACAAAACACACAGCAGCAGAGATTCCTCCTACACAATGTGTATTTGATATGCTTAATGTTCATCTTTATATACACACAGGCATATAAGAAATGTGGAGGGTGTCTATAAATTCAAGGAAACATTTAAGTGCACAGTGATACATAGATACATGGGTATAATACTTTATGTACTTGATAAATATTTCATCCCTGCCATAAAGAAAGCTTTTTATCAACTTTGATTGTTTTTTTATTACCTTAAAGTATTGCAGTTGTTTCTCAGCATTCATTGTTCCTTCCTTTTCTTGTCTCAGACAGGAATTGAAGATGAAAAGCTCTGTATCTCTGAGCCACCCTTTCAGTTCTTTGATCCTGACCTCCAGCTGCCTTACCAGGCTTCCACTTTCAGGAGAAAGCAGGTCACGTGGACCCGACCCACTGTGCCCTGCCATTGTGTCGTGGATCTTCTCTCCTAGGGTTTTCTAATGCATCAAATTAAAAACAAAAACAAAAACATAGATTAACTTAGGTACCAAACACATATCACAGTTTGGCTGGTAACAAGGGCCACCTGGAAGGTGTCCAGCTGCACCTGCCACCTCGTGACTTGATATTCAGTTCAGATTAGCTCATTGTCCATTTAAGATTCGAATTCTTAAGCAATGTGTATTGTTCTGACTACCACTAGAGGCTTAAGAAGACCGCGTTCACTTATAATTTCCATTAACAGAAAGAAGTTTTAACCCAAAAGTTCACCATGGTCACTGATAAAAATTCATTTGAATTCTCTTGATGGGAGTTTATAGCAAAAAATGCTCCGCATAAAATTTTTAAGAGATAGAAGACTGAGTTTAATCAATATACTAAAGAGGCCAGGAATAGATTGTGCATAGAGAATTAAATTCCTTTTGTTTTGTTTTGCTTAGTACAATTCCCCAAACCATGTGACTGAGGGCTGTTAAGAAGGGGTAGCCTCCTTGGTACTGTTGTTGATTTTGCCTCACTTGGAAATTGTTCAGCCCCACAGTTCTTCCCACTTAACATTTGTGGATGGTAGACTTTCCAATATATGTGTCAAAATAAGTCCCAATCCACTATGCTAGAAGCTTTCTTAGGTTAACTACTATTTTATGAAGGTGTAATTGGGGAGAGCTTTTTTTTTTTTTAAACACGCTCTCTTTGGAAAATCAGTAAGAGTTAATCTATAATGATGAATTAAACCTACAAAGATAAGCTTTAAAACACAAGCAAAATTAAGCCAACAAACATTCATCTACTGTGTAGTGTTCTGTAAATAACATCTTTAGGAGATCGTAACAGAAAAATAGCCTTTCTTGCCAACAACCTTATATTTTCATGGTGCAAATATTGATAATTTGAAGATCCTCAGTGGAATCCAGATTTAGCTATTGTTTTTATGCTGTAACAAAAGTAGCAGCAGGAGGTGAAATCAATGCCCTTGGAGGGCAGGGTCACAAAAAAGAATTTATTGCCACTTTTTTGTTCTGGAACAGTTTGCAATCATAAATTCTTCATAAACAGAATACTTCAGAGAATGGTCCGTCTTCATAAATATACGACAGAGGACATCAATTTCATTTAATTCACAATTTGTGTCAGCACAGCAGATGCCAATGCCTGCCTTGATAGGGTTGTTTAATATGCAATTGAGACAGAGTAATATGCAGCACAGGGGACAAAATTTCACAGATTAAACTGTACGCACCACTGACATTTCATTCTAATGTATTTCCATTCCACACTGTTCACCTTAGATGAAAGTAATATTAAAAACCATATCCCTCTATTTTACTATTGTTAGAAGTTAAAATCCTTGTCTTTAAAATTTTTTTCATGCCAATTAAAATGTAATCATGCCAATTAAAGGAGTATGCCTGGTGGTGTGAGCATGGCACAGGTTTTGTTAAACTCTTCCCTCCACCCTTCTCTCCCCCTAAATCATTACAAAACTCTGCATATTGTATTCAAATGATATTTTTTGTCAAAATGGCAACCATTTTTAAGATGTTTGACTCATTGAGGATAACTAAATATTGTTTCTTTTTTTACTATTATGTAGATTTAAAATTTTTGTCGAGAAAGCAATAAATGACATCCTTCGAACAATTTTCAAAGAAAATTATTGTTAGCTATTTATCAAATTAGAAACAGATATAGTTCTATTTGTACATAAACAGACTATAGCTTTATGAAGCACATAAAGTTGCTGCTCTCATTTAGTAAACCACCTTTTAAAATACCATATACTAAGCACATTTCTCCTGTATGAGATCAATGAATTCTGTAGAATTTGGTAGGTTCTGGTTTAAATCACCATATTATGTGAAAGCCATTAATTACTATTAAAAAGTAATGTACCAATAGGTCAGAGCAAAAACTTGCAATGTTTTAAGTTACTTTGCACAACTGCAGAATGTAGTGAATCTAGATGAGAAAGCAAAGATTTAAACTTGCGGTTTTTTAATCACCTAGATTAAGCATGGCAGAAACTGAACACTGGCATTCCTCCAAGTCATCAAGGAACACGGAGGGCTTTTTATTCTAAATATTTTTGGAGTATTATTTCTTTAAAAATTTTTCTTAAAAAAAAAAAAAAACGCAGGAAATGTAAGGCATGCAAAATTAAGCTCCATAACTGACACCACCCATACTTAGCTGTTATAATTAATCATTTAAGTAATTGACAAATTTAGCTTACCCTTGATTTGAAGTGAAGGCAATTTAAGAGAGAAGTTGATGAAAAAATACAGTTTAACCTCTCTCTCTCAGCTGTCTTCCAACAAAAGGACAGTACTGTCTCCTGCACAGTGCCATCCTGGTCTCTGGGTAACAGAATCTCTATATTGCCTTTTTGCCAGATTCTTGCATCTCAGTCTTTGGCTGAGACCCAGCCCATCATTGCATGAAATGAATTACATGAAACTTTTTTTTTTTTTCAGCTTTTGTTAAAAGTGAGCTGGAAATTGAGGCACAAAACAGAGGCTGATTTAATTCTGCAATTCAGATTTGGGTCAAATTTGCATCTTTGTTTTGGTGGCTTTAGTGTTACTTGAAAGCTGTAGTGACAACTCTACTTTTCATCTGAAGGGTACAGTAAATAGTTAAACAGTGGATGTCTCTAACATGTACCTTCAGAATAAATTCTATTAACATTCATTCAAGCATGACAGTCAGTGTATATCAGATATACTGTATTATAGTTGACTTGGTGCATACCCATAATACATGGCATATTTTACTTACTTTTTTATGTATTAAAGAACCAAAATTATTAAAATCTGAGAGGAGACAAGCTCAGAGAAAAAAAAAATCAACAGAAGAAGAAAAGCAGTGTTTTTCCCCCATAATAGTATGAATAGCTTGTTTGAAATGTAGGTAGTGAATTGAAAGAGAGAGATATTTGTGCCTCAAATTAGAAATCAGACAGATAGAGTACTTCACTACACAAAAAAAATGTACACATAAGCTACAAACAGTAATAAAAATGCAAATACCCCAAGCCGTTCCCATTTTTCATTAATTGAATCCACTTTTTCAAGGAGATCATGTGGTAGTGAAACGCCACCTTTCTTCAAAGCTTCAACCTTACTAAGCAGCTCTGTCTTTTTCAGGTCCCTGATGGACATCTCCACACTGTATCGCTAAAATGAGAAAAGAGAAAGGTAAAATCATAAAGGAGTGAGGTGCTCTTAGAAAAGCTTTGAGCACAGCGTTAGTGATGCTCATAGGTGTTAAAAGTTTTTATTTCTAATAATATTTACAGGGAGACTAAACCTCAGTAACTTAAGCAGTGGAGAAATATTGCCCAAAACAGTTAAAAATACATATTTTGCATACACAAATAGCCATGTTAGTCGGCGGGCTGGTCATTGAGTTTATTAAGATTTATGTCTTTTTAAACTAAACTTCACATACACATTTGATCTTTAATTTAAAATATTCCAAATAGGAAAATACCTAGTTTAGGTGGATTTACTATAACAGTTAATTTTGGTCAACATTTGGCTCCAGGGTGCAGCCCATCTCTCATCTCTGCCCCTCAAAGGACCAGTTTCAGAGTGATACAAATAAAATGATCCCCCCAAATTGTGTGACTTCCTCCTTATCTTGTAAGTTCTCTCTGAATTCTCAGTGAAGATTTTTTTTTTCTTTTTTCTTTTACTTAAAAATTCTACGTGAACTTGAAGAAGAGGTACATATAGAGAAGAAAAAGAAAACCAGTGCTTTGGGAATGGTTAAAAATCTATGCTTTTTTATTGATTACTGTGAAATATTCCTAAACATCACAATTGACTATAGAATCCTCTCTCTCAGTATATATTGTATTCTAACAAACTGCCAAGTGAGTCTCTCCTAAAAGATGTTTTGCTAGAGATAATGCATTGTGCTATTTACTATGACAGTTACTATGGTGATTGTCTTCAAATAACTCTATTTGGATAACTTCATAGTTAGAAGGTCCTATATTAAGGATAGCTATAAATGACTATGGCTGTCATTTTAAATGTACACATAAAAACATCTCTAAGTAGAAAAACTATATTCTAGTTAAAATATTAAACATATTTTACAATTTTAGCACAGTTCCAAAATATAACGGCAATCCCAAAACTTCTTTCATCGAGGCATAAAAGTTAAATCAATGAGGTCCTTGATAGTATTGCTCCATTGCCCTGAGATAAAATTAGCACTTTATCAGCTAATAAGAAAAGCTTTTGTTTGAGCAAAGTGGCAAATCAGCAAGTCCAAAACATGCCCAAGCACTTGGATGGTTTTATTTACCTTGAAAATATGATATTATATAAGATCCCAAATCAAATACAATTGGAAGGAGCTTAAAGAAAAAGAAAGTATGAAAATCCCCGTTTCGGTTAATTGATGTTCAGCATTTGTGTGCATATGTTTGCATACTTTTAGTTTCATATTTTAATCTTTCATTTGCACTAAACATGCACATCATTTGTATTATGTAAACTTCTCGAAATGTTAGTCATTTGTGGATCACAGAACAAAATGTTTTAAATAAGGTGATTTAAAGCATTTCGTAGTATTAATGAATGCTGATCATGGTGTCAGAGTATCCAAAATTACATGAATATGCATAATGAAAAATTTTAAGGGTTGCTTTAGAGCTCTTTTAGAATTTGCCTGTAATACGTGGGAAATTCTGATTACGTTTCTAATGGAAGGCAATTACCAGGACTATGTTACTTCAACACTTAGAAAACACAACTGTCCACTCGAGTTTTCTGGACTTTACATTCAACAAGTGTTCTAGAAACCTACATAGTGTTTTATTTGTCCAAGTGATGATTGGAGTAGAGGGCAATCTGCTTTATGTAATTAGATACCCAACAAGAGATGATCTTGCTGACAAAGTTTTACATAATTAACTCAGTAAGTTTTCTTTGACACAATATCGGGGGAAACAGCATCTCAGGCAGGTGGAAGAATACCATTCAAATCTTTAGTTTATGCCATGTACATTAACTGACAGAGGGAGTCCTCTGGCTGTGCCACCTGGGAGCAGTCTGGACCAGTTCTCATTTGCACCGATGACAAGCTCATCTCCCTTTTTTTATCCCAACTTTGAATGGCTCCTACACAGCATGTCAATAAAGAAAGAGAACAGTTTAGATGTGCCCTGTAAACATGATGGTCTTGTAATGATAAAAATATGAAAAACGATTAATTTCATTTTAGATATAATAAAATAATTTTCTCTGTGAAATGTGGTACAAGTAGTCACTGCAACAGCTATTATAAAAGATTAAAAAAAACTTGTCTTATGTATGCTGTCTTTGTCACCATGTAACTAACCTACCATATTAACAGCTTGATGAAAGATGTGATTGATGGACAATGCCTTCAAACTGTAAAAGCTAAGAGAATCCAGCTAATTGTTAGATGTATTGGTATGTGAGTGAAAGGTACTAGAATGTCATGCAGTTTTAGGTGAAATATTTATTTTAATTTTTGAAGCACTCTGAAGGTTGAATCAGATATGATTTAGGACATCAAGCTGTATATGTAATAATGTCAGAGGGTTATATTTTTGTTGATGCTAATACGTTTTTGCTCTTCCCTCTCCAACATCTTTTCAGAAGCATTAGGCAGGGAGAATCAACTGCCAGCTCTATCAGTTCCTGGTCATCCTATCAAGTAGGGCTACTTTATCCTGTGGTGAGAAGATAATTTAATCTTCATATTCATTCCGCCCACAGCAGTAAATGAGCAGAGGCTGCCCCACTGTGTCCTGCGGTCTGGGGATGTTGTGATATAGACTGCTCTTCAATAGCCAAAAATGAGATTAACGAAGTTAAAGTCAGAAGGCTTTTCTTGAGTGCTAAGGTAAATAAGCATCCAATATTTAATTTCCCCACAGCACCTGCAGTAGACCTCTCTGTCTAGTCAAAAATAAAATATACTCTATTGAAAGGGCATATTTACATCATTAAGTGTATTTGCTTGGCCAATTCGATTTTGAATAATGAAGCCTCATGATAGATATGTGAATGATCTAAATTAAAGACTTAGGCCACTCCTATTTTAAATGCCACTCCTGTGTGTATATACAGATATATAAAGAAAACTTAAAAAACAGAGTTAAAAATAACTACAGACACTAGTCTACTTTTTAACTAAGGAATAAAGAAGTTTTTAGAATATTCTTATTCAGTGTTTACTTTTTAAAAGCACAAATGCTAAAATTGAATTATAAAACAAAGCTAGCAAAAAACAGGGATTTCTGAAGTAAATATAATTAGAAATGCATGAAGACTTGATTGAGATAACTTTTTTGACAGTTATGCTAAAGGCTAGGCTTTTTTCCCTTCTCGAACCTTTTTTTTTTTTTTTTTTTGTTAAAAATCACACCGAAAATTCTGCCCAAATGGAGACTGGAACAATGCCTTGAAACAGTGTTAATTGTCACCATGGAAACCAGAAGAATAAGCCATTTTGAAACTGGTATAGAAGGCACACATTGAGCAACTCAAGCATTTTTCTGCCTCCCTCAATGTTAAAGAACAAGATGCCTTGTCACTGTGAGGTCAGAGAAAGAAAGCATCATGAAAGGGTTGTAGATGCTCACTGTCTAGTAAATAAAAAAAAATAAAAAAATATACTACATACAGCTAATGCTATAAGACTCTATCTACTGAATCTTTTTGAAATAGAAAGATCATCAAAAGATGGCCAGGATTGGGGGATGGATTCCACCTAAGCAAAACTTCAGGGCTATATTATGTGAACCTTGCCCCCAAAGCTCCCTGGGAATTCTGCTGTTGTAATAAAACTTCAGAAGAGGAAAGAAAAAAGGCAGCATGATGGAATTCAAAATAATGCTCTAAAAGCACACAGAGAGATTAAGACATCCATTGTAAGACTTTTGTATGGTGCTTCTGTTGGTTATGCTGAAAAGAGACCAGACATTGCTGAGCAGAGAGTGAAGTTTTGGCTACAAGAAACACAAGAATTAAACCAAAGAATTTTCTCAGTTATTAGAATAGGGCTGTCAGATTCTGTGTCTTCAGGGTTTGAGGATTTACGTCTTACACTATATTTTAACTGGGCTTTATGTGACTTGATATTAGGAAGAATTAAAGCAAGGAAAATGATCTAGTTATCAGAATGACAGATATAATAATAAAGATCTCTGAATATCTTTCCCAGTCTAAAGTAATACAACAAATACCTATATATTTGCCATAAACACACAACAAAAAGGTAGAAAGACAGAAAAAAAAAAACACTGAGAAAACAAAATGTATTTTAGTCTATGAACTAGAAAGCATATGCTAAGAACGCACCAAAACACCAAACTACTGGCAAAATGATGTGTGAAAATACGCATTTTTGTACAAAAAAAGGCAGGGATGTATCTGTGTATGGCTCTCATATTGTGTTTTCTGGCTAGTGTTTTCCCTCCTCATGTGAGGCTTCATGGTGGCCCCTCAGCAAGTCCATGCCTAATGCCATTCAGTGGTGAACAAAGAGTCTTTTTTTATGAAAGTCCAGGGTCCACAGCTCAGCTGTACATGCCGAGTGCAGGAATCTGCTAGAGGCCAGTGTCGCCTTTGCAGCAGCTCTTGTGCTGCCCCCTTTTTTGGAACACCAGTGTCCAGCATCTCACAAGGCATGTGATGTTTCACATGGAGCTAATATCACCAGCACTTCAGGAAGGTGTTCAAGACTGAAGAAGAGAGTTCAAGCCCAAGACAAATAATAGTCGTTATTTCTTGCAAACTCCTTGTATTTTACCATTAGCAATTTATGGCGAATAATTGCACAGAGAAATTATAAAGACTCCTACAATTGTCCTTGTAAATTAATAATAGGCTTTCTTGATTGGGATAAATTTGCTGCTGAGCCTTTGGAAAAAAAATTAAAAAGTGCAATGTCATTTAAAATTGCCAGAACTCACACAGCAAATTACATCTGAGGTTAAGAATTGAGTTTTCCCCCCTCTTCTAGCTTATTCCATTTGCATGATCTGGAAATCACATTACATTGGCCATGTATTGTTAATTGGACATAGATTGCATTATCTTTAATATAAATCAAACTACAAATATTAAAATGAATTGCAAATTCCCTAATAGAAGATCATAAAACAATCTTTTTTAAAGTATCTCCCATTAATAATTTAATTCCAATTATATCACTCAGAAAACTTAAGTAGGAAACCTGGTAACTTATTTCTCCAATCATTTCTTTTACATAACAAATACCTAAGCTTTTAAAATAAATACCCAGAACAGAATTCATTATTATAGAACAAAAATAAAACAAAAATAAAACACCAATAAGTGAAAACTTTTCATGCCAATTTCATGTACGATACTGCCTAAGAACACCAAGCCTGCCCATCTCGTGCCTTCTGTACCCAAGTCAAGGGCAAGAAAAAAGTGTCATATAGGAAAGATTTACTAATTTTAAGAACTATTGCAATTATAATCTTTAAAATTATAAAATTATTATTCTATTTATTTTTTAAAAGGTTCTCTAACCCCTTAGGTTTTCTATAAATTTGGTATCTTTTTGATGCCTTTGCATGGCCTTTAATGAGTTTATATTAAATATTTAATACTGTTTAGAGCATACCCACTACTACCAAAAACAGTTATATTCCCAGCAGTCCCACTGTTTCAGGCAGAGGACTTGATTGATCCTCCTAGCCTGAATTGAGTAGAATGAAAAGAAGCAGTTGGAAAATAGCTGCAATCATTTAATGCAGATGACCTCTGACAGCCTCGCAGCTCTTCTATCTGAACAGAAATTTGCATGGGGTCTCTGTGCAGAGGAACAATGTAACCTAAATGGTAGACAATCTTTATTCTAATGAAGTGGGTGTCAAGGTCAATGTAAAACTGCAATGATAAATGGTGCACCACTAGGCAAGAGAAGTTGCATAGGCATTGTAGTGCTTTCACATTAATTGAAGACTGAAATGCACTGCGTGAAAAGCACAAGCCTCTCTTTTCACCATAACGTGTTAATACGCCAATGCCGAAATGATTTCTTCAAGATGTTTGCCTGTTGACATGTATCTTATTGCAAAAATAACGCAAATGTGGAATTATGGCACAAAAGGACATTTTCAGAATTGAGCATTTTCCTGGATTAGAATTACAAAAATCTAAATAAAATGTCCCCAAACAACATCCTGACACCAAATGTAATTCCTTTGATCCCTTTTCTTTTCTTTTTCTATTTAGACCTGTCTTTAATTAGTTTCAACCAAGCAACCTTTCATAGAACTCTTTGCTGGGTACTTTCATACTGAACTAACTGTGAAAAAAAAAGGACTGAGGAGAAGAGAATCATTCAAATATAATTTTTTCTTTCACTTTTAAGTTTTCTCCTTAGTCTGCAGTTAAGATCTTCAGGTGTTCTTTGTCTTGAATGAAAATGTAATGAAAAGCCTCTGTTTGTAAAAGAAAATAACTATTTTCTACTGCGAGAACTAAAAACTATAATCTGGTCGTTTGACATTGCCAGAATGACTATACAGCAATAATTACACCATTTCTTCAGTTGATCTAGCAATTTTGGGGCAGTCAATATTTTTTATTATATAAAAATAAGGACAGTAAGCTGCTTAAAAAAAAAAAAAAATCCTGATCTACTTAAGCCTGAAAAGGAGACATTGTTTGCTAATACACTCATTAGCAACCAAGCATTTTAACTTCATCAATTAAACAGGAAATGAAGTTGCACCATTAGTTTCACAATTTGCTAAAATACTGATAAGAGCACATTCCTAACTATTTGAGAAACATTTCCAGGCTCAATGCATATATTATAAACTCGATGCATTTTTACAGTTGACATTTTTTGATTCTGGTAGACTCTGTGATATAGCTAGCTTTCCAACACTAAGCTTCCTGCTACAAATAGATTTCAATAATGGAATTACAGTTATACTAGTCAGGAATGGTCTGTAGGTCTCTTGGTCTGTCATCTTGGTGACTGGAAGGCTATTAGTATGATTTACTATAAAATAAATAATATTGCTAGTGTGCAACTCTGATGTAAAAACAAACTGTCTCAAATAGTAATCAACATTCCTGAAATGGTAATTCAGAGGGAAAAAAAAATCTCAACACGAAGAAGGATAGTGAAAAAGAAAAAAGTTACTGATGAAACTGTTTAAAAAACTGTACAGCTTCATCTGTGTGTGATTCGTCAGGTCTGAAGCTTTGACGTGCCCAAGGGGCAGACCCCAGCGGGGAGTAGGCTGCCGAGCTAAATAGCTGTGAAAGAAGTCTTAATGTAGGATGGAATTCAAACTAACCTTGACATGACCTCGGGAAAAATATGCAAAAAGTAAAATGAATGCACTCTGCAAGATACATCCTAATTTTGTGGTGGAGCTGGTTAGTTTTACAAACATAACTGAGACCTTAAAAGAAAAATAGAAAGCTAGTAAAAGGAGAAAACTTTGGAATTCAGGCAAAAACGTAAGCGGGCATGATGTGTTACTGTGAAGGCATGTGAACCATTTGGAAAGAATCCAAATAAAAACCCACAACGAACAATATTGTTGTCAGCCTGTCTATTCAGGAAATTTTTTTTTTTTTAGGTTGAATATAAATGACACAAAGCCAAGATTACATCATTGCATTACAAAGTCTGTTGTGGCTTTTAGCTGAACGAGCCCCATGGATCTATTGGTTTTGGACAGTAATTCAGTAAGGAGGTTTTAATGTGTTATTTTTCCTCCAGTGTCAATAAAAATAGAAGAATTTAAGGAGAAAATATTGTGGGTGCTCTCTAGTTTATTTCTTGCTTTTGATCTGTATTTGATAAGCCAACCTCAAATTTTAGTTAATGCATTGAGCTTGATTTGACTTTATTATAAATGTTGCTGTTGGAAGTGATCAATTTAGGAGGAAGGCATTTGTTCTAGCTCCCTGGCCAAGAACTGGCTAACTCATTGGCTATATGGAAATTTTAATTGAGTGTCAATTTGTGTAGAAATTCAATCCGATTACAGTCTCAATGCAATTTTGTAGCAATACCAGTTATTTACTACACTACTAACCAGATTTTAAACATAATTAAATTGCTAAGATCATACACCCAAAATCTAATGACTTAAATCCCTATAGCAAGGATGTGAATATCTGGGTCAGGTATATGTACTTCTAGTAGATTTTCATAAGCCTAATCTGAGTAGAAGGATTCAGTCATTCAGAGGCATAGAAGTACAAGAAGTTTTGTTGAGAACCTGTTAAACAACCATTAGTAAAGACCACTGCTTAATGCCTATGTTATGCCAAAGACTCTTTTTTGGTTTAATATTACATAATATTTATATTAATGACATATAAGTAAAAAATATGTGTATTGGCATGTTAATCAGATTGCCAGATTATACTAAACTCAATGATCGTTAAAGAATAGTAACTATTTTAGCTCAGAGAAGTAGTACAATAGTAAACTGGCTGGGGCAGAGAAGGGGATCCCTTTTTGTAGTGTTTGCTGATTCCCTAGTGTAAATACTCCCACCATGGCAGAGTCCAAGCTACCAAGATTCCGAGCTATCAGGTTGTTACTGCTGGCAAAATTCCTGAATTTTTAACAATCAGTTCTCACAAGCCAGCACGAGCCAGCTCCAGCACCCCATTACTTGGCAGCTAATGTAAAGGAGCTGAGTTGAGCACAGATAAGTCATCTATCTTTTATCTGCCAACTATTGCTAGTGTCATGGGAAAAGAGAACTACTTTCTCTACAAAAAGAATAACAATACATAAATATGATGATTACCAACATTTGATCCCAGTGAAGGGAAAATGAGAGGAAGCAGTATGGACTGCAGAGGATGGGAGAGCATAAGCTCCATCTAAAAGGGGCAACCACGAATCAGCCAGCTCTGCCAACTGTTTCCACGTAGGAATATGGCCTCAATATGGGTCTGTATGGCCAGGTATATATTTTAAGAGAAGACGAAAATATTTTTTTAGGTGAAATCTCATAATTTTTAGATGTTGAATTAAAACTTTAACACTGTACAGGCCAATCTATGTCTCTATGTTGGATCTGGATTTGTAGGCAACTAGCACTATTGTCTAATGTCTATTTTAAATATTAGATTCTAAGTGGAACACAGCATGCTGGCATACTAGATTAAATCTAAGATGAAGATATGACAAATGTTCACACAGACAGAGTTAACAACCATTCCCTCCGTCCACCAAAAAATGAAAATAAAAATACAAAAACTGTATAAAGAATGGAGGCGGCTAGGCTTCAACTGTCTTCATGTTCAATGCGTCAACAGACAATGAAAGGTCAATGTAAATGTAAAAAAAAAAAAAAAAAAAGGAACATGATTTGGGGCTGAACTGAGGCACACACAATGGCAATCGTGTTTCAAAAATAAGAAAGGTAATAGGTAGATTAGCATGCCTATGGTTTACTAGTCCCAAACCTACAGTCCTCGTTCTGGTTGGGTTCCATTTTCCAAGAGGGATGTAAACAATGTATCGAATGTCCAAAGAAGAGCTCTCAAGGAAGGGAGAAGGATCAAAACTACAAGGAGCAAGCTATCGAAGAAGCTAGAGATATTCAGCCAAGGGATAAATAAGAATTGAAGACGAGAGAAGAGAGGAAAGGATGTGTTAGTCGACTTTAAACGTTTAGAGGACTTTTACGTAGAAAATATTAATCTGTTTCATCTGCCCTTAGAAGTCAAGCCTAGGATCTAAGGTTGAATATAGGAACGTGGCTTGGGCAGTAGTGAGTTCCCACTCACCATTAGCTCAACCATCAGTATTTAGGCAGAGACCAGAAGTCTACCCCATTGGGATATTTTATGGGTTAATGAGGCATTAAGTGAGGATTGGCCTAGAAGATAGAGTTGAAAATTCTTCTCTGTTTTAGAAAGTTGAGTTTCTTGGGGCCCACATTCACTGGATCAGCCATAATAATCACATTATTATATGTAGAAGAAATGCCAAGACTAAAAATCACAAAGTTAAGGAGTAGCTGTCATTTGCTGGAACAGGACTCAGATGTAAGATTCTCATGCAGAGAAACCTAGGAGAACAACAATAGAATAAAGACAACCACATAAAATGTAAGCTATAAAGTCTAAACTCAAGATAGGACACAGAGAAAGAAAAGCCAAGGTTAACCGAAAATCCCCAATTAATCATCAATCTGTTTTACTTTAGAGAAGTATTTCATTGAAGTATTAAATAAAACTTTTCTGGTCTTTTTCTGATAAATATTTTATAGGAAGCTTCTACTATAGGATTGATGCAGTTAGGTCCATATTTATTTTTAAAATACTTTTTTCAATTACAGTTGTCATACAATATTATATTAGTTTCAGGTGTACGTGATTAGCCATTTATAAAACTTATGAAGTGATCACCCTGATGACCCTAGTACCCATCTGACACCCTACATAGTTATTATAATAATATTGAGTATATTCTTTATGCTGTACTTTACATACTCATGACTATTTTGCAGTTATCATTTGTATTTCTTAATCCCTTCTACTTTTTTTTACCTATCCTCCCAAACCTCCTCCCATTTGGCAATGATCAAAATGTTCTCTGTATCTATGAGTTTCTGTTTTGTATATTCCTTTATTTTGTTTTTTAGATTCCACATGTAATTTAAATCATATATTTGTCTTTCTCTAACTTATTTCAACTAGGTCCACCCATGTTGTTGCAGCTGGCAAGATTTCATTCTTTTTTATGGCTGACAAATATATATATATATATATTCACTTCTTCTTTATCCATTCACATATTATGGGCACTTAGCTTGCTTCTATATATTGGCTATTGTAAATAATGCTGCAATGCACATATTAATGCATAAGTCTTTTCAAATTAATTTTTCGTGTTTCTTTGAATAAATATTCAGAAGGGGAATTGCTGGGTCCTCCTTTATTTCTTATGATAGCCTTTGTTTTAAAGGCTATTTTTTCTGATATAAGTATTGCTACCCAAGATATTTTTCATTTCCATTTTCATGAAATATCTTTTTCTATCCCTTTACTTTCAGTATGTGTGTCTTTTAATCTGAAATGAATCTCTTATAGGCAGCATATGTAAGGGTCCTGTTTCCTTATCCATTAGCCACCCTGTTTTATTTTATTGGAGCATTTATTCCATTTATATTTAAAATAATTATTAATAAATATGTATTATCGTCATTTTATTATTCATGCTTTTTATCTTTTTTTCTTCTTCTTAAAGAAGTCTCTCTAATGTTTCTTATAATATTGGTTTGGTGGTAATGAACTCCTTTAGCTTTTCTTTGTCTGGGGAGCTCTTTATATGTCCTTCAATTCTAAATGATAGCTTGCTGGGTAGAATAATCCTGTGTAAGTCCTTGCTTTTCATCACTTTGAATATTTCATGCCAGTCCCTTCTGGGTTGCAAAGTTTCTGTTGAAAAATCAGCTGACATTCTTACAGAAGCCCATTTATAGGAAACTAACTGCTTTTCTCTTGCTGCTTTTAAGATTCTCTCTTTGTCTTTAACCTTGGCATTTTCATTATGTTTTGTCTTGGTGTGGACCTCTTTGGGCTCATCTTGTTTGAGACTCTCTGTGCTTCCTGGGCTTGTGTGTCTATTTCCTTTGTCAGGTTAGGAAAGTTTTCCATCACTATTCTTCAAATAAGTTTTCAATTCCTAGCTCTCTCTCTCTCGTCCTTCTGGTACCCTTGTGATGTGAATGTTGTTACACTTGATATTGTCCCAGAGGCCCCTTAAACTATCCTCAGTTTTTTTTGGATTCTTTTTTTCTTTTTTACTGTTAGCACATCGATATGTGGCACTGACCCTCAGGCTGATTGGTCGTGAGGACTGGCCGTGACTACAGTGGAAGAGCTGTTTTGTAGGGGCTGACCCTACGGAGTAGTATTCACTTCAGTGGGGCTCTGGTGCCTGCTGAGTCTGCCCTTTGGGTGTGTCATTTGTGGAAGTGGTTATGTAGTGCTCTGGTGTGGTTTTTAGCTGACCACTGGGTATGTTGGTTCTGGGGCCCCTTGGGAGGGGTTCTGGTGCAGGCCAAGTTCAGCCACTGCCTGTGCCCTGCCAAGGGTCACTTTATAGGAGCTACAAAGTGATCTGTAGATGGTTGCCACTTGTTCTGGGCTTGGAGGTGCCTGCAAGAGGCTAAGCTGTGAACTGAGTCCAGTTGCTGCTATTGCTGAGCTTGGGACTGCTTAGAAAGAAGTATGGGGCATGCTAAGGCAAGATACTGCTTGTTTGGGGCTTGTAAACCTTTGAGAGATTTTAGGAAAGTCCACAGTGTGAGACAAAACAAGCTGTTTGTATGGAAAAGCCACTGGAAGTGGCGTAGGTAGGCCCACAAGGTGGGTGGGGAAGCATCTCAGGGAATTACCAGGGCAGAGTGAATAGTGTTAGCCAGGTTGATGGAGACTCAGCTATAGTGTCCACCTGCATATGCAGGCTGGGTGATAGGAGGGCTAAACAAAGGAACAATGGCTTCTGCTGGCACTTCTGTCTAGGAGAAAGCTGCCCCTCTGGCCCTTCTGAAGCCAGATAATTCAGTTATTCCCTGGTGCCTTTTGAGCTGCTGCTCTAGTGCAGGAGCTCAGAACAAGTGATTCATCAGTGAGTAAATCCATGTACGGGTCCTTTAAGAGTAGCACCTGGGACTCCAGCAGTCTTGGTCTTACTCAGTCACAATCTCCATTGTTTTTCAAAGCCAGAAATTGTGGAGACCTCTTGTCCCAGCACTGGAACCCTGGGCTGAGAAGCCCTCACTCCTCAAGGGGACCTCCACAGTTGAGATATCCCTCCTAATTTTTAATTGCCACACAAGAGTGTGGGACAAGCCCATTCTGACTCTCTGCCTCTTCTACCAGTCTCGAGGTGGCTTCTTCTCTGTGTCCCTAGTTACAGAACTTCTATTCAGCGAGACTTCAGCCAATTTTCAATAATGGTTGTTTTGTAGTTTAGTTGTAATTTTGAGGTGGTTGTGGGAGGAAGTAAGCATAGCACTCTCCTACTCCACCATCTTGACTGGAAGCCAGTCAGGTCCATGTTTCAACAAGGTCCCTCTTGTAGACTTTTTTAAGACATACGCTTCACAAATGCCACTCTCAAAATTTTCTTCCATCAACATAGAATTTTCTTTCACAGATATCTAAGAAATGTCTTACAACCCTTGCTGCTAGCAGTACAGGCATAATGGCAATTTCTCCTTCATGCTATGAGACTTCATGGTTGTGCTGTTATGTTGAAATTTGCACATCTCAATGGGTTTTCTGTGCATTCCAATGCACTTCAGTGATGATGTGGATCATTGCCATAATACATCATGACTGTTCTAATTATGGTTTCATTATGATGCACCATATCAGAGCTGTCGTAATGTCATGTCAGCACATAGTAAGAATAGTTATGCAATTATGTAATATCTGTTAGAGTATGCAATGTAGGATGGAAAAAAAGACACGAGGAGCAGCAATTAATGTAATGAAACTCAGTTTTCTCTTTTAAAAAAGTTTCCAGTTTAAAAACATCGTTTCTTTTGTTTTCCATCTCCCAAACTAAGCGAACATCTCCAAACACATCTATTTTTGTTTACTTGGGCACTATTACATAATTTAATGAATTTCTTAATAAAGCAAAATAAGAAGAGAAAAAGGAAATTCCCAACTTCAGCTCTTCTCCATGTCACAAAAGAATGAGATTCCCTAACATATGTTGTAAGTATAAGAAATCCAGTAAAACTTAAGTGTAGTAAATTAAAGTCCACTGAAGGCTTACTATTATGTAAACTTCAAACTCAATGTTACATTCTTCTACCTTCCCTGATCTCTTGTATAGACACAGAACTTCTTGCCTCACTCCCTAAAACTCGATTAACCAGCTATGTCTTAAATAAGCAAATTGTGATAATGAGATAAAGCATTAATACAGTATTTACTTCCCTAAATTATCACCATAAATATTCATTTGCCTTGAGTCTAGCTGCCAAAATATACCCAAATATCTATAAAAATAGAAATCTTGTATTTGTCTTATAAATTTGAAGAATAAACTCCCAAAGGATGAGGGCTCTGCCATTTTTTTGGTTAACCACGTAGTACCTTGAATATTTGAGACCTTCAGAAAACACAGAATCGATGAATAGTTTCTCAAACTAAGCAATACATGAACTGCTGCTTGTTTTTATATACAACCATAGGAGAATTTATATATCAAAGCTTACCCCATATCTCTACAGCTGAACTACAGGACTGTTCAATGCAAGTATTTATAATAGAAATGCTGATGAAGCCTAAACTATGAATGTATATGGTTGTGCAGCAGCAGCCATTTCAAATATAAATATATTTTTGGCATTAGGAAGCACCAAGTTTGTTTAAATCTGGACTTTTTTTTTTACAATTGCAAGTAATGTTAATAGCACGCTGTAAATGTTAAGGCTAAGTGTACAATGTCAAAATAGATTGAATCTCTCTGAAAATTGGAAATTCAGGCTTTTCAAACGTAATCCAGATGTTTGGCTTTTATTCAGATTTCAAGAAAGAAGGAACTAATATGATATAAAATTCATACATGCATATTTCATTAGTGCCTTTTGTATCGCTGAATTAAACATTCTGAAACGTGCTTTTCCCAAATCACACAGAGTTTTAAACCAAAGCAGTTGCCAAGATGCTGCACACCTCAAAAATAATGCCAAATTAATTTCATAAGGAAGAGACTATATATTTCATATCTTAACTCTATTGGTAATGTTTCTTCAAGGAGAATATTTTGCTTTTTCTTTGAGGATGACAAGAAAAATGAAAGGTAGAGCACTGTAACCACTATAGTTTATCAAAAAGGTTATTACTGCAGAATATGGTTACTTCAGAAATCTGAGAATTAGTGGCCTAAATGAAGTCTGAAAGCACTATCCCCCATATCGTGTCACCAAAAACCACCTTTTCAAGTTTAGTGCAAATGAACATTCTCCAGGGACTACAAACTTCAGCACTGAGAAGCAGATCCAGAACTCAACATGTGATAGTAGGTGTTAAGACAGAGCCATCAAAGCATTTCCAAGTTTTCTGCTCCCAAAACATTCCCAAAATGGAATACCGTCATACTTTTATGCATTCCCATCATGACTTTTTCTTTGTAGGGTGTTTTTTTTAAAGGGTTTTCACATCTATAACCTTAATGGATCCATGATGCAATGGAATTTTTCTTGGTGACTACCCAAGTCCTTGTACAGTAAAGTATTTGATATCTTAGGCTTCTGTGTTGAGGATACTTTGGTGCCTTCACATCAGATGAGAATGAATGTGGTTTCAGAATTAAATTATAAGCTCCTACAACAGAGTGCTTAAGGTCAGGGACCATGTGTTGTTCACTCTTTATCTACTGTAACTCTCAGCATTATGGCTTGGGTATAGAAGGTAGTTGGGAAATATTTATTCATTTGAATTCGCCCGTCAAAAAGACCAGTTGAGCCCGTATCAGCTATTGAAATATATGCCAAGTATAGTATTAGTACACAGAAATGAGTAGTGATTGCCTTATTTAACTTTGAATTTCATGCTCAGTGAAAAACTTACTGGGTCAAAATGTCAATACAGACATATTACTCTCGAGTTTTACATAGAAACCACAAAAAAAGTTAACTGTTTCCCATGGCCAGGAATGGCTAACACAAGAAAAGCTTCTATAACATGTATCCAAGAAAAGAGGAAGGTGACAGCAGCTCTTTAAATATTTAAGGACACCTTTTATGAATTCAGTGTTTTCTCCTAGCAATAACATTTGATCAGAATGCAAGAGCCTGGGTCCAATTTCCAGCTCAACACTGGTCTGTAATCGGCTTTAAAACCTTTCTGTTCCAGTCTCTCCTTTTTTTTCCTTTGGGGTACAAGTCCGTACTTACCAAAGATCTTAAGAAAATAAATTTTAGAGATTTCAGGCTTTAAGCTTTAAGCACTGTTTGTTGCCCCAACCTCAGAAAGCCTGACTGTCATTTCAACAAAGTGTTCTCTTTTTTGTTCTATTATAGCAAGCCCATGGGGACAGTTAGTAATATCACTTCTGTCTCACAGATTAAAAATTGATATATGGAAGCTAAGCGACTTTCCCAAGTAAGATAGTGCTAAAACCCAGAAATAGAATTTTCAGGAGGAATTTCGGCTTAGTTTGCTAGACAATGCTGTTATTCTTAAAAATGCATCTTTAGCTATCAGTCGGGAAGTCTAAGGAAACTGGTGGCCCCTGATAATATAATGTAAATAAAGTCAAGAATGACATTCGAAGTGACTTTGGAGTGGTTGAAACACACTTAAAAACCCCACCCTTGTAGCTTCAATGGCCAGATCCATCTTGATGTAGACTCGTCCTTCAACCCTCCATAGATTTTTAATAGCATGAGGTGGAGGCTAACAGAGCAAATAGGAGAGTTCTCACTGATAGTCATACCTGTCATTCAGAAGAACGACAGCTTACAGTTTAAAGAAGCTCTAGGGTACAGGCAAAAATTTCTTAGTACAAACTAGGACTATAAAGAGCAAACCTGGATTATCATAACTGCTTTTGGGCATTTTTCAAGCTATGTAAGGGAGCCTACCATAACCATTCAAGGAAGTTTATTAGAACAGCTTCATTAAAGAGAAATGGCATGCGTGTGTCTCCAATCGCAAGAGTGATAAAGAAAGAGGAAGGAGTAAAGAATTAGAGAACAAAATAATGGAAATGAATAGATAGATGGAGAGAAAGTAATAAGTAAATAGGGAAAATTACAAAGGTTTAACTAGATAGGAGAAACAGTATCTAATCTACAGAAAATGAATCACAAAAACTACATAAAAATAAGTAGTATTGCAGAAGAAGAAAGAACTGACAGCTAGAAAGGTCTTCAGTGAATGACTTCCCCAAAAATCAGATGAAAGAACATCAAAATGATGACTTGAAAATTTTGCGTAAGGACTACAAAAATTCACTAAGAGAAACAAAAAGAGGCAGAAGAACCAGGATGTGGCCGTTTAGCATAGCTTACAGCAATAACGACAGATAACCTTTCAAGAAGAAATAGGTACTAAAACTTGTGACTTCGAGGATTTTCCCTAAGCACCATTGATAGGGAGCCCTTTCTCTAGGTACCATCTTCCCTCTGACTGTTACTTCTGCCTTTGCTCTATTGGTGGCTTGCTACATGATTTAAAGGAAGTCATGTCAATTTCTGTGGTTATCCCATCTGAAAAACAAGGACAATGATACACTCGCCACTTACCACAGATATTTTAAGAAGTAATTAGATCACGTTTGTATGAAAGTTCAGATCTCTAAGTAAATTCAGCATTTAAAAAAAAGTTTTTAATTTGAAAACTCTTGACTTTTGTAATGAAATGTTTTGGTCTGTCACCAATTTGTAAGTAAGAGTGCAAATTTCCCATTTGTTTTTATTATCTGTCTTAGAGATAAGGTATTATAACTATTATCTATATTAGAGAATAAAATGTCACATCTGAGTGGAGTCACTGGAAAGGTAAACAATACATATATATAATACATGTTATATATATTTTTCCCATCTTTTAGAAAATGTATCAACTAAGCGTTACTATTTTTCTCTACCCTTAATAAAGGGAGGAGGGAAAATGTTGGAATTACCCAATGCTACTACTACACTACTCAAAACCTGTACACACAAAATCATTTAATCACTATGAACATGGTGACAGAAAAGGACCCATGCCAAACATTTTAATTCGTGAATCAATGAGATTCAAGGAGTTGGACCGGAAAAAAAAGGGAAATGAAAATTGAAAATAAAAATAAATCAAATGAAAATATACGCCTGGAACTAGATTGCCCATTTTTAAACTTTACTTGTATTGCTTACTAGCCATGCAATTCCCTGTGCTTTAGTTGCTCATCTGGGGATAATATTAACACTTCTTTCATAAGGTTGCTTTGAGGATTGAATGCGCTAATATATGCAAAGATCCTGTTACAATTCGTTTTACATAATAAGCATTATATACAAGTGTTTGTTCAAACTTGATCCAAATGTTGCATGTTAAGAAAATATGACCTTTGGCATAACTTTTCTCATCTCTTCTATGCCACTAATTTGTATATTTATGTATATAACTTCCCTTCACTAAGTGAAACACTGAATCTAGGATTCAATATTGAATAGAAAAAAAAAATTGCCTTTTATTGAACACACAGACGATAGCTATTAGGATTTGTCATTGGTTTGCTACTCTTTCCTCACTCTGTCTTCCCGAGTTTGGTAAAGTCCTAGGAGCGAGTCAAACTAATTCCCAGGTTTGAGATTTTTTTCTCATCTTGCATTCTTTTGCAATACACCTATCTTCATCCCACTTATTTATATTCTATCCAGCAAGGCCCAGTTCAAATCTCATTTCTTCTATGAAGACGTTTTAAAAAGACCAGCAGTTATTTTGTTGTACCATACAATGTGCTATCTTTGCTATTATTTCATGTTTTTTGGTTTTACTTTTCTAAATGGATTATAAATTACTTAAGGAAAAAGATAACCTTCCTTTTATTTTGTTCTCCACAGTTCATAGTAATACCTAACAAATGCTTATTGCCTCATCTTCATAGTCACTAATATCAGACAGAATCATTCCTTACTCTTCTTACTTTTAAAGTAAAGGTGAAATAATTAGACCATTAATTCCTGATATATATATATTAGGACATATAGACATATATAATTTAAAAAACATATGTGAGAAAAGAGAATTAAGATAGAAAATATCTTTCTGCTTAGGCACATAGCAAGTGATGCAAATTTTATAAATGAATTATTAGTTGGATTTGATACTAATTAATGTAGTTTGCAAAGTGGAAAAAACTTGTAATCAATTTTTTCCCCAAGCAAATATGAATCTGCCTTTAACCGGACAGCTCTCCAGAGAGCTTTAGCTGTATTTGCCATGACATCCAATGTGACAATTCAAACACAAAGCAGTGATGTACATACTGTAACACAAGCAGAAGGCAAGAACAGGTTGTTCATGCGATATGAAATGACCAATTTACAATAGAGAATTATATGTCAATGTATGTGAATATATCTGTTCTATATTATGAAAAATTTTGAGGAGCATTTGGTAACTCTGCTTAAAGAAAAAAGGTAGGAAAATTAAAACATGTGAAAAATAAGATGTCAAAGAGAAAGCTGAACTTCCATGACAGATTTAGCAAAAGACACTGTTGAGAATCCAAGTGTATAGTTATCTATCACTGAATAAAAGTAAAATGAAAAAGAAAGGGTCTTAGAAGGCTCATAAAATGCGTATTTATGACTACTACCTGAAATAAACCAAAAAATACTATGGTATTTAGAAATTACACGTTTTATGGTAGTTTTCCCAAAAATTACATTTACCCATGAGTTCGTTTCCTTAGGTTTTGAAATTAAGTTCCTAAAGTTCTGATTTTACCAGATTGCTTATAGGCAAAATCAATCTATTTATTAATTAGAATAATCTTTTGATTTTTCACCAAAGAGGGAATGTTGAAGTTAGAATGGATCTTAGAGCCACTCAGTCCACTGCTCCCCGCCCCGCTTTATAGATGAAGAAAATGAAACCTGAGAGATAAGAGTCATTGCCCAAGGAGAATCCGGCCTCCTTCTCTAGTGCTTTATCACATGGTTTTCCAATCTTTTTTCCCCTAATACTGGTCTTTAGCGAAGCTTCAAAATAAGATCAAAGAAAACTCAAAAGGGGATCGAGAGAATAAAATAACATAAAGAAACTGGGGCACTGAGATGAAGTCCATCTATGCTCTTCAAGAGAAATTAACATATGGAGATCTGAGTGACAGTGGCCTTTGTCTTTTCTTGAGGAAGCTTCAAGATCAGTTAATCCCGCTAGTATACATGTGAGAGTGGGACTGAGTCGTGGTAACGCTCTTAAGTGATAGCCAGGCTTCTTTTTTAAAAAAGCCACTTGTGTATATGTGTGTGTGTGTGTGTGTGTGTGTGTGTGTTTAAATATTTTTATTTTGTTTTTACTGTTTTAACTGTTTTGATGCTGATTTACAATTCATTTTCTAAAAAGGTCAGTGTGAATTTATGTTTTAGGGCCAAACACAAACTGGAGGGTTCATAGGGGAATTTCAGAGCAGGCAAGCCATCAGAGAAGTGCTAATAAGAGCAGAATAATAGCCAAAGTTGAAAGAAGTGTATTAGATCCACTTTCTGCTTTGCTTTGGGTCCCACAAGCACAATAGAGTATAGGAGGCCACCTGGTGGTGAAATGAACCAATTAACCATTTATGCTACATTGAAAAGCAAGCAAAATAGGCAGACTTCAGGTTGTTACAAAAAAAGAAAACTCAAAATCCAGACAACCTTGGGCAAAGGAATGATAGTTAACAGGTATTATTGTGATACAACAGACAAAAATTGAAGTGGAAAATCATTCAAGTCTGTAGAATAATGTATATTCCTAAAATGTTGCCATAATAGTTATTATTTATACCAGGCAAACATTTTCTGTGAAGAGCCTACTAGTAAATAGTTTAGGCATGCAGATTCATAGAGCCGCTATTGAAACTACTTAGCTCTGTTAGTGCAATATAAAAACAGCAACAGACAGTACATAAATGAATGCTCCTGGCTGTGTTCCAATAAAACTTTATTTAAAAAACAAGCTGTGGGCTGGATTTAACCTTCAGGCTATAGTTTGTCAACTCTCGATTCTGTATTATGTGTATTGAGCGCATACTGTTTACCAAATACAGGGCTGAACCCTTTACATACATTACCCGTTGACTCCCAGCAACCTTTCAAGGTGGGTGTTATCCCCATTTCACAGGTTTGTAAACTGGAGTTTAAAAAGTTTAAATATTTTCGTGTAAAATGTACTTTGCCCCTTCTAACTTAGAAATGCTTTATGTATCCTCATGTCCATTTTTTCTCTATGATTGCAGACACCTGTTCTGACCCTCACTCTCATTTATCCATCAGAAGCTGCTTTTGGTTTCCATCCAGGGTGACTTTGCTCCTGTCTTTCTACCCTTGTTCCCTTGTTCCCTTGAAATGTTGTCTTTTACCATCTTTCTCCATCACTTCTTTTATGTTTAAAAACTTTATGTCAGTTTTCATAACAACAGATGTAAGCAAGCATGAAAAAGGACAAAAGCAATGTATTAAAAATAGATAGCCACATATACAACAATAAGCCAACGAAACTGTCATACTGTATATGTTCCAAATGGAACGTGAGCCAAAAACATGATGCTCATTCTTACATAAATAATATATTATGCATCCACCGGGAGGAAAAGCAGCTCTGTCCCTAAATAAGAAGAAGATTTTTTGGTCCATTCTTATGTCATTTCCTTTTTCTTTTTAAACTCCTTTTTTCGAAGTATACATGGTAAGTCATATCCATTCAGACAGATCACATTCCTCTTCCAAACCATCCATGAACTATTTTATTAACTTTTAATAAGAGAGAGTTGAAAAAACCTGATGGAGAAATCTATGGAGCTTGTGAAAGCACCTCAGATATATGAATTTACCAGCACTCTCTCAATATTAGCATATTTTCTCCTACAAAAGAGGATGGAAATGGTTTCGGTTAGATGGAGTGTAGACAAAACCGAAATTAAGTATTTTAAAAAGATTTTTTTTTAACTTGAAAAGAAAACTGCAAATGCTTGAGAAATGTGAGCATGTAGAAAACAGAAGAGGTTTAATTACGGAGCATGGATTCTGGCCGATTAGATAGTTAAACCTAACAACAGAAGGGATTTACACTAGATATAAGAAGACTTTCAGGGCAGGGAGAGTTGTTAAACATTTTAATGGGAGGTTGTGAATTCCCTCTGGAAAGATCTTTAATGAAGGACAAATTCTCTCCTATTTGGAATGGATAAAAAGCAATCCTGGAAAGAGAATAAGTGAAATAAAGGTTCTTTCTAGGTCATCTGCACTCCTGAAACTCCAGGTAAAATTCTCACTTCCCATGGAAATAAATAACTGTACAAAAGCTCTAAGAGACTCACTTTGGAAGGTTCCTGAGAAAACACTCATTAAGCAGGTGATTCAATTCATAGAGTATTTATTGAGTGCCAAATATGACCCAGCCCTGGGGGGGACATCCACCCCAGTAGGACACGGGTCTAAGCAGCAATGTGGACAATGGACAGCGGACACAATTATTCACGTCAGTTATTTAAAAAAAAAAAAATCTTTGAGCTCCAATCAGCTTTCTGGAACTATTTCCTGAGCTCAAAAATCTCACAAGAGCTGGCTGTCACATGAGATTTCTGGCATTACTCATAGTATCCCTGGAAATTTTTGTAAACAGAAAAGGCTTCTGACAGTGTTTCCATACTTTATTTCTTTTTCTAACCCAAATTTAGACGGACAGAGCCTCTTAAACTATCATCAAAACAAGGATTCTAAAATGCTAGCCAAAACTGAGTTCTTTGCCTATATTCCCATGTTGTAGAAAAAAGAATTCAATTAGCTCAACTCTAAAGATCCATCTATACTTAAGTTTTAATGAACATAAGGATTTTTGTTGATGGCTTATAAGAAAACCAGTGATTTACAGAATCAGGTCTTTAACATCACTAGGCAGAAGAGAGTGAGGCAAGGGAAAGAAAAATTATACAAAGAGGAAAGTTCTTCACGCATATTTTCAAATCTCAGCATGTCCCAGCTGAGGAAAGCTGAGGAAGGACAAAGTTCAATGGGAAGGCAATAAACCCAAAAGGATGTTGAGATGGACACAAATCGGGGCAAGAAGTGAATTCATCACAAATCTTTGTCAAATTCTAATTTTAAATGGTCCATCTTTTAACCTTTTCTTAAGTGCTTAAAATCATTAAAACTTACAATTAATCTCTAAGTTAAAAATATAAATGACCACATGAGGATTACTTTTTAAAGTTATAAAGAATGTAAAACTTTTAAAAATAAAACGGTGGGAGAAGGTTTCAAAATTTCATCCTTCCCTTGACATTATAGCGATGAAATTTAATTTTTTAATTTTCATATTCTGAATTAGCTAGCTTAGGAAAAGCTTTGGAAAAATGAGTCAGTCTTTTAGACTCTCTGCCCCTTCTCCTCATCGTGTTGGACTTGGATTGAACAGCCAGCCCAAGTCCAAACCTCTTAATGTTTTTCTCACCCCCTTCATGATTACGTTTTCACACACACACGCTCCTCTGAAGTCAAACCTAATTTCCTACAATAAATGTGTCAGTAAACTCTCCTGCTAACTATGGTACAAGAATAAATTGTGCTGATACACCTACAATTTCTAATGACTGTTTGTATTTAGCTACATCTATCGCTCTATTTTTAGGTATCACATTTGCACCGTACATGTTATTCTCGGGTGTATAAATAATTATATTGGGATTGTCTACAAAGTCAAGAATACGTCAGTGAATACTACTGTTTGAGACTAGCCATAGAATAATGGTGATTAGCTGTGCATTTTTGTACCATCGTCTCAGACATGAATGTCATTATCCTTTCTTTCCTCTCACCACCTTCCCTTTCATACCCCATCTCTTTCTCCCTCATGTCAACCTGGCCATATCTGAGTACTCTATTAAGAACTGCCCGTTATGTACTTTGGTTTTTCAAGAAAGAGATTTTTGTTTGAGTTTTATATGCAGTATAAGAGGATGCCATTAAGTTTTAGACTCAATTATCACAGCATGAAAATAGAATTTTTTGGAAAAAGTAATGAATTGATTGCATAATTCTAATTAATAGAATTTAATTAATAGATTATTGAATAAGCCTATTGGAAAAATGTTTCTCAACGTATATTCATTGAGTTTCTATTCTGTGTCAGGTACTGTGCTAGGCACTGGAGATAAATCAATAAACAATACAGATATGAACCCTGCCCTCCTAGAATGTGGAGTCTAACCAAAATTTTAATCTTTTATTTGATTATTATCTCAAATTTGGTCCATGAAGGCCAAATCTATCATCATTATTAAAAATACAGATTTAATTAATAACAAAGAACTCATGGCTAAATTATTCTCAAGGAGGGCTCCCTCAAGCAGGCACCTGTGAGTATTGAAAGGGATAATGCTATTGTAATGAAGGGAGCAAAATCCAATATGCAGAGTTTTATAACATAGAAATGAGCTCCAGACTGAAACTTGGCATATAGAAGGGAGTTTATATAGTTACTTATGTATGCATGATTTAAACATTTTGGGACTACAAATATATCTGGTTCGAGAAATCTTTCATTTCCATTCAATCCTGGTGACAGTTTTTTAAAAAATTAAACAACTTAATACTTTATATACATGTGTGTATATGTGTAAACTTGCATAATCGTGTGTATATAACTATGTGTGTATGTGTACCTCTTCCACAGACTTCCTAGTTCTCAATGGCTAAATGAGATGGCAAGGGGAATATCATAAATCAGAAATTTTCTTTAAGCAAATGTCTGTGAACATATGGAATCACTACTTAGGAAAACAGCTGAAATAGTTAAGTGTAGGTGAGTTTCAGGGCTGTATAGATATCTTTCTGGAGAAAGACTGGAGCTCTGTAGTCCGAGAAAGTTTGGAAGAAAAATTAAAATCAACCGCAAAAACAATAAGGGTATTAGGCTGCTTGACTCTTTTCTAGCTTTAGAAAAAGAAAAGGGGTGTGTGTGTATGTGTGTGTGTGTGTGTGTGTGCGCGTGTGTATGTGTGTGTGTCTTATGTCAATGAATCAAGGTTCAGCAGGAGACCACTGCTTCCCTCTTGGCTTACCCCAGTGAGCCTCATTAGGGATAGAGTGTAGCAGAAATGTCAAGTTTAAGAATGTATAAGCTTCTCAAATGCCCACATTATTAAGAATATGCTTGGGAATGTCCTTGTTTCTGAGAACTGAATTTACTTCCTTGGGAGAACTGAAAAGTGGTTTTTCTGCAAATGATATTCCTCTAGAGCACCTCTCCATGGGGGTCCTTATTCAGTATCTCCCTTTGTCAGTAACAGGATCCATAAGGTTGAATTCTCCTAGGGCGATGCTGCCTTTAGTGCATCTGCCCCCCAAAACATAAATATTTTCAGCCTTGGTTTCCTGAATCTGACAGAATGTAGGAGGCTCTTGTGAGGCTCAACACAGCAACACCTGCTGAGGTGCTTAAGAAAGTTTGGGGGCTTTCAGAGAACAGCTTGATGATCGGCCCAATAAAGAGCTGATCCAAGACTGTTGTTTTCACTGCAGATGTACCATCTAAACATTTAGGATCTTCTTCCTATCTAAGCACAGAAAGCTCATGTAGGGGGAGGAAATAATGTTCTTGAAAGAGTTTTGCCTGCAGTAGAGAAGTAGGATGTGGGGCAACAGTGAGCAGGCTGGCAGCATATGAGGGAAAGACTACGGGTATTAGAGTCAACCAGAATGGGCTCAAATCCTGACTTATTTACTCATTTCTTGTGGTAGTTATTGGTACAGCTGAGAAATATTTCTAGCTTTCTGCCTTTCAGGCATATAGTGGGGATGCATTTTCCCATCCAATATGGAGCAGGGTGGAGCCATGTGATTAGTTCAGGCCAATGATTTTGAAAGGAAGTGAAATGTGTCTCTTTCAGGTAGGAAGTTTAATGGCCATAGTGAGATCCTCCATAAATCTCTTTTTGCCACATGGAGGGACTATTGAAGAAGGTGTCTGGTCTATTAGTCTGAGTCCTGGAGTAAGAACGATGCCAAGCAGAGCATAGCTAACCTCTGATGGATATGTATGTATCATAAAAAAACCTTTGAGATTTGGGGATTGTTATATCAGCAAATTCTAGCCTAACCTGACTGAGACACTAGTTCTGTGTCTTTTAGGTTAGTCATTTAACCTCTCTGGTTTCAGGCTCAGAGTCCATTGAAATGGGGGAAAATAATCCATAATCATTGTGAGCATTGAACAAGATAATCTGCATAGGGCACTGACAGAGTCAAATAGTAAGATCTGGCCAATGTTAGTTTTTTCTCCCTCTATCCTATTCCTGTCTCATACCACACACACACACACACACACACACACACACACACACACACGTGAACACAATGTACACACTCACACATGCACATATCTCCCTTTTTATTAAATGGTCAAGTTGATAACACCTGTTCTTGGTCTCGTTTCTGGTTTTCTTCTATCTACTCCGTCTTCCCTTCCCATGCCCTTCCATTTAAACTAGATGTTAAAATTGGCATTTAATTCAATATTATTCTCCTACTCTGCTATATAATATCTGCATTTGGTAGAGTTTTTTCTTTTTTTACCCCAAAGAATACATCTTAAGGATGGAATTAAAGGCAGTATTGACATTTAGCAATAAAGATAGTTGGGTTGGGGAATTCTTAATACTCCAAAAATGATGTCCCTGGGACAACAACAAATCTACCTCCTTCTAAAATTAGACATGGTAATGAGACAAACACAAGAAGGAAGGTCAATGAGTTTGTCTGTGAAAGCACCATGGTTGAGCTTTGCCCCCGCTCCCCAAGGGCTCACCAGCCTACTCTGAACAGGTAGAAATAACCAAAATCTTATCTAAGTACCCTTCTATCACCACCTTCCTGCTTTAGAAATATAAGCATGAAATTCTAATAAATTATAAAAACTAGAATGATAATAAAGACTTACTATTTGGATCCAATAGCACATGTTTTGTACATACTTCCTTGTGGTTATAGTACAGTAACCAATGCCTTCCCTGTGTAACTGCATGGGACACTGACCCTAACATTTATCCTTTTTATATTAAGACCTCTTTGTCAGTGACTATGCTGAATTTTCATCTCTAAACTGGCAATTTTTTAAAAAAGAAAATAAATAAATCCCAGTTCATACCATGGTTGTCTGTAAAGTTAATCATACCTCATATAATTTTTTCTTAGCTTCAAACCAGATTAGCCCAAATATGAATATAACCACAAAAGATAAATAATTTAAAAATGAGAAGTGCTAAAAAGTAGATGAGGGACATTTTCATTAACTCATTGACCTGAAACATATATATAGTGTTGAGCAGTTCAGGAGCCAAAGGTGGCAGGGAACAAAACATCTTTTCTTACAAGGACTTTAAATGTTCCTCTAATTTATTTTATAAAAAACAACAACAAAAATTTATAAATATGTGGGGTTAAAACCAAATCCTTCAGCTCAACACAGGAGAGAATGCTGCATATTCACATCTAATTAAGGAAAAGTCATTTTTAAAAGTTAAAGGCTGAAATATTTGCAATTTAATCCAAAATTTTATTAGCAAACTCTAATGATTATCCTGATTGCAATTAATAAAAGCTTCCAAACAGGTCAACTCATTTAAGTGCTATCTGTAATCATTTGGATTTTAACATGATGGTTATTACTTATTACCCTGAAACCAAGCAGCGCAATGAGATATTGATTACTTTTAACCTTTAGATCCAAGGATTCAAGAAAGGTCAGAGGAGGGGAACACACTTCCTTGGCTGGCAAACGTATAGCCTTTCAGGAGAATTCAAATGATTCCCATTGGCCAAATAGGTCCAAGATTAGTTTATTCTCTGGGCTGACAAGAAATGATGATGCTTTTAAAAATAACACCCAGCACATATTTAGTGAAGTGTTATATTTATGTAACCAATGGCCTCAAGATGTGCTTCATACCACAGCAAGTCCCAGGCTATTAACCCTTTACCAGATTTTGTTCGTGGAAGCATCTTTGTTGGAATGAGGTATTAAACGTGGTAGCTTTCATTGGAATAAACTCATCTCACTAAGCTAAGTTCTCTTGTAGGTTCCAAAAGGCTGAACAAAATCACTGGCCATTAGCAATTCTTTTGGTTTTCTTTTTCCATGACAACATTTAGAAATATTTTTCACATTCGAGCCACTGAAAATCAATGAGTTCTAGGTAGAGCCCAGCAGAATTACGGGCAAGGGAAACATAACTGTTACGTGTTAGATTAATTTGCAGAACACTTGGCATTATTATTGCCAAGTCGTCAAATTGTTCCAAGTTGTTCCGGAAGGTTGTTATTAATAGTATGTTTTCTGAGGAAAGTTCTGTCTACTTTTGGAACTGCATTTCTGTTGCCAAGGAAACTCCTTTAAGCACAGTTTTCTAGGAGCACACTGCTGCTTTTGTTTGCCAGTGTCCTATTCATATCATCTAAGTAAGCGTTTTACATGCTCCAGCTTTCAGTCCCCAATGTTGAAGTTTTAACCCATTTAAGTTGCTTTTTCAAACACAGTTAATGCTTGCTATGATTTCCCTCTCCCTTTCTCCTCCCTTCTCCTGTCCTCTGTCTCATCCAAAGCCCCTATCTCCTCACCTTCTTCTGGCTCTCTCTCCAACATAGCCAACTTTTACTATTCAAGCTTTATTTTTTTAAACAGTTGCATTACGGGAGATAGTTTTCACAAGTTTTTGATAAATTAACTTCAATTTGAATAATAATTCCATAGGTTGCAGCATTAGTCCTTCAAGTGTTAATTATCTTTTCACTCTAAAATTAATGTAGTCCTTTCCTACTGACTCCTCTACCCGGCTTATTGAAGTGCTGAGGAAAACATGTCACTGAGTCCCGAGCCAGCCCTGTTGCTGTGATTAAGCGTGGTCACATGGCCCATCTCTGCAAAAGGAGGGCCCTGAGAAAAGGTGACAAAGACAGTGATTTCCTGTCAGCAAAGAGTACGACAGGGCTGTCTAGAAGTGATGCAAATGAGGGGAACTTTCCCCACGGCTTGTTTGATCCACTCTAGGCCAGAGCA
This sequence comes from Pteropus vampyrus, assembly GCF_000151845.1. Lineage (NCBI taxonomy): Eukaryota > Metazoa > Chordata > Mammalia > Chiroptera > Pteropodidae > Pteropus > Pteropus vampyrus. The sequence continues at coordinate 22,645 of NW_011889165.1, read as the reverse complement.
GGCCAGGCCAGGGAGAGGGGGAGCAGCACAATACAGCAAAGGCTGCCCAGAGAGCCAACGCACCTTCCGGACAGTAGCTCACCCGCCAGAGACAAAAACTGCTGGCGGGGCTTCCCTTCCTTGCCCCTCTGCACACAGAGCCAACTATTTCTTGGCATACTATTCTCTTAACATCCTTCTTCTTCTTCTTCTTCTTCTTCTTTTTTTTTTAAGTGATTCGAATAGGAATTATAAGCTCCAGTGTGAACAATGTTTCATATCGTGTTCAGAAATGATATGCATCTACTTTTTCTTCTCCTAAACATTTTCAGGATGAGTTTTGTCCTCTCTCAAAAAAGAAAAGAAAAAAAAATTCAAATATTCATAGCAAACACTGATTCATCAAAGCTCGAATTAATGTGACAGTTAATCTAAGGACTTTTTGAACTTTAATAAAAATGGAACAACAAATTCATTTCTAGATAGCGGTAGAGAAAGCCTAGGTTTTTCATTTCTGATCACTTTAAAAATGACTAGATAATGTTATTTGAAATATTATAATGATTTAAAGCATATTCTTCTTATCTTAATGGAGTTTTAATCTAACATACAATTAAGCTCTACAATTAATCTACTGGGAAAGAGGTAAAAAATTATCATTAGGTTCTTGTGCCTGATATATCTGGTACATTTTTACCTTGACTGCTTCAATAACTAGTAATTTGCTTCATTTTGAACAATCAAGGTAGGAAATTTTGGTACCGAAATTCCAACATAAGGCCTAATTAACAGAATTTAATTTTTTTTGATGCGTACTTCTTTTCTATACACCAACATGTGAAAAAAAAAATTTCAAGTTAATGGATTTTTTTCTATTTTAAGCCTAGCTACTGTGACCTGAACTATGAACCAGCCTAGCATTACGTTTTTAGGAGCTCAAGTTTAGTCATAAAGGTATCAAGCCACATACGAAATTATTTAGATCAATATGGTCCAGAACAAAATGAAAGAGAATTATTATAGAGGGTTGAAATTTATAAATTTATAAAATATAGGGATAGTGTGATTAATCTGTTTTCTATGATTGATTCATAGCTATAAAAACATCATTTTGGCATCAACGGTAATAAAATTACAAGTCAACTATATCACATTTTTCTTCTTTTACACAATATTTCTAATTCCCCAGAATTTCTAATTTTATTCCACATATGTTTCTTTTAAAAACAATAATGCTTGTCTTTTAATACACACTCAAATTCTCCAAAGTAACATTTTCCTCTTTAAAACTTACCCCTTTCTCTTATCTGTTTTTTTTTTCTGAAACAATTCTTTCATCGTTTAGTTTATTTTTATTTGTTTGTGTTTTGTTTTTAACATTTTCTTACCTATTCATTCATCCACCCATGGTTTTTACTCCTTTTCTCCTTTATGTTTAGTTAACTTTGTATGAACTAATTCCAACTGTTTTTCTTTCTCTTCAATGCTTACATTTTTTTCTCACTTTATTAATATCCTCTTTTTTTCCAATATATAACATTGTTGACCTCTATTATTAATCCCACCTGGCCAAATTATCATCGAAAGGAGCCACTTTTGGGTGAGAGCTGTGTGAAAAGTCTCTAAACATTACCTGGCAACAGAGTCAGAGAAAAATAATTAATTCACTTGTTAGAAGTATTACGTTTAGAAATTTACTTGCAAGAAATATTTTGGTTAAATATTTCTCAGTAAAAAAATCCTAAAAGGAAAACTTTTTCATATTTAAGTATCAAAATAAACTTAATTTCTTCAAAGGAATTGTGACTTTTTCTCATGGAAAATTTAACTTTTGCAATTGAGCACATTTCCCTCTTTGTTTTTACTACCAGGAAGCCCAGAATAAAATTTTGAGATCATCTTTAGTAACCGTGTAGGACCTTACAATGCATGGCCTACATATTAACACTTTGCACAGAAATACACTCTTACCTTTGTATATTTTCCCCAGTTCTGATTTATATTTCTATTTTAAAATATTTTTATTATTTTCCTGTGAATTATTATAAACAACCTCAAATCCATAGCAGAGTAAAAATGTAATTAATCTAAACAGCGCATTGTATTATGTAAAATGAATAGTCCTTTTCCTTTTGCACACAGGATATATTTGTATAATACTTTTACTAATGGAGAAATATAGAAGATATTTAAATTTTTCCCATAAAAACAGAACTATATGAATAACTAACTCTCAACATTAAACATAAAATATTCAGTGTAAATTCCTTGAAAGTATAGGGTCTTCGTTGAAATGGGTACTAATTTCATATTATTTTTAAGCTGGAAGGGTTATGTTTAACCTCTTAGAAATCATATAATCTAATATTTTATTGGTGAGGAATAGCTAAGCCATTCACTCAAGGAACAAATCTATAAATATGGTGTTTTAGAGCTTCACGTTATCTGAAAACAGCCCTCCTTCAATTATACCAATAATTGCCAGACTGTAACTTCTGAATTTGGCCCTCGAAATTAACCCTTGGACTCTAGAACCCCGCACCAACCCAGGATCGCTAGGGGCTCTGTCATCTGTGCCCTATAGGTGACAGAATGGGTAGTCCTTTGAGGCAAAGTAAAGAGCCCTGCCAGGCCACATCCACGCAGCACTCCAGAGTCAGCTGTGTCTGTTGCTGAGGGCAGTGCAACAGCAACAGCGGAATAAATGCTTCCAGGTCACTCAGGCTATAAAATTTATACGATGGGGGAAGATGTGTCTTGAGCTTCCCTGAGCCCAAGAATAATGCCACCTTTGATCTGTAGAAATGACAAAATGGAGCTTTTCCTTTGCAAGTGGGTTTTAAATATTTCTCCATTAATAGTTAATGCACATAAAGACCAGCAGAATGACAGCTCCCTGTGATTATGAATTCTGGCTTCGTCACTCTAGTACAAATAGGAGCTGAACTTTCAAAATCACAGTGGTTACTTTTGACAAATTAAATTGTCCTACTTAGGAAGGTAGGAGGAATGAAGAGAAAGAAAGTGAGAGCGTTGGAGCAAATTCTCCCTGCAGGTGATCCTCAAATTAGGGAAGAAAAAATGAGAAAAAAACTATATTTTTGTTTTCTAGGCTGACAATACTGCCAATGTTTATTTAAAATGGTACAGAATGTCCCTATTCAGAGGTTGGGCAAGGGAGAGAAGTGGGAAGGAAAGACATTGGCAGTATGGCTCACTGTCTCAAAAAGATGAAGTTATATTTAAAGGAGTAGTTACTTTTTAATAAGAATTAGGTTGCTCTTAAGATCCTGAGGTTTAAAATTAGTTAAAAAGAAAATGATCTTAAATTTCCAACTACCCAAAAATAACAAGAAATTGTTTAAACAGAAAATCTACTGTATAGCTTCTTGTAATATTAAGTTTCTAAATTATGTCAGGTTGTATCAATGTATCCTTTGACAATTAAATAGAATTCCTTTCCTCTTTAAGTTCCTTGGATATTTTGCTGCTTTTAGGTAACCCAGGTGCTCCACACAGGAGGTCTGCTGAAGAAGAATCTGGAGTATTTATCTGTAGCTCCATATCTAGGAGTTAAGGCCAGATGATTTTCCTAGCAAAGATCAGAATATAAAATAAATAGGTAAAGGCAGAAAGTAAGTACCTAATGTTTAGGTAGTACCTAAAAAATCTTTGCTCTCACTGAGTACCATCTTACTATATTTTCTCTAACTCAACATTTCCAAACACGGATGTTGGGGAACAACCTAGGACTGTGCAATGAATAAATTGAGGTCTGGGCATGACTATCTATGCCAGGAAAGGAGCTGAGTGTTGAAATGCAGAGAGCCCTCCCCCCACCCCCAGAGAGACCAGAACAAAAGTTTCGAATTCTATAATAAAAGGAATAATGATTCTATAGTTCTTTGGGATTTACCAACGCTCAGTCGAAGATCTCTCTTAAAGGTTTCACTCTCATTCTTTTCATTAATACCAGGGATCATGAGCTTCATTCCCATCCTTAAATTTTAAACTGAACAACTGTAATTCAATAATTGCATAGGTGCCTTGCTTAACAAAGTACAGAACACAAGTGCAAGGTGTTTTTCTTGATGTTATACAAGCATATGAAGAAATGAAGATGATGTGGACAGGCTGGGATAAATTGAAAATGCTGTCAAATGGGTTGGGTGTCCTGTCGCATTGTCACCGTGATGGGAAATGTGAACAGCAAATGTGCAGTATTGAAAGGGATAGCCCCACTAACTAACGAAAAATTGTTTTGTCCCAAATATTAATGGTGCTCTTGATAAGAAATGCTAATAAAAGAACAAAGATGATTAAGGTAGTCCCAAATGGTACTGAAAGCCTAGGGAGGCCTGGGGACCAATTGAAAAGCTTCAGTCTTTCAGAAGTCTCTATAATCAACAGGCTCCAAACCTCCGCCAAGGCATTAGTTCAGTTGATTCCTGAAAAAGCAGATTAGAACAGGGGAATGGAACACTGAAAACATTGACCTAACCTGAGAATCCCTAGAGATTCTTAGGAAAAACTTGAAATTAATTCTCCTCCATCAGTTTTTCTAATTCAGGAGCCACCCCAAGTTCTAAATTACTCCTCAGTCAATGTCCTCAGGATTGCTTTGGAGGTTTCCAAACCTCTGGAATAATTTGGGGGCTTATATGAAGAGAAAGTCTACAAACCTGTAGAATTTACCCTTGGTTTTTAACTTAATCTTTAATTTTACTTATAAGCCAAATGCAAAGTTAGTGCCAGTCTAATAAACTTAGATATGCTGAACACCTAAAATCAGAAAAATGATGACAGGGCATGAGTCACAAATGAAGAACCCCAATATGACAATGTTTGGAAAAAAATACTGTAACCTGGAAGTATTGAGTGGGTAGAATAACGGCCTTCATTATGCCAGAATGGGAATTCTCAGGCAGAGCACTTACAAGTAACCACAAGAAAAAGAAGACTGCGCTTTTTGTTCAGTGATTTCCTATTAATTGTGATGTAAATTATATGGATGTGATTTTGACAAAGAATAGCACTGTTCTGAAAAAAAAATAGTGGTGTATGTGCAAAATACAAAATGCATTAAGAAGAAAAAAATGTTATTTGGCAGCATGAATGCAATAAAAGCTGAGATAACAGCTTATGATTAGGTTACTTTTATATTTTTTTCCTGTTTGGCTTGATTTTTAATGCTTAAGTTTTAGAAATAAAACAAATATTTTGTATCGCAAATTAATATAGATTTAGAAGTATTTTTCATATCTAATTCTTGATCCTGACATGAAATGTGAAATCACTGAGCTTCGGTTACATTAGGTTGAGATTGTTACTCTAACAATATGTTATGTCAGAAGGTATATTGGATAGTCTGTTGTTAATGTGGACAGCTATCCATACAGGAAACATCTAATAGTAAACAAACTAGATTAACGTTGGACAGAATTCTTTAGGGAGTAAAACATCACCAATTGCTGAATCCCGGGGGAGCTTATATCTTCTCTTAACTGAGATGATTCCCAGGGGACACTAATTAAAATCGACCAGACCCTTTAAAAGTACAAATAGATATCTCTTTATGGAGGGAGTAAAAATTAAAATAATTTGTTAAGGAAAAGTAACTTAAAATGATAAAAATTGAAGAAGAAAGAAGACAACTTTTATTTGACCTTGAATGTACTTCTTATTCTATAAGAAATTTAAAAAAGCTACAGGGTAGTTGTTTCTTGTCATTATACTGTTGCTGATTCTGTGGTTAGTTATTAATTTTATTTTTTATGATTCACAATCTGCTCTTTGAAATATGCCATATGCTCAAAGCAATTCAAGGATGACAACTGTCAGAATTACTCCAATAAAAATTGCCTAAATGAGGAAGATTTACTGCAGTCTGATATTTCAGTGGAAGGTCCCTCTACACTCCCCAACAGCTTTTTCAGACACTGTGAATCTTGCAACCATTTTTTCAGTCAAAATCACATGGCTGTTTTGTAAGAACTTCTCAGCCTATAAGTAGAACCGGTAAAACACATTAGGCTAAGGGTGAATTAGCAGACACGGTAAACAATATAGATAGTTATTAGATGGATTGCCTGCAATCAATATGTGAGTTCCAAGCCAGTTTTCTTAAATCACACGCAAATACATTGACTTAATATGACAACGTCTGCTCTATGCATCACTAATAAACATTAAATTTGACAAGCCCTGCACCCTAAAAGCAGCAAGCCAAACTGAAGGCAAGTTTCTTTTTCCTTTGGGCGCATCTGAGGGATGGATAGAATCTACCTGAGTGCTCCAATCAAAACACATTTTGTTAAATATTACCAGTCCATTTATCTTTCATTTTGTTTCAGTCTATTTATTAATGCGGTTTCATTTATTGCTATTCATCTTGAAGATAAATCTTTGTCCTTCTATAGAATTACACCAAATAGAATGTGATAAAGGGAACTTTCTCGCAATTATGATGTCGGTACAGCCTGTCAGCACACAAGGGATGGAAATGAGTTTGGGGACAGGGAAGGGAAATTCTAATAGACACCATGATACATACAATGAACGCAAAGATATCCAGAGGGGGGTTGGAGGGAGGAAAAGAGAGAGACTTGTCAGGCTAATCAGATCTTCCACAGCAAGGTAAAGGCAAGAAGAGCAGCTCTAACCTTGTAAAGATGCTGCTGCTGCTCCTCTGACATCATCAGGTCGTGGCTGTCCATCACGAGGGACTCCATGTCAATCAGCCAATCCCAGAGCTCCTGATATTCTGAATCAAAGTCCAGAAGCCTGAAGATAAGGCACGAAATGTATTATGCATAAATACAGTGTAGTTGTTAAAATCTCATATTAGAATAATACATTCTTAAAAACCCATGATGCTCCTAGGTGATACCTATAAAAAGAGAAGGGAAAAAATTCTCTGTGTGGTTACACAGTGGGTAAAATAGGAACTCAAGCTTGTGACATAGCCACTTCTTAGATTTTGAAATCATAACATGAAGTTCCGATGCTCGTACCTAAGATATTATCGTGGCAATTTCCATTTGCTAACCCTTTCTGAGGATTTGCAGCACTTGAACAAAATGACTACTACTACATCCTTGAAAAAGAGCATTGTCATATTTAACAATGAGAAATGGACGGTCAGTGCCTTAGGAAGGTTACATGGTCTAGAATTTGGGGTAAAAACAGTATCCTCAAAATTTAGACCCCTTTCTCATCTACTAGATTTCCCATAGATATTGCATCCCAAATAGCTTTATGATTAAGAATACTAATTTAACTAATTTCTCTACAATGATCATAATATACTATAATATCCAAAATATTATTTTTCACTGGGAAATGACTCAATCATCTATCTTTCCCTCTGCTGTCTATCTGCCTATCTCTGCAAACATATATCCTATATTTATTGTCATGGATGAGTAGCCAGCATTTCAGCTTAACACTCAGAGATAGGCTTGAGTGACTCTGGTAAGCCAGTGAGAACCAGGGGCAGATCCAGTATTAGACAGGTGTTCCCCACAGACATGTAGGAAACAAAGGTAAGGACAGGAAGTCAAAACAATGAATCTTTGAATAGGCAGCAATCATTAAAATTCAAAGGAGGATCACTATGGTTTTGAACAAAATAAATCATTAGAATAAGAAGCTTAAAAGGATTAATGTGATTCTCTATTGAAAGCCTGGTGAATACGTAAAGCCAAGATTCTTCTAAAACATTGTGATCAGAAAATAAAAGTGCAGATGAAAAACTATGACTTTGTCCTTCTCCCAAAAAATCATCCCCTTAAAATAAATTCTAGAGTCTTATCAAATTGTAACTGAACAAAACCCTATCAGTACTAGTGAAGCAGCAGCCTCAGGCATGAGTCTGCATTTATCAAGTAAGCATCTTATTACTACCTTGTTCCTGTGTCTATACATTAAACAACTGCTTTCCAAGAAAATGAACATCCACTTTTCAAAACTTACAACTTAATCCTAATAGATCTGTCAATAAAAAAGTTAAGGTGTGTCTGGTGATGGAGAAGACTAGACCTAGAATTGCCTATTTTATTTTAATTCCTTTACCATAATTATAAAGATCCTTGACTAGGACCATAAGCACCCAAGGGCAAGGACTTTCATTGGCTAACACGTAGAACTGTCTCGTGAATGCTGATGATGGGTATAGTTGATGCAGCCAAAACCTTCAGTAATGCTATGGTGGCTTAGAGCAGAGCTTCTCAAACTTTAATGTGCATACGCTATAGTGAGGACCTTGCTGAAATGCAGGTATTGAGTTAGTAGTTCTAGGGCGGGGCCTGAGATCTTACATTTTTAACAGATACTGGCAACTGGCAACACTGCTGGTCATAGACTTCACTTTGAATGGCAAGGACTTCCAGCATGTAAAATCTGCAAATAGTATCTCATTTCAAAATACTAAAAGACAAACAAAAACCACTATAACAGGGACAAATAAACTATGAGACTTTCTTTATTAAAAACTTTGTGAGTGACGAATAAGGAATGACTAATAAGCATTTGTTCACATGACAGGTATAATCATTTAGAAATACCTTCCGAATTACGGTAATCATTTCTCCTTGTACCCTCCCATATTTTAACCGTAAAGACAGGGGAAAGGTGTAATGTGACACCCCCCACACCCTCCCCAGATTAGGAGAGTATAATCCAGGGTAATATTAAAAGCAAAAAGGAAAGGAAATAAAAAGCTCACCCCTTCCATTTTAGTGGACTTGGGGAATAAGAAGGAAATGAAGGTAAGAGGAACAGGTGTGTCCTCCCATCTCTTGGCCTAAGACCCAGATGAAAGGCATGTGAGACAGATTGAAGGGATCTTCCCGCTAGGAAATCTGGGAAGAGTTGCCTTAATCAAAGTCCTCACAAGAACCTAGAGTGGGGATGTTGCAGTCAGAGAGAGATCTTTGGTCAAGACCCCCTTTGCTAACCTGTTCTCTCATCCCTCACCCCAACGCCTTGAGGTTTCTGCAAGTTCAGCCAGTAAACTTGACAGTGGCATTGCACAATGACCTCCCAGGAGAGCCATGGGGCCTCTGAAGCCAGACCTCAGAGAACTGGCAGGACCAATGAAGGCTGAGATGAGGCTCCAGTCAGCAGGAAATACCTCCTGACCAAGCCAAGAGATAACAACTCAGCCAAAGCCCTCTATGGAGAACAACCTCATAACGTCCAGGGGAAAACCCATTTCAATGAACCCAGCCAGCCTGCACCTATGGGCCACACTAAGCCAGGGGACCTCACTGCACCCCAGAATCACACGGTCATGTAAGCCCTCTTTCTGTTCAGATTGTGCAATATGCTTGTCCAAAAGAAGGGAGAAGAATAGGAAATCTGAAAAAAATGGCATTTATCCCAAGAGTTGTGCTCTAAAAAGAATGTTAATTTATTAGGGGAGACTATAAGCGTTTTGTTTAAGAGCCTGAACTCTGATCTTAAAGCAAGTTTTTTTTTTCTTGCTTTACCAGGAAGTATGTGTTTAGGATGGCTCATAAAAATTGTTGGTCAGTAAGAGAAAACAAAGAAGTCTGTTTTTCTTCCCATAGGTATATGATAAAAAAAAAAAAAAGAAAGAAACTTTGATTATGACTAAATTCAAGGGCAAGGGATGTATTTTATCTTTGCTTCCCTAATGCCCACCACAGAAGCTGGTGAATGGTGATGTCTGAATGTAGATAATGAAACCAAAAACTTTAGTAGGGCAAAATGACTGCAGACGAGGAGTATGTGACAAATATAATCGTATCTTGTCCCTAAATGCCAATACCAAAGCTAGGAGCATACCATGGACAGGCTTCTTCACTCATTCTAAAGGTGAGATTTTGCTTTCAGTATATGATAATGGTGTATTTGCTTACTTAGAACGACTAGATGCCGTAGATTCTGTTAGTGTAAGTTGTCCTTTTACATCCTCCTCTTTTCTCTGATGAAAATTAAAGGAGATTCAGAAGTAGGTTATAAACAAATAAAAAATATATACAGAATGATAAAATGTTCAGAACTACGGGAATTTTTTTATTGGCTCTTTACCATGTCTTTATAGCCGTTGAGCTGTTCCCTCCTATTACTCTCCTTTCAAAACAAAAGCCATTTCTTCTCATTAAATGCACCTCAGGCTTCTCACATAGTCCACACCGGAGACCTGCAAATGGCGTATGAACCTAACACAGGCACTGTATTCATTCTTTCTCCAGTCTTATCTATTTATATCCTAGCTGAGAATATTTAGACTTTAGCTTACTAGTTGCAGTAAATGCTTTGGTTCCTTATTTTGTTTCAGTAGTGTAGTAGGATCAGACCAGTGTTTTCCAAATAAAAAATTCTCATAAGGTCCAAACATTGAAGAAAAAAACATTTTTTAAGTATTTGCGCCTGATTTCAGATTCTTGGTTACGTGTTAATTCACAGCTTAGGAAAGACCGGACAGTTTTCCAAATTTAGTGAAATCAAATATATAACTTGTAGTAAGTCAGCAATTAAATTATTAAAATTTCTTTGCTGGTTCTTTTGAAACTTTCTAAAATGACTAGAATTTACTGTGCTCACAATATCAGGAAAATTCTTAGATAAGGAAGTAGTTTGCTTTCTTATATTTACATTACCTGCAAAGGTATCTAAAGTGTTTTTCAAGTGGTTTTATAAAAGACAACGTCTTCTAGGAAAAGTGCCAGCTACCATAAAGGACAACAGAAAACATCATAGATGAGTGAATTTATTGAGGGTAGCATGAAACTAGTTAACAGTTCTATATCCCTTTGAAGAATATGCTGATTCTGTAAGCTGAATTCCAAACCGGGTTCTTTTCTTGAATTCCTGGTGACTCTAGTCTCTCTTTTTAGAAGGGAGAGAGGTGATTGAAATTGTGTCAAGGAGCCCAGAATCTTATAAAGGATGTAAGAATGAGAACTACTCTTTTGGAGGGATTTCCCTCATAAAATTTTCTTTGTAATTGTGTTCGGGTTTATATCGTCATTCACTCAAATATATAATCTCTTACATGTTAAAAGTTCTCAAAAGGTACCTTTTCAGTACTCTATGAATATGTTATGTTCTCTATGAGGTCGCACAAAGCAAACTCACATATACTCTAGGAAAGAATTGTATTCTTTTGGATACTTTTTTTAAATTGCCATAATAATAAAAGAGTTGAACATTCTGTTGTAGGTATAACATTCCCATTTTAAGAGGTTTAAAAGTTTAATCCTGCTATGAGAAGAAAGATCTTCTAATCCAAAGTCAGTCTTTTTAGACAAATATAGAATTCTGAATGTATTTATTCCGTAGTCTGAGGATCTAATAGAGACAAGGACAAGGCTATGGAGAAATAAATAGGCAATTTTTTCTTCAGTGTTTATTTCTAAGTTTAGGTCAACTACTATAGGTAATTGCCAAAAGTATTTTCCAACATCTTATCTACCATTTTCCCTGCCTTTTTTTAAGGTTAAAAAGATTCCAGGTCCTTCTACCACAGAAATAAAATGCTAACAAGTTTATTTAGCATCATTTTTCTGCATATTGGATAGCAATATAGTATTTGTGAGGCTGGCATAGTTTAAGAAATAATCCTTCCTCTAAACCCTGATGGGAGTTATGTTTGACTAGCTAAGTGTTTGAACATAAATGCATTCAGCCTTTGGTATTTAAAGTGAGCATCATTAACTGAACATTTCAACTTAAACTTTGCTTAAAAGATAAAGTTTCACCCAAGTGAAATCGATGAGAGGTGTGTGTGAATATATGAGGTTTCAGCTTGGCCCACTAAGGAATTTTGATTAAAAGAGACAACCAAATGAAGAAATCATCAAAATAGAGAAATTATTGGTTGAAGAAAAGATAACACTAAAAAGCCCTGGCAGTTTTGCTGCTAAGGCCGAGGAATATATATTTTGAAGCATTTAAGAATCCATCTTTTATATGCTTAATGGTTCATTTCACACCAACACATCTAAAAACACAAGACCGGTTCCTGAAATACCAGCTTATCTATACTGGGACTTCTATTAAATGATCCAATTTTCCTAGCTTCTATAGCATATCGACTCTTCCCTCAAATGTTCACTAAGTATTCAGTGTTCACATTATTTGCTCAAGGAAATTTGCCTCTGATTTTCAAAAAAAGACACTAAACTGGTAACAAAATCTTGCAAAAATATAGTTTAAGAATTTTACTCAAATGAAATACTAATAATAGATCAGAATTTCCTGTTATCCTCTACTCCATGTGGCATGTTAAGCACAGAAAGGCGACGCAATACTGGCACCAAGCTCAATCATCATATCATTAAAGAACAAAATTTAGCGTTCCAGACATGGAATCTGATATATGCACAGTTGCATGTAGAATCCCTTTCCACTCTAAACATATTAAAGTGTGGACACTAATTTACTATTTTGAATGAAAATTCATGAGCGACTTCCTCATGAGAAAAGCAGCCTGCATTTGCCATTAATAAGTAAAAAGGAATATGGAGTTCTTTCCAGCAGTAATTTTCTCAATTCTCATATATACCCATGTACATGTAAAAATGTCTGAGAAAAAGAAAATCAACCCTACAAATTTGTTTATGACTGGCCCTACTTTCTCATGGACCCATGAACCGTCTGTTCATAAACATCTGTTATTAAAATAAAAGCCATAAAATAAAGCAAAAAAATTCAAACTTCCAAGATTAGCCATAAAATTAGAAATATCAATGTGGATTTCTGAATGTATTTAGAGGATTCCGTTAGGCTGTCAGGAAGTCAAACCTTTTTCTAAATTTTCAGATAATATGTAGGCTAAGCTCTAGCCAAAGAGCTGAAAACATTCTGAAAATTTTAGAATAGGTAGTGATTCTAACACAAATGGAGAAACCATACTTCAGAAGACAAAGCAAAAATGATGTTGTCAAAACAAAAACAAAAACAAAACAAACATAAACCAACCTTCCTATGTCATTATCTACGTATAGAGAGGACTGGATCCAAACTTGCTACTGGCACACTAGTGTGGGTTGGGCATCTCACCCTTTTATACAGGGACCACCTCCACCCTGAGCCCCACTGGTTTTCACAGATTTAATGTCTTGTTTGGAAAAATGTCTATTTAGATCTTCTGCCCATTTTTTTAAGTTGAATTACTTGTTTTTCTGCTACTGAGTTGTATGAGTTCATCATAGATTTTGTATATTAGCTCCTTATCAGATGTATGATTTACAAATAGTATCTCCCATTTGGTAGGCTGTCTTTTCATTTTGTTGATTTTTCCTTTGCTGTATGTACAGAAGCTTTTTAGGACGATGTAATCCCACTTACTTATTTTTGCTCTCGTTGCTTTTGCTTTTGGTGTCAGACTCAAAAAATCACCATAAAAACCTATGTCAGGGAGCTTACCACCTACATTTTCTTCCAAGAATTTTATGGTTTCAAGTCTTATGTTCAAGTATTTAATCCATTTTGAGTAAATTTTTGTGTATGGTGTAAGAGAGTGGTCAAGTTTCATCCTTTTGCATGTAACTTTCCAATTTTCCCCACACAATTTATTGAAGAAATTGTCCTTTCTCCATTGTATATACTTGGCTCATTTGTCATAAATTAATTGATCATAGATGCATGGGTTTATTTCTGGGCTCCCTATTCTGTTTCATTAATCTATATGTGTTTGTATACTAATACCATACTGTTTTAATTACTATAGCTTTCAAATACAGTTTAAAATCAGAAAGAGTAATGCCTCCAACTTTGTTCTTCTTTTGCAAGATCACTTTGAGTAGTATGGACATTGTAACAATATTAATCTTTTTAATCCATGAGCATGGAATATCTTTCCATTTACTTGTGATTTCCTCAGTTTCTTTCATTAATGTCTTATAGTTTTCAGTATATAGATCTTTCACCCCCTTGGTTAAATATATTCCTAGGTATTTTATTCTTTATGATACAAATGTAAATGAGATTTTTTTCTTTATTTTTCTTTCTGATAGTTTGTTATTAATGCATAGAAACAACAGATTTTTGTATATTGATTTTGTATTCTGCAACCTAAGTGAATTTGTTTATTAGTTCTAACAGTTTTTTGATAAAGTCTTTAGGGTTTTCTGTATATAATGTCATCTGCAAATAGTGATAGTTTTATTTCTTCCTTTCCAATTTAGATGCCTTTTCTTTCTTTTCATTGCCTGACTGCTCTGGCTAGGACTACGAATACCGTGTTGAATATAAGTAGCCAAAGTGGACATCTTTTCTCATCTTAAAGGAAAGGCTTTTAGCATTAAACCATTGAGCAAAATGTTAGCTGTGGGCCTGTCATATATGGCCTACATTATGTCGAAGTAGGTTCCCTCTATATTAATTCTGTTGAGACTTTTTATTATAATGAATGTTGAAGTTTGTCCAATGCTTTTTCTGCATCTATTGAGATGATCATATGATTTTTATTCTTCATTTTGTTAATGTGGTATATCACATTGATTGATTTGTGGATGTTAAATCATCCTTGATCCCTGGAATAAATCTTACTTGATCATGTTGTATGATCCTCTTAATACATTGTTGAGTGGTTTGCTATTATTTTGTTGAGGATTTTTGCATCTATGTTCATCAGGGATATCGAGGATCTTTTCTCCTAGCGTCTTTGCCTAGTTTTGGTATTAGGGTAATGCTGGCCTTATAAAATGAATTTGGAAGGGTTCCCTCCTCTTGTGTTTTTTCGAAGAGTTTAAGAAGAATTGGGATTAATTCTTCTCTGAATGTCTGGTAGATTTCACCAGTGAAGGCATCTTGTCTTGGGCTTTTTATCTGTTGGAAGATTTTTGATTACTGACTCAATCTCCTTACTAGTAATTGCTCTGTTCAGATTTTATATTTCTTTAAGTATCCTTAAAGATAATTTTATGTCCACCTGATATGAGAAGATAGACTACCAAAAGGTATGCTCTTACCTCCCTCAGCCTCTGCTATCCCATAGTCTCTACATTGTCCTTGTCGCTGGTTGAGGAGCCCAAATCATTCCTGAGCTTCAGACCCACTTCCTGGGCATTTCCACTTAGATATTCCACAGACCCCCAAAAGAACTACACTCAGCTTCTTCCCCCCCTCCTTCTGCTCCTTCTCTGCATTCACCACCTCAGCGAATGGCACGCCCATCTGCCAGAATACATGAAGCCTGAAACATGGAGATCCATTCTTTAATATTCGCTCCCATAAAGTCCCTCCCCCATCCACTCTGGTCACCAAGGCCTGTCAGTAAATTTCCTTCTCTCAGTTTCCTGCCATCTTAGCTCAGGCCCTATTTCTCACCTGGATGCCTAGAATAGCTTATTAATTAAGCACTGTTTAGTCTTGTCCTTGCCAATCTATTCTCCACACTGCTGCCAGAATATTGTTTCAAAACTGCTAATCTAGTCATGCTTGACATCCTTTAGTGGTTCCAGTTGTTTGTACACACTGCCTCATCTGTGAGACACACTAAATTGTCACTTCCGACCCTGGGCCATTCTCCATGAAACTTCTCCTGAAAGGCTTTCCCGATTTTCATACACCTGACAACCTTTGTGTCCCATTGCCTCTACCTCCCCAGTGCCTACTACAGCTTCATTTAATCATAGCTCAATAAATATTAAATGTTGAATGACAGCAAAGTCACTTGAATCCAAAGCCTCCTATTTTTTTCTCCTCCTTGACTAAGCCAATGGAGCATCTTTCCCCTCAGCCGATGGGTCATCAAGGTTTATCAATTCATTCTGGCTTTTATTTCTAATCTAGTCTCCACCTTTTCCATTAATTTCTGACCTAAAATCTCCAAAGATTACAGTGGTGTTTCTCAAGCTGCAGAAGAATCACCTGGAGGGCTTGTTAAACAAAGATTTCTGGTCTTGACCTCCAGGTTTTCCAATTTAGTAGATCTGGAGTGGGGCCCAGAATTGGCATTTCTAATAAATTCCCAGGAGATGTTAACACTGCTGGTCCAGAGACCATATTTTGAAAACCACTAGAGCAATGGTTCTCAACTGCAAGTGGGCGTTAGAACATAATCATATTTTGGCCTACTCCTACCTATCGAATCAGAATTTTCGTCAGGGTAGGGCGGACAGGTATTTTTCAGCTTAAAAGCTCCACAGGTGATTTTGATCACCTGTTAAGATCATCCTGGTTAAGAACCATGAACTCAATGATTAACTCCAGGATCAGGACTTCACCTGCTCCCCAAGATTTATATTTTACACCCCTCCAACTTTCTACCCTGCTCTCCAGTCATACAGAACAGCAGGCAGTCTGATGACTCAGACCTATGCTCCCCTTCTCTAAGCCCCAGATTAATTTTAATTATTCATTCATGCATCCATTCATTCACTGAGCACCTAACACTTTGCAGGCACTGCACCAGACACAGGGCAGAGTGTAGTAAACACGAAAGACACAGCCCTCATGGGGCCCATTCCATTTGCTCTGACGTCCAATAGCACATTCTGTTTCCCCTTTCTCTCATTGCACAGGCAAATACTAGCATAATAGCACTCTCTTGCTAGACTCTCTTGCTAGCACTCATGAAGGCAGAGATTGTGGTCTGCCTTTGTAGATGCTCAGAAAACATTTGTTCGGATTAAATGGAATAGCTCTTCTCCTGACCTTGCTTCAAAAATCATCTTCAGGGTCTTCTCTCTCTCTGCTGTCTTTCTTGACCTGCTCCAATTCCCCCTCCTCCCCACCATCAGAATCAAGCTTTATCTTCCATGAGACCCACCCCCTAATCCCATGCAGATTTCTAAGTACCTGTGATCCTTTCTTCTATGTTGTTTACAGATCTGGCTCCTCCTACAAAACTGTGAGCCTCTCAAGGTCAGGGACCATTTAATTTTTGCCTTTTAGTCTCTGTAGTTCATATAAGAGGTATTTAATAACATTTGTCAAATGAATGAATGAAGTTAATTTTGTTTTCACTTAAGCCTTAACAATACTTAGCAATATTTTTGCCCCAAATTCCTTGTGGATTTAATGAAATCTTCTTAAGATTCTTCAATTTCTCCATAGTAGGAAGATATTATAATTTAAATTTCATAGACTATGAAATATGCACAACATGGGATTTAGGAGGAAACAATGTTTATCAAGGGTCCAAATGAAGATCTTCAGAGAGAACGCAAAGTGTGACTTTATGGATTGTCCACTGCATTCTGATCCAGGGTTCTGAGCTGAGGTCTTAGCTCCATCTTACACTATCATCCTGGACAAGCCTGTCACCCAGCCTTTTGCCTCCCAGTTCTATCATTTATAAGCTGAATAAAAGACATGGTCTGTAATGTACACTAAGTCTTGACAGCAAGTAGGATGCTACTTAATGAACAGTATCTTTGAAATTCATTTAAAAATGAAATCAGACAACCTCTTAGTAGAAAGAGGTATTGGGAAAAAAAAATGGTCACACTTTACAAAATATACAAAATGTAAGTGTTCTTAATAAATTCTGCTTGCAGAATCATGCCAAGTACATAGTAGGCCTTCAATGAATATTTATGGAATGAATGAAACAAAATGATTGATAATTGCTTTCATTTAAGTTGGCAGGAATTAAAAAGCATCAAACTGCTCTCAGTAGAGAATCTCGTTGGGTGATTCGCACATTGCATATCCCTCAGGAAGCCATGGTTTCCCATTTGGCAATGCTGGAGACAGTGCCAAATGTCTCCCACAGATGAACACACTTTACTACCAGAGCTCACACAGCCTCACATACATTCAGGGAAATCTTCCGACCACGCATAGTCATAACTGCTAAACACAGTTCATAATTGTATATAAACTGTGTTATATCACCTTGATACATATCTTTTCATCAAGCCAGAGAGGTTATAAATTCATTTCTAAATGATTTTTGGTTATGTAAGATTCTTAGCAGTTTAAGATCACCTTCATTCTTTCTAGGATCTGAATCCTCCCTGGAGCAGTCTTAAACATTTTTCAACTACATACTCTCCTTAGCATGCATGTAGACATGGAAAGGAAATAAAAATATATGAATTGTATCACCAACTCAATTTTCTCTTTAGTAGACTGGATGTCTGCCTATGGAATGAAAGCCCACACTATTCCCACTATTGCTTATCAGAAACAATGATCGTTCTATGTAACAAAAGAACAGCTAATGAAGTTTATGTATCATTGGAGCAGATAATTTTACAAGGCTATGTTCTTAAGGCTTCAGAATTAAGGATTTGACTGTGGGAGTAAAGGGTCTTGGAGGCAGGACACCCCAGATAACCTCACTCACATGCATTTCTCAAACAATGCTTTTCTGTATATAAACAGAAAATAGAAAGGAATATATGGTTTTTGTCCTTAGTATTAAATAGCTGCTTTTTCTTCAACACACTCTTATATTTCTGCACAATGTACAGCCTTCAGCACCCCAAGAAGCATGAACAAAGGATATCAGGCAAGTTTACCTACTCCCACTTCACGGAACAATGCTCGTTGTTAACTAAGCGATTCCCAGGGTAGATTTATGATTTGTGGAGCCTAGAGTAAGTACTCAGGTTGGGTCCTTGGAATCTGAGGCCAGAAGCACGTGGTGACTGTTCAGTCTCCGGGGCTTTTAGAAAACATGAAAATGTGACCTAAAGTTTATGCTTGTGTGTGCACCAGGGACTATTTATGCATTTAGAGAAATTAAAGCACATTAAAGCCTCAAAACAGCTTATTGTTCATACTGCAAGCTTTAGTCTTTTCTTTCTTATTTGCTTCTATGCTTTTCCTCTTGTGAATAAATGTCTACTGAATTGTATAAAATGAATCAAATATATATGTAACATGTCCATGGATAAAAAAAAATTCCTGCTAGAGCAACAAATTATATAGATAGGTAAATCTGAAAATTTGAAAAGTCCTTTCCTATTTCCTAAACAGAATAATGACTCTGATCCCTTTCCTGTATTTTTAGACCCTGGATTATAACATAAAACAGAATTTATAATCTGTGTACTTAATGTATCCCAAAAATTTATATGAGTATTTAAAGTCCAGTCATAACTATAAGCACTTAAAAGATAAATGCAAACAAGTACATGAAAAAGACTTCTTTCTGCTTGCCTTTTCAGGGAATATTTTGGCTAGAGTTATACCTGGTAGCGTAATAAGATGTTATTAATATTTAATGGAACTTGGAAGAACAGTTTCTACCTCTTATTGTCTGGCTCAAGAATAAAAGTAAAATAGGTTAGTATTTCCATTTTTATGAGTATAATTATTATGAAGTCATTACAACTATGAAATAATTGTATTTCATTACTACTCTTTTACTCTTTAATAATCGCCTAGCAGAAAAGACCAAAAAAAAAAAAAAAAAGAGAGAGAGAGAGAGAGAGAAAAGAAAAAAACATATATACACACTCTTTGCATAACTTTAAAGTCATTTGGAAATATCTGAAGTCATGACAATTATTCAATAGTATGGTAGTATGGGTAGTTAGTATAGTATAAATACAGCCATATGTCTCAGGCTGAATGAAATTATTGATGGGTCACTGAAGTTGTTGGGTCCTTTCACATCCTACAGACAATTCAAGTGCTAGTCTATTATTCCAATTGACTTTATGTGAAGCTAACCAGCTAGCTCATGGTCTCTAAAGAATTATTAAATATCTACATTTTTCAGGAAAATGATGTTCTACCAAGTTTCCAGTGATGTTCTGGTGTTTAAAATTTCCTTAGACATACTTTAAAATAAATGATAACGTATAAAAGGGGGAAAATACATTGAAACGAAATTGTAAAGAAAACTGACCAACAGTATAGGTACCATATGGTCACACAAACACTCGCAAAATCACCGAGCTGTTTTTAAATAAATCATAATGAAGTTAGGAATTTCTGGGTTAGATGATAGAAGCTGATAAAATCCAGCTTCAATTCTGGCACGAATGAAAAGGAACATAAATGCCTGGTCTATTGAGCTTCTCCTTGTCTGTTAGCTAGGGAGAAAATGCCTGCCTACCGCCTACCAGTGGAAAAATCATAGAAAAAGTAGAGATTAGTGAGAATAAAACAACAAAAAGAATAGTTCCCTACCCATTGCCTCCCACTGAATGAACTTTTGACATATCAGCAAACTCCTCTTTTCTCTTGCTGCTGCTGGTGTACTGCTCACTGTACAGCTTGAGGGACATCTGCTCAACAGCATCTCTTTGTGCTTCCAGGTAGCATAGTTGAACCTCAGCCTGGAGAGAGAAACAAAGAGAAATTGCTGTTTTAATCCAGAAGGAATGCATTTCAAGTGAGGTGTAACAACTCAAAAAATGGGAATAGTTCATATCATTAATACTGCTCCTTTTCAGGTTGGATTTAATGGGATCAGCTGGGCATATTACAGAATTATATTTTTAGATCCGAATCTTATAAGTTCCTCCTTAAAATATGACCCGAATAAATGAACTCTCAGAAGACTCAGTAAATATCACAAAATATCCCTGAGATCATAATACTGTATGATGAGACTTTACATAAAAATTCTGTGAAATTCCTTAATAATATTCTTCTTCATATTGCCGCATATGTAACATTTATTTTTTAAAGATCCCCCTCCAACCCATACATTTGCATGGATACATATTCTGAATGCTTCTCATTATCTTCCCTGAGGAGAATTAAAAAAGCCTAGTACTAATTCTAATACCTCTTCAACAGTGACAACAGACATCCTTTATTACATTTTTTTTTTTGGTTCTCTATATTATCGTTTAATAATTTTAAAATGGAGGGAATAATGATCTTGCTTACTTGCAGGTTCGAATTGTTAAATCTTTCATAGTTACATACGGCTCACTGTAGTAAAGGGAAGGCAGTAAGTTCACCATGCTGTTTTCCATCAAACCAAGGACAAAAGAATGCTGAATAATATTTGGCATAAAAACGTATTGAATAGATGCTTTATTTATTGCAGCTGTTGTGATCCCTGTGGCTTTAGGGTTCCCTAGTATACCAGATGAGACCGGGAATGAAGACTTCTCAGTGGCATGCTTGCCCATGGTAAAGGGGAGGGGGCAATGCTGAGTTTATGTGCACTGTAGACCAAAGGAACTCTTATTTTCTTTTGGCGTGCTTCGCTAAATCTAAGAACATCCATTAACATTTTTGAGAAACCTTAAAACTCCTACTTCTTTACATTTTAAGAAAAACAGTTTGGGGTCAGCTCTTGTGTAGTTGCCAGAATTCTGTAACATGTAAGAAAAGTCAAGTCAGACATGACCACCTAGTCTTCGTGTCTGGAGCCAACCAAGGCCTTTTGCCTGGTCTCCGGTTTTATATACTTGATCATGGTGGTTGGGGGGGTGGAAGTGGGGGGGCGGTGAAGTGGGGACGGTAGGGGAGTATTATAAAGTGTCAGCTTCTTAAAAGTGCAAATCAGGACTCTGTAAAGGAAATGGGTAGCTTATGAAATGTTAGATCTCAAACCATTTGAG
Organism: Pteropus vampyrus; assembly: GCF_000151845.1. NCBI lineage: Eukaryota > Metazoa > Chordata > Mammalia > Chiroptera > Pteropodidae > Pteropus > Pteropus vampyrus. The sequence goes on along the minus strand of NW_011889165.1, from coordinate 1,208 downwards.
AGTTTCTGTCATTGCTTTCCACAGCAGCTAATTATGAATACTCTGGATTGCAGAGGAAGAACTTTAAAAAAAAATGCAAAAAATTACTACATTCACATAATTGAAGTTTCAGGAATCAGTTAAAAATCTATGTATTAACTCATGTGGTCTTTTATTGCCCCCAACTAATTAGCTTGAATAAGAATAGACTCAACTGGATTAAAAATTATGTCAAACACTATAAACAAAGGATAATGTTAAACGAAGTGTATTCAGTTTGGGAGGAAGGGGTGTGGTTGGTGGGATGGCACAAAGGAAATGCTAAATCTAGTATTAGTTAGCATCTTTTCTAAGAATGTGAAAGAGGAGGTATGGAGCATGTTAATGGTATTATAAAAGAGTTCCAATCAAGAGGTATGCAGATATCATAGAACTTGGAGACATAATATCTATCTATAGTCCTAAGAATATTTTTTAAATGGATGGGGGTAGTATAAAACTGAATATAGGGAGTTAATGATTAGAAAAAACAAAACGCATCTTTCAAAAGAGCATACAATGTTCTATGTGGTTAAATATGATATAACTGAAAGATATTGAATAATAGTCAAAGAACTTAAAAACAATAATCCTCCCAAATGCCACTCCCCTCCACTCCCCCACTCCTCAAAGCTATGGGGATAATAAGGAGGTCATCCCACACCAAGTTTTCTATTGGAAACCCCATAAGAATAATGCATCTGCCCCATTAGGTGCCAAGGGGCATGTTTGATCCCTAGAGGTTCCTGTTAGTTTTATAACCATCCTATAGTAACAAGCTGGACCACTGCTTGTTCTGGGTAATGATCTCACAAATGTATGTCACTGCTCACAAAAAAGATCATAAAGAGGGAGGCTGACTTAATGTAGACTCATCACTACTATGGAAAAATAATTGGAGTTCATCTTTTTGAGATCCTGGGCCATTTCTGTGTACAAAGGGAAACACCTCTCATATGACAGAGATACATGGAAAGGACTTCAAAAAACAATGCTGAGAGTGACTTGAAAGATAATTAGTCACCTTACAAAAATGATTGAAATGTTATAATCTAAGACTTTTATTGCACAATATCTCACAGGCATTTGACATGGAAAAAAAAAAAAAAAAAGAAAAGCAAACTTCCCTGCACTAACAAGGAGATGAATTAGATAGCCCAAGTATTTCCTATCCATCTCTGTTTCTATCT
>NW_011889164.1:1915320-2085092 GCF_000151845.1 Pteropus vampyrus | reverse complement strand
TAAATGTTGGACTCCAGGTACAGGCCTGAACTACACTTTCTCTGCATTCTGACAGTGCCGACTTTCTTTACAGCATACAGCAATACTTGCACCAAATGATCGAATACACTTCAGGTACAAGAAATCATGCATTCGAAAACGGTTTCCTTTGCATGCGCTGTACACCTTCTCGCATTATAAAGTCTTTCTATGTCCGTAATGGCAAAAGAAGAAGCGAAGGATAAAGTACCAGACCACATTGTTAATCGCCGCATTCTAAGAATGACTTTTCAGCATACACGAGCTCTTTCAAAAAGCTGCTGCCCGAACCCGCTTAGTACGAAATTTCCCCATGACTCTGCCAGCTTTCCAATTTCACACTTTTTCTTTGTTGGAGGATTCCAAGTGTGCTTCAGAAGTCACAGTTATCATGTCACTTCGTACGACAATGCTGCACGCCAGTCAGTATATCTGTCTATCACTAAGCATAAAGGATGTCTACTGAGCACCTTTACTAAGCACATGTTTACACAATGGAGGCAATTCTTACAAAGGCAATGCCTCCAAAATCATGCGTCAGAGGGAGCTCACTTCTGAATGAATCATGTTAGTAACCCAGCCTCAATGCTCCATCAGTGGTTCGGTAGCCCGCTCAAACATCCTTGAGAGACAGTTTAAATTACCATATGCAAGGTAAAACACTGTTCGTTCATGGACCGGCACTTCTGAGGGCACAGATTCCAGATACATCCACAGAAAAGGAATTTTCCTTAAAATGACCCTTTAGCACTACACCCACACATACACACACGCACACACAGAGTAGCTTTTTTTTTTCCTTTGTGCAAAAGACCGTATATGAAATCTGTTATATGAAAGGTGTTATCCACCACAGATTGGAAACATGCCACCGCTGTATGAGTACATGCTGATTAATTCTTTCAGATGGCAAGCTCAAGAAGAGGGATTTCGAAACACTTTTCCACTGCGATTTGGGTACGGACAATAGGCACATGAGAAACAGATTTACACTTCTGTCAGTCTGGGACGGGACACCCGTCATGTCATAAACAACGGTGTCAGAACCTGATCAGAGCAAGTATCTATGACCTGAATCTGGAAAACGGCAACTCCTCTCTGTATATCTTTAGAGGGCCGCCTTACTTCACAGCATCCACCAATAATAGTGCCAACAACAGTTGTCTGTTATCCTATGCTGCTGTCCTCAAGGTAACTTTCTCATGCAGACATGATCTTTCCATTGAAAGGCCCTTAGGTAGCTATGTTCCAAAGACACTATGATTTTCTCAGTGGTTATCTAAATTTTAACAAGCAATGGAGAAGTCTAAGTCAAAAGTAAGGGCCACACCATCAACCTAATATCTCGTGGCAACCTGAGATGTTCTCAGTCCTGTCTCTTGACGGTCACTTGAATCCCGCAAGGAAGCCTTGTGACTATTGCGAGATTCTCTAAGACTTAGTACGAGATTTCCACGTGACTTTGACCTCATTTTCCTCTACTAGGATAAAATAAGCTTCCTGAGAACACGTATATGGAACAGCCTCAATGTCGAAATTTCAGTTTTCTTTCCATAGAGCTTTAGCCAGTCCCTCTCAGAATCTGTCATCTGAGGTTTGGTATAGAGCAATTCTGAGGCAGCCCTTCTTTCCGCCATCAAGTGGTGTCCTCAAAATGACTCAGCATTTTTCTTACAGTACAGAAAAATAGTGGCTCTTGTTTCCACCGCTATCCAGTCGCTGCCCCACAGCACATTCAGGCTCAATTATCAGCGTTGCAAATGTGCGACTGTTGCCTCCACAAACATAAATGAGTTTACCTGAGAAACAGACAAAACTACAGGCAAATTAAAGATCATTGACTGCTTCCATCTGCTGTAGACATCAAAAGAGATTCATAATGTGGACACGACATTTGATTTGAGTACAGTTAGGAAGCTGTCTCGGTCACCTTCTGCTAATGATTTCTCAGTGTTAATGTGAATTTTCTCAGTGATATTTACTTGTCACTACAAAGGAAGCACTACATCATCTTCTCTTGTGAGAATATGGATTTGTGACACGGGCCCAAGGCACAAGGTCTGTCTTTTCATAACAAAAAGTAGAAGGAAGTCTGAAACCCAAAGAACAAAGAATATCCTCTCTGAAAACTATGAGATAAAAGAACATAATCTGAAGGGCAAGCCTGCCCTCATGTAATATGAGTCTTACCTCGAACCTAGAACCTTGTCTCTTGCCACTATTTCCTATTGGGAAACTGGGTGCTGTCCTTTGTTTTGCAGTTCCAAACCCTGACACTATTTCCACGAAGTAGATCTGAGAAATTAGCCCATAGCATTTCTTCCAACTTCTCCAACATAGACTGAAAAGGTGGCGTAAGCCAAAGTTTCAAGCCAGTTTTCTGGGCACAAATGTCGCCTGGAGCTCTGTCTCAAAGCAAAAGCTTTCTGTAGGGAAGTAAAAATAAAATGGAGATTATGGAAATCTGAAACAAGTTTGAACCACCTAAAAGGAAACAGTTAAACTCGGGGCCACAACGTCAAGATCATCCAATTGATAACAATATCCAGTCTTAGGACATAGGTACACAAACATTCAGCATGGTCTCTGCTATTGTGGACATCTTGGCCTATAGAATCAAGCTGCCATCTCCTAGAAGCTATTGTGGACACCTTGGCCTATAGAATCAAGCTGCCATCTCCTAGAAGGAGAAAGAATGGAGGATTCTGTGTACAGTTCCAATTCTGTCCTCCCTTTAAAGTACTTATGACGGAAATTGGGCCGAAGACACCAACCTGTGTCATCATAACAGGATATTCAGCATAAACTAGTTCCCCATCACCAATTTCCCATTATACAATTATTGAAATGTGACATTACATTACAGCACCAAGCCTTGTCCATGGTAATAGAAGATTGTTTGGGCATTAAGAAACCCGGATCAAAGCTCGAACACTTCTGTAAGTTACTCGATAGGAGAGCCTGGAATTATGTCCAAGCATTGCTTTTATTTCCAGGGGTACAGCGGAGACCTTGGCACACAGAATCTAGCCTAACTTTACTTAATGGTTCTTTAGATAGGAAAAGTGGCACAAGGTAACAAGACTGTCTTGGTAGGAAAGAATGTAGATGGCAATCCATGGCTCAGGACTCAATCCTCTGCCATAATTGGCATAAGTTGTATGGAAGTTTAAAAATATCGTTGAAAGTTTACCTTCAAGAATAGTGTGGATCTACCACCAGATCCGTCAAGGGTTATGCTCACAATGACTCAGCATTTCTGCTACAATGTAGCATAATGGCGCTTAGAGATTCCACCACTCAAAAGTAGCTTCGTCATTCAGACTCAGCATCTAAATTTCAATGCAGTTGATGTGTGACCGCTGCTCCCATTGTATACAAGCAGGTTGCCTGAACTGAGACGAAACCTCAGGGCAGTTGCCTAGTGGCAAGTATGTGTTAGCCAATGCTGCTGTCCTCGAGCAAGTCTTCTCATGAGGACATGACCTTTCCATTGAAGGGCTATTAGGTGGCTATGGTACACAGGTAATCTGATTTTCTCAGTGCTGATGTGAATTTTACCAAAGAATGTAGAAGGGTAACACAAAAGTGAACACCACACCATCATCTCAATTTCACGTGATTTTCGTGTGTTGCCCTCATGTACCTATTCCTGGTCACGTGAATCCCATGAAAAAGCCTCGTGAGTATTGTGAGATTTCCTAATAATTGGTATGAGATTTTAAGAGGACTTCTAAGTTATTATCTCTGCTAGGTTAATACAAACATTTTCAGAACACACTGAAGAAACTGCCTCAGTTTCACTATTTCAGCTTTTTTTTTTAATATTGGCAAAGCCAGTCTCTCACAGATTTTTAGTCTGCGGTTTGATATAGAGAAATTCTTAAGTAGCTATTCTTTTTATAATGAAGAGGTATCCTCACAATGACTAAGCATTTTTCCTCCAATAAAGCAACATGGCAACTTTGGTTTCAACCGCTATCCATTTGCTGTCTCACAGCACACTCATTCTCAATTATGAATGTAGCCAATATGCGACTTCTGCCACCACAGACATAGGCAGTTTTCCTGACAAAAATACAGAAGAAGGGGCAAATTAATGATCATTGACACTCTGCATATAGCTGCCTTCAAACTAGATTTGTAATGTGGATACGACATTCGACTGGAGGTCAGTTAGTAGGCTGTCTGGGCCGCGTTTACTCGACTTACACTAATTGCTTCTCTGTGTTGATGTGAATTTTCTTAGTGATATGCACTTGTCATTACAAAAGGAGCACTACATCATCCTCCTTTATGAAGATATGGATTGGTGACATGGACCCAAGGCACAAGGCCTGTCTTTCCTAAAATAAAGTAGAAGGGAGAGCAGGACACAAAGCACTAAGCCTGTCATCTCTGAAAATGAGTAGATAGGAGAGCTTAATCCAAAGGGCAAGACTGTCGTCATGTAATTTGTGTCTTGTATAGAAACCTAGGACCTTGTCTCTTGCCTCTATTTCCTATTAGGAATGAGTGTGCTGAACTTAGTTTTGAAGTTCCAGGAAATAGATCTGAGAAATTAGCCCACAGGATTTTTCTGACTTTCTCTGACATAGGTTGAAATGGTTGTGTAAGTCCAAGTTCCAAGCCTGTTTTCTGTGAACAAATGTTGCCTGAAGCCCTGCCTCAAAGCAAAAGCCTTCTCTATGGAAGAAAAAATAAACTGGAAACTGTGGATATCTGACCAAGCCTGGAGTACCTAAGAGGAAGCAGTTAAATTCAGGGCCACAACGTCAAGATCATCCGATTAGTAACAATATCCCGTCTGAAGACCTAGTCCCACAAAATTCCAGCCTGGCCCTTGCAACCGCAAACTATTGTGGACACCTTGGCCTACAGATCAAGATGTTATCTCCTAGAAAGAGGAAGAATGGAGGACTTGGTATAGAGTTCCAGAACGCTTCTCCCTTTCAGTATATTTGATAGAAATTGGGCAGAAAAAATCAAACTCTGGCCTTGTAACAGTACATTAAGCACAACCTGGTTCCATGGCACCATTTTTTTTTTTTTTATAATTATTGAAAGGTGAAGCTTGGAATCAAGGCCAAGCATTGCTGCAATTTCCAGAATGACCTAGGCCCACAATATCTAGCCTGAACCTTACAGAACCAAGCCTTTCCCCTGGTAATAGAACATGGTTTGGACACTAAGAAACTTGGGACAAAGCCTGAACTGTTTTGTAAGTTACTCTAATGCAGAGCCTGGAGGCACAAGCAAGCATTGATTTTATTTCTAGGAAGTAAAGTGGAGACCTTGGCACACTGACTTCAGCTAACTTCACTTAACAAATCTTTATATAGAAGACATGGCACATGGTCACAAGATCTTTTTGGAAGGAAAATTATCTGTGGAAATCCATGGCCCAGGAACCATTCCTCTGCCACAACTAGGATAAATTGTGTTGATGTTTGAATACACAACACAACGCCGCTCTCATTTACGGGGTACACTCGAGTGCAAAACATTTCACAAACTGAAGCCTGATTCGATGTAAGAGTTAAAGTAAAAACCTATAACCAAAGCAACAAGACTATCCACCTGGCAGACACCAGATTCCTAGAGGGTCTTCCTTGATCCCCTCGTGAATCCTTCCATGTATTCACTTGACCTCCCTGTAATTCTCTGGTGATTACTATGTGATTTTCAGGTGACTTCCACTTTATTCCTCTTCCTCTATCCTCAAACAAGTGTTTTTAAAACGCAATTCATAAACTCTTATTTTCAATATTTTAGCATTGACTCATTGACCTTTAAGCAATTTCTTCTCGGCACTAGTAGCCTAAGGTTCACCTTCAATAATATCGTGGATCTTCCACCAGAACCATTAAGGGTTATGCTCAAAATGACTCAGCATTTCTGCTACATTACAGCATAATACCTCTATAGTTTCCAATGGCTAAAGTGTGTCTGCTGCTCCCATTTATACAAGCAGGTTTCCTGACCAGAGACGAAACCTCAGAGCAGTTGCCTAACGACAAGTGTGTGTTAGCCAATGCTACTGTCCTCAAGCAAGCCTTCTCATGCAGACATGACCTTTCGATCGAAGGGATGTTAGCTGACTATGTTACACAGGTAATCTTATTTTCTCAGTGCTTATATGAATTTGATCAAAAAATGTAGAAGAGTAACACAAAAATGATTGCCACTCTATCACCCCAATTCACATGATTTTCATGTGTTGCCCTCAGGCTAGTCTTTTCCTGGTCACGTGAATCCCATGGAATAGTCTCGTAAGTATCACGAGATTATCTAATTCTTGGTATGAGATTTCCAGGCTTCAGAGCATGAAACATTTGCAAACGAGTTTACCTTGTAAATGACACTGGGGTGGTATTGTCTTTTTAAACATCCACCCAACTTACCCTAGTTACAGCAGAAGACTGCATCCTAGTCAATAGAATCCATCTTTTTTTTTTTTTTTTTACCACCAGTAATTTAATGTTACCATGTGCCAAGTCCTCCATCTAAAAATAAGTTATGTAAAGTCAGGCTAGATATTGTGGGCCTAGGTCATCCTGGAAATTGCAGCAATGCTTGCCCTTGATTCCAAGCTTCACAATCGAGCTTTTAAAGAACAGTTCAGGCCTTGTGCCAGGTTTCTTACGGCTCCCAGTGCCTTCTGTTACCAGGTGAAAGGCTTGGTCTATAAGGTAGGGTCATCTTTCAATAATATTCGAAAGGGGAAATTGCTGACTTGGGACCAGGTTGTGCTAAATGTATTGTTAATATGACACGGAGTTGGTGCCATTGGCTCAATTTCTATCGTAAATGTTTTAAAGGGAGAACAATTTTGGATACATGAACTAAGTCCTGAATTCATCCTCTTTCTAGGAGATGATAGCTAGATTTTGTAAGCCAAAGACTTCACAAGATTTTTTGGCAGCAAGGACCATGCTAGGTGTTTGTGGGCATAGGTCTTCAGTCTGGAATTTATTACCAATTGGATAATCTTGACATTGTAGGCCTGCTATATATTTTAGGAAGTCCAGGCTTGTTGCAGATTTCCACAGTCTTTGTTTTTGTTTCCCTTTCATAAAGAAGGCTTTTGCTGAGAGCATAAGACTCTAGGCGACATCTGTTCACAGAGGACAGGTTTGGAACAGCTGGCTTATGCCACCCCTTCAGCCTCTGTCTGGGAAAGTTAAAAGATATCTTTTGGGCCAATTTCTCAGCTCTCATTCTTGAAAATAGAGGAGGGAATTGGAACTACAAAACCAAGTCAACACTCTGGTTCATGAATAGAAATGCAGGCAAGAGACAAGGTCCTAGGTCTCGAGATAAGATTCTCTTCCTTTAGGACAGGCTTGCCCTGTGGGTTAAGTTTCCTTTCTACTTGTTTTTAGAGAGGACAGAATAGTGCCTTGGGTCTAGTCTCCCTTGTCCTTTTTGTTAGGAAGAGACATGCTTTATGCCTTGGGCCCGTATCACCACATCACATCCTAACAAGGTAAGAAAGTTTTGCTGGTATGAACAGCGGCCTACATTCTTCTTTTGTTCTTAGATGTCAGCTTTGTTTGAGGGTCATACACTCCACACGAGTTTCTGTTCTTAGGAGATACCTTGGGTTTAGTGTGTGTAGTTCTTTTTCTAGTCTGTTTTAAATGGATGGCTTGAACTTCTGCGCCTTGTCCCACACTCTAATTCCTGTGAGTAGAGTCTAGGTTTATGTCACAGTCCTGTCTCCACTCTAGTTTCCCTTCTGTAAAGATGTGCTTGTTGCTGTGGTCCTAGGACAACACTTGGACAATTCTTTCAGGGAAGGTGGGCTTAAAACCGGGGGCGCAGGCCACCACTTCAGTGTCTGTAAGGAAAAAAACAGAAGAAATGCTGTGATTCGACATGTCAGCTCGACCTCCTGGACTAGGTGAAGAATTGGACCAGCAAAGCAAGTCACCCTTGTCACACCTAACAAAATGTCCAGGTTTGGAGCCAATGTTCTAATTCCTTAAGAGATATTCTTACCAGAGGAAAGGCTGGCTTTGCAGTTTAAAGTCTCCAATATACTAATTTTTAATAAGGAAAAGGCTTTTTGGCTGTAGACAAGGGCTCTGATTTATTAGTATTAGGAAGAAACTGACTTTGTGTCATGGGCCCGGGTTCCAGCCTATATCAATTGAAGGGAGGCCAGTTATTTTACGTGAACAGCAGTCTCCTTTATTTTCTGTAGGAGTCCAAGGCTTGGATCTGTATGCTATGCACTGCATACTAGATTCTGTCACAGAGTCTAGATGTTGGTAATGTAGGTATGTTTTTAGACTAGTCCATTCAAAATTAGACAGTGTTCAACTTGGGTGTATGGCCCAGCAGGAGTCAGCACAGGTTCAGGTGACTGCCCTTGGGAAACTGGTGCGCATCAAGAGACTAGACTGTACGAGACACAGGGAGATCATGTGACAGATGGGGATGATGCAGTGCTCTCTTTCAATGATGAGTGCATCACTTGAGAAAATTCACATGAGCACTGAGAAGTAGTTAGTCTACATGGAGAAGAATTTGGCCGAGACAGTCTCCTACCTGTCCTCCAGTCGAATGTTATGTCCACATTACAAATCTAATTTGATGTCAACGGTATACGCAGGCACTCAATGAAGTTTAATTAACCTCTGGTTTTGACTGTTTGTCAGAAAATTTGCTTTATGGCAGTGGTGATGGTGATCGCACATTGGCACCATTGATAATTGGAGGCTGAGTGTGCTGTGCAGATGCAACTGGATAGCGGTTGAAACAATAGCTGCCATTTTGCTCTATTGTAGGAAAAATGCCGAGTCATTGTGAGGATACCACTTCATTGCAAAAAGGACGGCTGCTTAAGAATTTCTTTATAGCAAACCACAGACTAAAAATTCTGCGAGGTTTAACAAACAGAAAAAGAAAGTGGAGATACTGGCATTGAAGCAGTTTCTTCAACATGTTCTGAAAAGGCTTGTTTCAGCCTAGCAGAGATAATGAGTTAGAAGTCGCCTGGAAATCTCTTAACAAGAATTAGGGAATCTTGCGATACTCACAAGGCTTTCCCGAGAGATTCACATGACCAGCAAGAGACTGGCTGAGGGCAATACACGGAAATCAAGTGAAATTGGGGTGATGGTGTGGCATTCATTTTTGAGTTACCCTTCTACATTCCTTGGTAAAATTCAGATAAGCCTGAAAAAAATGATAGTATCTGTGTAGCATAGCCACCTAATGGCCCTTTGATCGAAAGGGCATGTCTGCATGAGAATATTCACTTGAGGACAGCGGCATAGGCTAACAGACAATTGTTGTTAGCTAACACGCGTTAGGTTTCATCTCTGGTCAGGCAACCTGCTTGATGGCAATGGGAGCGGCTGTCAACCATTAACCGAGTTGACATTTGGTGGCTGAGTCTGCTTGACAAAGCTACTTTAGAGCGTTGGAAACTGTATATGCCATTTTGCTATATTGTAGCAAAACTGCTGAGTCACTGTGAGCATAAGTCTCAATGGCTTCATGTGGGACTCCCACACTATTCTCGTATGCGGACCAAGGACCACTACTGTCGAAGGGAAATTGCTTATCGACCAATGCCTCGATGCTGAGATATTGAAAATAAGAGTTTATGAGACTAGTTTTGAAAACACTAGTTTGAGGATGGGGGAAGAGGAATGAGGTAGCAGTCACTTGAAAAACATTTAGAAATCACTAGGGAATCACGCCGAGATCAGTGAACACCTGGTGAGATTCATGTGGTCTCAAGGAAGACCCCGCAGGAATCCGTTGTCTACCAAGTAACTAGTCTTCTTGCTGTGGCCATATGTTTTCACTTTACTTCATAGAATGAACCAGGCTTCAGATCGTGAAACGTTTTGCAAATGAGTTTACCTTGTAAATGAGACTGGCGTGGTGTTTTGTTTTCAACATCCACCCAACTTACTCTAGTTCTAGCAAAGGACTGAGTCCTAGGCCATGGAATTCCATGGACTTTTTTTTTTTTCCTACCAAGAAGGTCTTCTTACTGTGTGCCAAGGATCCGTTATGTACAGTTAGGCTAGATTCTGTGGGCTAATGTCTTCATTCTCCTTCATGGAAATAGGAGCAATGCACCTGTAATTCCCAGCTACCGAATCGAGTTTTTTAAAGAACAGTTCAGGCTTTGTGCCAGGTTTTTTAGTGCCCATACTACTTTCTTTTACTAGGCAAAAGGCTTGGTGCTGTAAAGTATGGTCATCTTTCAATAATTGTCTAAAAGGAAAATGGGTGACATGAGACCAGGTTCTGCTAACTGTACTGTTATGATGATACAGGGTTGGTGCCATTGGTCAATTTCTATCGTAAATGCTTTAAAGAAAGGACGCTCTTGGAGCCGTGCAGCGAATCCTCCATTCTTCCTACTCCTAGGAGATGATGGCTTTGATCTGTATGCCTAGGTGTCCACAAGAGTTTCATGTAGCATGGGAGAGACTGGATGTTTGTGGGCCTATGTCTTCAGAGGAACATTGTTACCAATTCGATGCTCTTGATGTTTTGGGCCTGGGCTTTAACTACTTCCTTTAGGTGGTGCAGGCTTGGTTCTGATTTCCACAGTGTTTGTTTTATTTTTTCTTTCATAAACAATGCTTTTGCTTTTAGCCTTTACTCCAGACAACATTTGTTCACAGAGAACAGGCTTTAAACTGTGGGCTTATGCCACCCTTTCAGTCTATGTCAGAGAAAGTCAGAAGAAATGCTATGGGCTAATGTCTCAGATCTACTCCCAGGAAATAGGAGTAGGGTTTGAGACTGCAAACCAAGGACTGCACATTGGTTCCTATTAGGAAATTCAGGCAGGAGACAAGGTCCTAGATTTCAAGATAAGACTCAAATTACATGAGAACAGGCTTGTCTTATAGGTTAAGTTTTCCTATCTACTTGTATTCAGGAAAAACAGGCTTTGTTCCTTTGATTCCAGGCTCCCTTCTAATTTTTGTTAGGAAAAGATAGACCTTGTGCCTTGGGCCCATGTCATCAATCCACATCCTCACAAGGGAAGATGATATAGTGCTCTCTTTGTAATAATGAGTGCATATCACTGAGAAAATTCACATCGACACTGAGAAATCATTAGTACGCACGGAACAGAAGATGGCCGAGACAGACTTTATGCTGACCTCCAATCGAATGCCATGTCCACATTACAAATCTTACTTGAGGTCAACAGTATATGAGGGCATTTGTGATCTTTAATTCGCCTCTAGTTTTGTCTGTTTGTCAGGAAAACTACCTATGTCCATGGAGGTAGCAGTTGTAAATTGGTGTCGTTGATAAATGAGGCTGTGTGCTGTGAGGAAGTGACAGGATAGCAGTGGAAACAATAGCTGCCATTTTGCTGTATTGTAGGAAAAATGCTAGTCATTGTGAGGATACCTCTTGATGGCAGAAAAAAAAGACTGCTTCAGAATTTCGTTATAGCAAACCTTAGACTACAAATTCTGAGATAAAATGGCTTAACTACCGGGAATGAAAACTGAGATATTGACATTGAGGTTGTTCCATCAGTGTGTCTGAAAAGGCTTGTTTTCGCCTAACAGAGGAAAATGAGATGGAAGTCATCTGGAAATCATGTAACACGAATGAGAAAATCTCGCAATACTCCTGAGGCTTTCTGTGGGCTTCATGTGACCACCAAGAGAGAGGCCTGAGGGCATTATAGGGAGATCATATGATGTTCTGTTGATAGTGTGGCACTTTCTTTCAAGTTACCCTTTTGCATTCCTTGGTAAATTCAGATAAGCTCTGAGGAAAACATACTACCTATATAACATAACCAACTAAAAGTCCTTCAATCAAAAAGTCAAGCCTGCATGAGAATATTTGATTGAGGACTGCAGCGTAGGCTAACAGACAATTGTTGTTAGTTAACTGGCCTTAGGTTTTGTCTGTGGTTAGGCAATCTGATTAAATGCAATGGGAATGGCTGTCAAACATTAACCACAACGATATTTGGAGGCCGAGTATGATTGACAAAGCTACTTTAGATCGGTGGAAACTGTAGGCACCATTTTGCTGTATTGCAGGAAAAATGCTGAGTCATTGTAAGCATAAATCTTAACAGGTTCATGTTAAGGACTCTCGCACTATTCTTGTATACCAACCTTTGACCACTACCGTTGAGAGGGAATTTCTTAACGGCCAATGCTCAATGCTGAAACATTGAAAATAAGAGTTTATAGGACTAGTTTTAAAAACACGCGTTTGAGAATAGGGGAAGAGGAATAAGGTGGAAGTCATCTGAAAGCCACTTAGAAATCACTAGGGAATCATGTGGAGATCAAGTGAACACATCGTGGGATTCACGTGGGGCTCAAGAAAGTCTCCTCAGGAATCTGGTGTCTAGCAGGTGACTAGTCTTGTTGCTATGGCCATAGGTTTTTACTTTACTTTGTAGAATGAACCATGCTTCAGATGGTGAAACATTGTACAAATGAGTTTACCTTGTAAATGTGGTGTTGTGTTTTCAAACATCCACCCAAATTACTCTAGTTCCAGCAGAGAACTGCATTTTAGGCCATGAACATCCATCGACATTTTTTTTTTTTTTTTTTTTTTTTTACTAAGAAGGTGTTTTGATCATGTGCTAAGTCCTTTACTTAAAGATCCATTAAGTAAAGTTAGGCTAGATTTTGTGTGCCAAGGTCACCGTTCTACTTACTGTATATAGGAGCAATGCTTTGCCGTGCTTTCAGGCTCTCTAATCGAGTTCCTTACAAGACAGTTCAGGCTTCGGTTCAGGTTTCTTAGTGCCCAAACCGTGTTCTATTATCAGAGAAAAGGCTTAGTGCTGTCAGTTATGGTCTCCTCTCATCGACATTTTTTCCCACCAAGAAGGTATTGTGATCTTGTGCCACATCCTCTATCTCGTTAAGTACAGTTAGGCTGGTTACTGTGTGCCAAGGTTTCCACTCTGCTTTCTAGAAATAAAAGCAATGCTTGGCAGTGCTTCCAAGCTCATTAATCGAGGAACTTACAGAACAGTTCAGGCTTTGATCCAGTTTTCTTTGTGCCCACACTACCTTCTCTTACCAGAAGAAAGGCTTGGTGCTGCAAGGTATGGTCACCTTTCAATAATTCTCTAAAAGGAAAATTGGTGACTTGGGACGAGGTTGTGTTGAATGTACTGTTATGATGTCACAGGGTTGGTGCCATCAGCACAATTTCTATTGTAAACGCTTAAAGGGAGGACTTCTTGGAGCCTTGCATCGAAACTTCCATTCTTTCTCCTACTAGGAGATGACAGCTTGGTTCTGTAAGCCAAGGTGCTTACAAGAGTTTCAGGTAGCAGGGGCCAGGCTGGATGTTTGCGAGCCTAGGCCTTCAGACTGAACATTTTTACCAATTGAATAAATTGAGTGTACTCTGAGTATGAGACTGATGTTCTTGACATTGTTGGCCTGGGCCTTAACTATTTCCTTTTAGATTGTCCAGGCTATGTTCAGATTTTCACAGTCTATGTTTTATATTTTCTTCCATAATGAAGGCTTTTGCTTTGAGCCTAGGACTCCAGGCAACATTTGTTCACAGAGAACAGGCTTAAACTATGTGGAGCAAAAGGTGGCCGAGATGGCCATCTAACTATCCACCAATCAAATGTCGTGTCCACATTACAAACCTTATTTAAAGTCAACGGTATACAAGCAGTCAACGATCTTTAATTCGCCTCTAGGTTTCGCTGTCAGGAAAACTGCCTTATGTTTGTGAAGGCAGCAGTTGCATATTGGCGGCATTGATAATTCAGCCCGAGTGTGCTGTGAGGAAGCGACTGGATAGCGGTGGAAACAATAGTTGCCATTTTGCTGTATTGTAGGACAAATACTGAGTCACTGTGAGGATAACTCTAAATGGTGGAAAAAAACGGCTGCCTCAGAATTTCTCTATAGCAAACCTCAGACTACAAATTCTAAGAGGGACTGGCTTACCACCAAGGAAAGAATACTGAGATAGTGACATTGAGGCTGTTCCATCAACGTGTTCTGAAAAGATTTGTTTTCGCCTAGCAGAGGAAAATGAGGTGAAAGTGACCTGGAAATCTCACAACAAGATTTAAGGAATCTTGCAATACTCATGAGGCTTTATGCAATATTCACATGACCATCAAGAGACAGGCCTTTATGGCAACAGAGGTGCTGATTGCATGTAGAGCGTGACAAAAACTGGAGGCTGTCTGTGGTGTGAGGAAGCAACAGGATAGTGGGGAAAAGAACAGCTGCCATTTTGCTGGATTGTAAGTAAAATGCTGAGTCATCGTGTGGATACCTCTTTGTGGCGCAAAAAACGGCTGCCTCAGAATTCCTCGGTAGCAACCTCAGACTACAAATCCTGAGAGGTATTGGCTTAATGACCATGGAGAGAGAGCTGAGAATCTGACATTGAGCCAGTCCCATCAACATGCCTGGAAACCCTTGGTATAGGCCAGATTAGGAAAATGAGGTGAGGATAACCTGAAAATCTTATAGCAAGTACACGGGAATCTCACGACATTCTCCTGGCTGCTCCGCGAGAATCAAGTAACCATCAAGAAACTAGCCTGAGTATCACAGGGAGATCACGTGGTCTTGGGTGATGGCGTGGCACTCAATTTTGAGTTACGTTTCTACATTCCTTCGTTAAATTCACACAACACAGACAAAAGTATAGTTCGTGTATATCAAAGCTTGGCCGAGACAGCCATCTCACTGCCCTTCGATGGAAAGGTCAATTCTGCATGAGAAGACTACCTGAGGACAGCGGTGTCGGCTACCAAACAATGATCCTTAGATAACTGGCCTGAGGTTATGGCTGGTCAGGAAGTCTTCTTGAAGGCAAGAGCAGCAGTCTTTGCACATTAAATGCCTTGAAATTTGGAGGCCTATTTGGCTTGAGAAAGCTTCTTTGCAGCGGAGGAAACAGCAGCTGCCATTTTGCTCTATTGTAGCAAAAATGCTGAGTCATTGTGAGCATAACTCTTAAAGGCTTCAGGTGCAACTCCCGCACCATTCTTGGATGGTGTACCTTAGGCCACTACTGTTGAGACAAATTGTTTAACAGCCAATGTATCAATGCTGAAATATTGAAAATGTGCAATTTATGAGAAATGTTTTGAAAACACTTGATTGAGGAAAGCAGAAGAGGAATAAAGTGGAAATCACCTGAAAATCATGTAGCATTCATTTGGTAATCATGTGGCAGTCATGTTAACACCTCGCGGGAAAACATGTGGGACATGGCATACCTCGGAGGAACCTTTTGCTACTCAGGTGACTAGTCTTGTTTCTGAGGGCGCAGATTTTCACTCTACTTCTTAGAACGAACCATGCTTTATTGTGTGTGAAATGTTTTCCACTCGAGGTGACCTTGAAAATGAGATCTGAATGGATTTGCATTTTTAACATTCCGTCTACTTCACCTGATCCAAGCAGTAGACAGGGTCCTGGGCCATGAACTTCTATCAGCTCTTTTTTTGCAAAGATGGACTTGTTATATGTGCCAAATTCTATAGCCCAAGGTCTCCACTCGAATTCCTGTAAATATAAACAATACTTGTCTGTACTTCTAATCTCCCCATTCAAATTCCTGAAAAAAAAAAATCAGGCTTCATGCCAAGTTTACAAGTGCCAACACTACCTTCTCTTACCAGTGGAAAGGCATGGTGCTGTAGGTTACAGTCACCTTTCAATCAATGGCTAAAGGGAAAATTGATAACCAGGGACTAGTTTGTGCTGAGTGGACTGTTAGGATGACAGAAGTTTGGTTTCATCGAAGCAAATTTCTTTCATAAATATTTTAAAGGGAGGATAGTCTTGGTGCAGTGAACTGAATCGTCTGTACTTCCTAATTCTAGGACATGACATCTTAGTTCTGTGGGCCAATGTCTCCCCAAATGTTTCTGGGACCAGGAGCCAGGCTGCATGTTGTACGCTTAGGTCTTCAGTCCGAACTTTTTACCAATTGGTTTGTCCAGACCTTGTGGGCCTGTGGCTGCCAACTACTTTCTATTAGGAGTTAAAGGTTTGGTGGGGATTTACACAGTCTCCCACTTAGTTTCTCTTCCATAAAGAAGGCTTCTCGCTGTGTGCCTAGGACCGAAGGCGACATTTGTTTAGAGAGGACAGGTTTAGAACCTTTACCCCAGGCCACCGCTTCAGTCTCTGTTAGGGAACGACAGAAGAAATGCTGTAGGCCAATTTCTCAGTTCTACTTCCTGGATATAAGAGAAAAAAATGGAACTGCAAACCAAACTCAGCACACTGGTTCCTGATTAAAAATCCAGGCATGTAAAAAGGTCCTAGGTCTCGAGTTCAGATTCTCTTACCTGAGGACAGGCTTGCCTTGTAGGGTAAGATCTCCTCTATGCTAGTTTTCTGAGAGCACAGGTTTATTTCCATGGGTACCAGTCTCCCTGGGACTTATCCATAGGAAAAGACAGGCTTTGAGCCTTCGGCCCGTGTCATGATGCCATATCTTTTCAAGGGAAGACAGTATTGCCGACATGAACAGAGGCCTCCATTCTTCCTTTTGTTCGAAGGAGACAGCTTTGATTGTGAGCCGTAAACTTCACCTGAGTTTCTGCTCACAGGGGCTCACTTGGGTGTAGTGTGAGAAGCTGTTTAGTCTAATCTATTATCGATTAAACGGTCTTGACTTTGGGAAACTAGGCCTGCACTCTAATTCCAGTTAGGAGAGTCCAGGCTTGGTGTCACAGGCCTAAGTCTTCATTCTAGTTTCCCTTGCATAAAGAGACAGGACAGTTGCTGTGGGCCTAGGACTCCACACAACATTTGTTCAGGAAGGGCAGGCTTGGAAACGTGGGCCCAGGCCACCACTTCAATCTGTGTTAAAAAAGAAAAAAAAAAGCAGAAGAAATGCTGTGGGACTAGGTCTCAACTCTACTTCCTGGATAAGGTGAAAGGATTGGAACTGCAAGCCAAAGTTACCACTCTCGCTCAAAAGAGAAATTCCAGGCATGTATCCAAGGTTCTAGTTCTCCAACAAAGATATTAGCAGTGGAAAGACTGGCCTTGTGATTTAATGTCTTCAAACTACTAATTTTCAACGAGGACAGGCTTGGTGGCTTTAGTCCAGGGCTCCATTGCACTATTGTTAGAAAGAGACTGGCTTTGAGTCATGAGCGCAAGTCTGCAGTCTACATCATTTGAAGAGAGGACAGTGCTGTTACCATGAACGGAGGTCTCCTTTGTGTTCTGAAAGAGTAGACAGCTTTGGTCAGCGGGCAATGCAATTCACATTAGTTTCTGTCACAAGGTCTAGGAGGTTGGTAGTGTGAGTAGGTTTATTGCATAGTCTGTTCAAAATTAGACTGTGTTAACCTTGGGACAATCAGTCCTCGAGAGTCACAACAGGATCTCGTGACCACCGCGTGGGAATCCTGTGCCCATCAGAGACCTCCCTGTATGAAACAAAGGAAGATCATGTCACACATGCGGATGATGTAGTCCTCCCTTTGGAATGATGAGTGCATATCACTTGATAAACTTCACATAAACACTAAGAAATCATTAGTCTGTGTGTATTGGAAGGTGTCTGAGGCGGCCTCCTAACAGACCTCCAATCGAATGTCATATCCACCTCACAAAACGTACTTGAGGTCAACGGTATATGTGGCCAGACAATGATCTTTAATTTGCCTCAAGTTTTTTGTGTTGTTACGAAACCTGTTTTATGGCAATGGAGGTGGTGGTTGCATATGGAGCACGATGAAACCTGGAGTCTGAGTGTGCTGTGAGGATGTGACTGGATAGCAGAGGAAACAACAGCCTGAATTTTGCTGGATTGTAAGTAAAATGCTGAGTCACTGCGTGGATACCTTTTTGTGGCGCAAAGAATGCCTGCCTCAGAATTTCTCTCTAGCAAACCTCAGACTACAAATCCTGAAAGGGATTGGCTTAACGACCATGGAAAGAGAGTTGAGAACTGGACATGCAATGTGTTCCAGCAACCCTTGGTATAGGCCAGATTAGGAAAATGAGGTGGCAATAACCTGAAAAATCTTGTAGCAAGTACGCAAGAATCTCGTGATATTCACATGGCTGTCCTGCAGGAATCACATGACCATCAAGAGATTGGCCTGAGGGCATCAGAGGGAGATCACGTAATATTGGATGATGTTGGGGCATTCACTTTTCAGATACCCTTATACATTTCTTAATAAAACTCACATAAACACAGAAAAAAGGATAGTCTGTGTGACTGATACAGCCACCTCACTGACCTTCAATGGAAGGTCAATTCTACATGAGAAGACTATCTAGGGACAGCAGTGTAGGCTACCAGACAACAGTCATTAGATAACTGGCCTGAGGATTCGGCTGTGGTCAGGCAACCTGCTTATAGGCAATGGGAGCTGCTCAACAAATTAATCACGTTTAAATACGGAGTCTGAGTTTACTAGAGGAAAGTACTTTAGAGAGGTAGAAACAGCAGTTGCCACTATGTTGTATTGTAGGTAAAATGCTGATTCATTGTGAACATACCTCTTCATGACAGAAGGAACAGATGCCTCAGAATTCCTCTCTTGCAAATCTTAGACTACAAATTCTGAGAGGGATTATTTTAACAACAAAGGAAAGACAGCTGAGATATTGACATTGAGCCAGTTCTTTCATCGTGTTTTGGAATTCCATGTTTTACCCAGCAGCAAAAAATGAGGTGGATGTCACCTGAAATTCTCGTAGCAAGGATGACAGATCTCAGGATATTCACGTTCTGTCCCACGGGAATCACATGACCATCAAGAAACTGGCCTAAGGCCATCAGAGGATGAACTCATCACATTGAGTGATGGTGTGGCACTCACTTTTGAGTTACCCTTCAACATTCCCTGGTAAAATTCACATAAACACAGAGAAAAGGAGAGTCTTTGTCTACCTGAGCCACGTACTGCCATTTAATCTAAAAGTCAGGTCTACATGAGAAGACTGGCTTGAGGATAGCGGTATAGGCTACCAAACAATGATCCTTAGATAACTGGCCTGAGGTTACGGCTCGGTCAGGAAACGTGCTTGAAAGCAAGAGCAGTGGCCTTCACACATTAAATGCGTTGAAATTTTGAGGCTGATTCAGCTTGAGGAAGCTACTTTGGAGAGGTAGAAACAGTAGCCGCCATTTTGCTCTATTGTAGCAAAAATACTGAGTCATTGTGAGCATAACTCTTAAAGGCTTCAGGTGCGACTCCCACACTATTCTTGGATGCAGACCTTAGGCCACTATGGTTGAGCGGAATTGCTTAATGGCCAAGGCATCAATGTTGAAATATTGAAAATGTGCAATTTATGAGAAATGTTTCGAAAACCCTTGGTTAAGGATAGGGGAAGAAGAATAAGGTGAAAATCACCTGAAAATCATGTAGTAATCACTAGGAAATCATGCTGCAGTCACAATAACACCACGAGGGATACACATGGGGGTCATGGCAGACCCTGCAGGAATCACTTGTCACTCAGGTGACTAGTCTTGTTCCTGAGGGCGTAAGTTTTCACTCTACTTCTTAGAACGAACCAGGCTTGCTTGTGTGTGAAACGTTTTCCACTCGAGTTTACCTTGAAAATGAGACTAGAATGGTGTCGTGTTTCAAAACATCCACTTTACTTTTCCTGAACCAGGCAGTAGACAGGGTCCTGAGCCATGGACATTTTTTTTTTATTTGCCACAAGGCAGAGATCTGGGAGGCCTGGGTAGGGCAGCAGGCTTTTGCGCCACCTCCTGGAAAATAAAAGAAAAACATCTTCTTATCAAGCTGCTAAAGAAAGATCACCCTAAATTGTAACAATTAAAAAACAAACAAACAAACAAACAAAAACAAAAAAAACCAGTATATTCCCATAAATGCCTAGGTGAAGAAATAATCCATCAAATAGCAAGAACAACCAAGGTAACAAGGCAGCTCAGAGAAAAATAAAAAATCTCCAGAAAATAAACTTAAAGATATAAACATATGTGATTTAAATCACAGAGAATTCAAAATTGCAGTTCCAAAAATACTTAGTGAGATACAAGGAAATTCTGACTGAACAACAGAAATACTTTGCCAAAGAGAATGAAACACTGAAAAAGAACCAAAAGAACTTCTGTAGCTGAAGAACTTAAAAAAAGATATCAAGAATGCAATAGCAAGCCTAGGAAATAGAGCTGACCAGATGGAGAACAGAATTAGTAATGTCAAAGACAAATCTGGAAATGACACATTTGGAAGAAGAGAGAGATTAACAGTGGAAAAAAAATGAAAGAACTCTGGAAGAACTGACAGCATCAGAAAAAGCACTATAAGAATAATGAGTATACCAGAAAGAAAAGAGAGGGAGGGAACAGAGAGCCTATTCAAACAAAGTTAATGAGAATTTCCCAAACCTGTGGAAAGAACCAGACCCTCAAATGCAAGAAGCTAACAGAACATCTAATTATCTCAATCCAAAAAGGACTTCTCCAAGAAATATTATATTAAAACTCAAGAATTAATGACGGAGAAATAGAAATACCATATGATTTCACTTATATGTGGAATCTAAGGAACAAAAAGGACAAACTAATCAAAAACAGACTCACAAATACAGAAAGCAATCTGGTGAAGGACAGAGGGGAGGAGTTTGGGGGGCTGGGAGAATGGGGTGAAGTATTAAAGAAGTACAAATTAGTAGTTGAGAGATAGTCACAGGTATGGGGAGCACAGCATAGGGAATGCAGTTAGCATTAATGTTTGGCTAGGTGAAAAACCAGAGGAGAGAAGGAGCAATCAGGGGGATCATTTTAAAACTATATAAATGTCAAATCAATGTAATGTATACTTGAAACTAATAAAATATTTTTTTTAAAAAAAATTACCTATGGCTAACTCTGATTTGTCTGATATAAAAGAACCTATGACACTACTTTCAAGGTAATAATTGCTTATAAGCCTCACGCATGTAATTTGAAATGGAGCTAATACAATGGTCTAATTATGTAGAGAAACTATGTATCTTAGTGAAAACGGATAGAATATGTGTCTTTTCTCTAATGCTGAACATGATATGCTTAACGAAGTTAGCAACTAGATCAAGGCAGAAAACATTGCTGGTCTGTTGACTATGCTGAGAATAATTTCCCTCTTGAATTAAAAAAAACAAAAAAGCTTTTTGGGAGAATTTAAGGTCACCAATGTGGGTTTCATTCCAAGACAGGAGGGGTGGGTGCAAGTACATGAGAAGTTTACACTTTTCGAATAAATCAATAAATGTTTTTTCTTTTTTAATTAAAAATATTTCTCCTGGGAGAGCTGATAGCAATATTCTAAAAGATTGTAGAGATGATTTCACAACTTTGTAAATGTACTAAAAATCATTGAATTCTATATTTAAAATGAAACAATTTTATGATATGTAAATTATAGCTCAATAAATTCATTTATTTTAAAAAATAATGGCAAAGGAAGAATTGTCAAGGCAGCCAGGGAAAATAAGATGGCAACCTATAAAGGAAAATACATTAGATTATCATCAAACTTTTAAGAAGAAATATGACAAGCTAAGAGGGAGTGGAATCAAATATTCAAACTATTGAAAGAGAGAAATGACAAGCCAAGAATAATATGTCCAGAAAAGTTCTTTTTCAAATATTAAGTAGAAATAAAAACCTTTTCAAACATACGGAAGCTGAGGTAAGTTTTCACAAGGCTTACATTATAGGAAATACTTAGGGGGCAATTATACCTGAAACAAAAGGATAAAATAATACAAAACTATGAGTAAGATGACTAACAGACAGAAACAGAAAATTACAACCTTTATTAAGAACAGGGTATTATAAATTTAAAGATTACATAATGGTTAAAGGTCATAGCAAAAATTTTTTAAAAGAAGAAGACAACAGCTACTGCAACCTAGAAATAAACTCACAGCATAAATAGGGATAATTTGAAACAAATAAACAACAACAACAACAACAAAAACAGAAAAGGGGAAGGAGTAAAGGGCTGAATCTGTAAAGGGATTGGAGATAAGATACAAGAAAAAGAAAAAGACTACTGTATATATAAAACTTTCTTTTACATGAACTTAATGGTAACCACACACACACACAAATCCAGAACTGAGACACATAACATAAAACAAGAGGAAAGAGAGGGAAAAAAAATCATTGAACACCACCAAACTAAAATAACAGACAAAAACAAAAGGACAAAGAAACAATGGACACAGTGAGCTACCAGAAAATGAAAGATAAAGTGGCTATAGAAAAACCTCATATTTCAATAATCACCCTAAATGTAAACAAACTGGGCTGACCAATAAAAAGGCACAGAGTAGCAGATTGTATCAAAAAATAAAACCTGACCATATGCTGCCTTCAAGAGACACGTTTCAGCTGCAAGGTCAAATATAGACTCAAAGTGAAAGAGAGGAAAACAATACTCCAAGCAAACGGCATCCAGAAAAAGCGGGTGTAGCCATAATTATATCTGATGAAATAGACTTCAAGATAAAAAAGGTAATGAGTGACAAAAATGGACACTTAATAATGATAAAGGGGACAATATATAAGGAAGACATAACACTTATCAATATATATGCTCCCAATCAGAGAACACCAAAATATATAAAGTAACTATTAACAGAACTGAAGAAAAACTGGCAAAAATAAAATGATAGTAGGGGACCAAAATACTCCACCGTCAGCTATAAATAAATCATCTAAACAGAAAATCAATAAGAAAATATCAATTTTAAATGACACATTAGATCAATTGGACATAATCAACATTTACAGAGCCTTTCATCTCAAAACATCAGATTATACATTCTTCTCTAGTGCACATGGAACATTCTTAAGGATAGATCATATGTTAGAACATAAAACTAGCCCAAACAAATATTAAAAAATTGAAATCATACCAACCATATTCTCTGATCAAAATTTTTTGAAACTGGAGATTATTTTGTAAAAAAAAAAAAAAAAGTGTGAAAAACCACAAATATGTCCAGATTAAACAATATGCTACTAAAGAATGACTGGGTCATAGGTTAAACAACATAAGGCTTCAAAAGATACATAGAAACAAGTAAGAATGAAAATATAACATATTAAAACTTTTGGAATACAATAAAAGCAGTAATAAGGTGAAAGTTCATATCATTACAGGCCTATCTCAAGAAACAAGAATAATCCCAAATGAACAACCTAATATTACATCTTAAAAAACTAGAGAAAGAAGAGCAAATGAAGCCCAAAGTCAGTAGAAGGAAGGAAAAAAAATAAAAATTACAGCAGAATAAAGTTGAGAACAAAAAGATAATAAAAAAAATAATGCAATAAAGAACTGATTCTTTGAAAAGATTAATAAAATTGGCAATCCCTTGTTTAGACTCACCAAGGAGAAAAGGGCAAGCACACAAATAAAATCAGAAATGAAAGACAAGTTATGACAGATAACAACAGAATACAAAGCATCTTACTAGAATACTACGAAAAATTATGTGCCGCCAAATTCAATAACCTAGAAGAAATGAACAAGTTCTTAGAAATATACAACCTTCCTAGACTGAATCATGAAGAACTGGAAAATCTAGACTGATCAACAGTAAGAAAATTGAATCAGTAATCAAAAACCTTTAAAAAAGTGAAAGTCCAGGACCAGATGATTTCACTAATGAATTCTGCCAAAAATTCAAATTTAATACCTGTTCTTCTCAAACATTTCCAAAAAGTTGAAGAAAAGGTAATACTTCCTAACTCATTTCATGAAGCCAACATTACCCTGATATCAAAACCTGGTAAAGATAACACGAAAGCAAAAACTACAGACAAATATCTCTGATAAATGAAGATACAAAAATCCTAAACGAAACACTAGCAAATCAAGTATAGCAATATATTAAAAAGATTACACATCATGATCAAGTAGGTTTCATTCCAGCGGCACAAGAATGGTTCAACATATGCAAATCTATTAATGTGATATACGACATAAACAAAAGATAAAAATTATATGGTCATATTAATAGATGCAGAAAAAGCATTCGACAAGATACAACATTCTTTTATGATTCAAACACTTAAAAAATAGGTAATGAAAGAAAGTGCCTCAACATAATAAAGTCGGTATGTGACAAACCCTCAGCTGATATCATATTTATGGTGAAAAACTAAAAATCTCCTTCAAAGGTTAGGAAAAGGACAAGGCTATATACTATCACCGCTCTTATTCAACATAGTGTTAGAAGTCCTAGCTAGAACAATCAGGCAATAAAAAGAAATAAAAGACATCCAAATTGGGAATGAAGTCAAATTGACACTTTTCGTAGATGACATGATTCTCTATATAGAAAACTCTAAAGACTCCACTAAAAACTATTAGAAACGATACACAAATGCAGTAGTTTCAGGATATAAAATCAACATACAAAAATCCACAGCATTCCCACACACTAACAATGAACTTTCAGGGAAAAAAAGAAAAAAAGAATAAAAGAATTCTTTTTGCAATGACAACAAAAAGAATAAACCTAAAGAAGCATGGGAAAGACATATACACTAAAAATTATAAGACATTATTAAAAGAAATGGAATAAAACACAAAGAAATGGAAAGATATTCAATGTTCAAGAATTGGAATAATCAACATAGTTAAAAGGACCTTATTACCCAAAGCAACAAAAAAATTTAATGTAATCCCTATTAAAGTCCCAATGGCATTTTTTAAAGAAATAAAACAAAAAATCATTAGATTTGTATGGAATCACAAAATACCCTGAATAGCCAAAGTAATCCTGAAGGGGGAGCAGAGGGAAACAAGGTCAGAGGTATCACTCTGCCTAACTTTAAATTATAATACAAAGCAACAATAATCGAAAAAGTATGATATTAGGAAAAAAAAAAAAAAACAGACACACAGACCAATAGATAAAACTGAGAGTCCAGAAATGAACTCCCTTATATATGGGCAAAAAATTTTCAACAAAGGAGCCCAAAACATACAATGTATAAAGAAAAGCCTGTTCAATAAATGGTACTGGGAAAATAGAAAAGCCATACGCAATAGAATAAAAGTAGATTGCTATCTGTCACCATACACCAGAATTAACTCAAATTGGATCAAAGACCTAAATATAAATTCCATAGAAGAATACAATAAATTCCATAGAAGAATACATAGGTACTAAACTCATGGACCTTGGACTTAGAGAGAATTTTATGAAATTGACCTCAAAGTAAAAGCAAAAATAAATGAATGGGATTATATCAAACTAAAAAGCTTCTGCACAGCAAAAGAAACCATCAACCATCAACAAAATAAAGAGGAAATCAACTAAATGGGAAAAGATATTTGCAAACAGCACCTCTGATAAGGGCCTGATATCCGAAATATATAAAGAATTTAGACAACTCAATAACAAAATACAATCTACTAAAATGTGGGCAGAGGACACGAACAGACATTTCTCCCAAGAAGACACACAAATGGCCAACAGATATATGAAAAGATGCTCAACTTCACTAGCTATTGGGGGAATGCAAATCAAAACCACAATGAGATGCCACCTCACACATGTTGGAATGGCTATCATCAACAAGACAAGTAATAACAACTATTGGAGAGGTTGTGGGGAAAAAGGAAACCTCATACACTGTCGGTGGGAATGTGAATTGGTACAGTCACTACAGAAGACAGTATGGAGGTTCCTCAAAAAATTAAGATTAAAATTACCATACGGCCCAGCAATCCCTCAAAAACTTTGAAAACATTTATCTGTAAAGATATATGCACTCTGACATTCACTGCAGAATTATTCACAGTAGCCAAGATATGGAAACAACTGAAATGCCCTTCGATAGATGATTGGATAAAGATGTAATACATATATACCATGATATCACTCAACCATAAGAAAAGATGAAATACTGCCATTTGCGACAACATGGATGGACCTAGAGATAATCATGTTAAGCGAAATAAGTCAGAAAAAGTTGAGAACCATATGATTTCACTTATATGAGGAATATAAAACTGAAAGCAACAAACAAACAGAACAGAGACTCCGTGACACAGACAAGAGTTTAGTGGTTACCAGAAGGAAGAGGGGTGGGGAGGTAGATAAGGGTAAAGAGGGTCAAAAATATGGTGCCAGAAGGAAATTGAACTTTGGGTGGTGAATATACAATGCAATATACTTATGGAGTATTATTGAATTGTAAACTTAAAACATACATAATTTTATTAACCAATGTCACTCCAATAAATTTAATTAATAAAAAATAAAATAAAATAGAGCAAAAAGTTTCAATATTTTATTGGACCAGGAAGATGGGTTTTAAGATGTTTTGTGGTTGTTTTTAAGTTAATGTCTAATATAAATGACATATTGAATTCTACACTTGAAATATATATAATTTTATTAAACAATGCCACTCCAATAATTTTTTTTAATTATTTATTTTTTTTGTGGTGACATTGGTTAATGAAACATGGTAAGTTTCAGCTGTACATTTTAACAGTAAGGTATATATGTATGTATATATATATACACACATATATATACACATATATTTATATCATGTTCACCTCCCATAGTTAGATTTCTTTCTGTAATCACATACTTGACCCCTTTAACCCCATCTACCACCCCCTTCCCTTTCCTCTCTACACTCTGGTAACCACTAGCCTATTATCCAGGTCCATGAGTCTCTATTTGTTGGCCATGTTTGTTGCTTTTAGGTTTATATCCCACATCTAAGTGATATCATGTGATATTCAACTTTCACTGTCTAGCTTATTTCGCTTAGCATGATTATCTCGAGGTCCATCCATGTTGTCACAAATGGCATTATTTCTGCTTTTCTTATGGCTGAGTAACATGCCGTTGTATATATGTACCACAGCTTCTTCAGCCAATCATCTATTGTAGGACACTTTGGTTGCTTCCATGTCCTGGCCACTGTGAATAATGCTGCTATGAACATCGCTGTGTAAATATCTTCTCGGATATGAGTTTTCAAGTCTTTCATGTAACTACCCAGTAGAGGGGCTGCTGGATCACATGGTAGATCAATTCTTAGTTTTTTTAAGGAACATCCATACTATTTTCCATTGTGGCTGTACCAATTTACGGTACCACTAGCAGTGTATGAGGATTCCCTTTTCTCCACATCTTCTCCGACATTTGTTATTACTTGTCCTGTTGATTACAGCTATTCTAACAGATATGAGATGGTATCTCATTGTGATTTTGATTTGCATTTCCCTAATAGCTAGCGACGTTGAGTATTTTTTCAAATATTCGTTGGCCATTTGTATGTCCTCTAAGAGAGATGTCTGTTCAGATCCTCTGACCATTTTTTGATTGGATCATTTTTTTGTTGTTGTTATTGAGTTGCATGGGTTCTTTGTATATTTTGGATATTAGGCTCTTATCGGAGGTGTTGCTTGCAAATATATTTTCCCATTTGGATGGGATGGTTGTCTCTTTACCCTGTTGATTTTTTTTTTTTTTTTGTGGTGCAGAAGCTTTTTAGTTTGACATAGTCCTATTCATTTATTTTTGCTTTTACTCCCCGTGCCTTGGAGATCAAATTAATAAAATATTCTTTAAGTCAAAGGTCTTTGAGTTTAGTTCCTATGTTTTCTTCTATGCATTTTATTGTGTCAGGTCTTATATTCAGGTCCTCAATCCATTTTGAGTTAATTTTAGTGTGTGGTGATAGACAACAGTCTAGTTTCATTCTTTTGCAGGTGGCTTTGCAGTTTTCCATCTACTGGCTTTCCTTTCTCCACGGTATGTTCTTGGCTTTTTTTGCCTAAAATTATTTTCCCATATAAATATGCATTTACTTCTGGACTTTTGATTCTGTTCCACTGGACTGTGTGTCTGTTTTTCTGCCATACCATGCCGTTTTGATTACTGTCGCTTTGTAGTATAATTTGAAGTTTGGCAGAGTGATGCCTCCAGCCTCGTTCTCTTTTCTCAGGATGGCTTTGGCAATTTGGGATCTTTTGTACTTCCATACAGATCTGATGATTTTTTTGTTCTATTTCTTTAAAAAATGCTGACGGGATTTTGACGGGCATTGTATTAAATCTGTATAATGCTTTAGATAATAAGGTCCTTTTAACTATGTTGATTCTTCCAATCCAAGAACATGGAATATCTTTCCATTTCTTTGTATCTTCAATTTCTTTTAATAGGGTCTTGTAGTTTTCATTATATAGTTCCTTCACATGTTTCATTAGATTTATTCCTAGGTATTTTATTTGTTTTGGTGCAATTGCAAAAGGAATTATATTTTTTCCACTTCTTTTTCTAACTCTTCATTATTAGCGTATAGGAAAGCTACGGATTTTTAAATGTTGATCTTGTATTCAGAGACTTTATTTGCTTATTGTTTCTAGTAGTGTTCTTGTGGACTCTTTAAGGTTTTCTGTATATAGAATCATGTCATCTGCAAGTAGTGACAGTTTGACTTCTTTGTTTCTTATTTGGATGCCTCTCTTGCCTGATTGCACTTGCTAGGACCTCCAATGTTATATTGAATAAACGTGGCTATACTGAACAGTCTTGCTTTGCTCCTGATCTTAGAGGGAAGATTTTTAGCTTTTCACCATTAAGTATAATGATGGCTAATGGTTTTTCATATATGGCCTTTATTTTGTTAAGGTACATTCCTTCTATCCCAATTGTGTGAAGTGTTTTGATCATAAATGGATGCTGTACCTTGTCAAAGGCTTTTTCTGCATCTATTGATATGATCATATGATTCTTATTTTTTTAATTTCTTTATGTGGTGTATGACATTAATCAATTCGCATATGTTGACCATCCTCGTGCTCCTGGGATGAAGCCCACTTTACTGTGACGTATAATCTTTTTCATATGTTACTGTAGTCAGTTTGCTAGTATCTTATTTAGGATTTCTGCATCTGAGTTCATGAGAGAGACTGGTCTGTAGTTTTTGTTGTTGTTGTTGTTGTTGTTGTTGTTGTTTTTAAATTAACTTTATCAGGCTTTGATATCAGAGTAATATTGACCTCATAAAATGTGTTAGGAAATATGACCTCCTCTTCGATGTTTTGGAAGAGTTTAAGGAGAATAGGTATTAAATCTTTAAATGTTTGGTAGAATTCACTGGTGAAGCCATCTGGTCCTGGACTTTTACTTTTTGGTAAGTGTTTGATACTTGTTTCAATTTCCATACTGCTGATCAGTATATTTAGATTTTCCAGTTCTTCTTGATATAGTCTAGGAAGGTTGTATTTTTCTAAGTACTTGTCCTTTTCTTCTAGGTTATTGAATTTGGTGCTATGTACTTTTTCGTAGTATTCTTTTATAATCCTTTGTGTTTCCGTGGTGTCTGTAGTAATTTCGTCTCTTTCATCCCTGATTTTGTTTTATTTGTTTCCTTTCTCTTCTTTCTTTAGTGAGTCTAGCCACAGGTTTGTCAATTTTATTAACCTTCTCAAAGAACCAGCTCTTTGTTGCATTTATTTTTTCTATTGTTTTGCTGTTGTTGTTTTGTTTTCAATTTCATTTATTTCTGCTCTAATTTTGATTCTTTCTTTCGTTCTGCTGACGTTAGGCTTCATTTGTTCTTCCTATTTCAGTTTTTTAAGGTGAAGCGTTAGGTTGTTTATTTGAGCTCATTCTTGGTTTTTGAGATAGGCCTATAATGATATGAGCTTTCCTCTTATCACCATTTTTGCCACGTTCCAAAAGTTTTGATATGTTGTACTATCATTATCATTTATCTCTGTGTATCTCTTGATCTCTTTTTTTATTTCTTCTCTGACCCAGCTATTCTTCAAAGCATATTGTTTAATCTCCATGTATTTGTGGTTCTTCCCACTTTCTTTTTACAGTTGATGTCTAGCTTCAAAGCATGAAGATTGGAGAATATGGTTGGTATGATTTCAACTCTCTTATATTTGTTGAGGCTATCTCTGTGTCCCAGTATGTGGTCAACCCTTGAGAATGTTCCATATGCACTAGAGAAGAATGTATAAGCAGCTGTTTTGGGATGACAGGCTCTGTAAATATCAATTATGTCCAGTTAGTCTAATGTGTCATTTAAGGATGTTATTTCCTTATTGATTTTCTGTTTGTATGATCTGTCCATATCCAACAGTGGGATATTTAGATCTGCTACTACAGTAGTGTTTTGGTCTGTTTCTCCCTTTAGTTCTGTTAGTAATTGCTTTACATATTTTGGGACTTCTTGATATTAATAAGTGTGATGTCTTCTTGGTGTATGATTCCCTATATCAGTGTGAAGTGTCCCTCGGTATCTTTCTTTACTTTTTTTATTTTGAAATCTATTTTGTCTGATATTAGTACCGCTACTCCTGCTTTTCTCTGAATGCCATTTGCTTGACATATAATTTTCCACCTTTCACTTTGAGTCTATAATTGTCTTTCGAACTGAAATGTGTCTCCTGGAGGCAACATATGGTTGGGTTTTGTTTTTGATCCACTCTGCAACTCTGAGCCTTTTATTGGTGGTTTCCGTCCATTTACATTTAGGATGATTATTGAGATATGAGGTCTTCTTATAGCCATTTTATGTTTTGCTTTCTGGTAGCCTGGTATTTCCATTGCTTCCTTATCTTTGTATGTCTGTTTGTTTGTTTGTTTTAAGTTTATTTTGGTTGAGTTTCATGGTTTTTCCCTCTGGTCCTTCTTGTTTTATGTTATAGTCTTCAGTTCTGAATCTTTGGCATTGTGGCAGCCTGACCTTGCCTAGCCATTTCCTACTTAAACAAGTTCATTCCTGACTGCTCTCCTCCTACCTCAGGACACTCCACCTAACATCAGTTATTTCATAGCTTGCCAACTAATTAATGTTCTTTGTTATATCTGTAGCTGTATAGGAGTGACAAGACTGTATAAAACTGCCTGTTGTATTACAATCAGGGCTCGGTCTTTGGATAAGAATCTGCTGAGCCGGTGCCGGCATCAATAAATGCTGCTTCCTACTTATAGCCTCAGTGTTCCTTCATCCTGCTCGAGAATCCCACAACATTTCTGGGTGCTCGTCTGGGCTCCGAAAACAGCAGTTTTAGCCTCCGTTGTCTTCGGGTCTGGCCTCCGGGACATGGGAAGACACAGCCTCTGCTTGGCGCGCTAACAGGTCCCTCGCCCATAAGGGGAGAAACGTCTCTTCCAGTGACCATGAGTGGCCGCTTGAGAACCACAATGGAACCCGGAGAGGTACGGGAACCAGCCCAAGAGCACCGCTGGGCAGAATGTTGAGAACCCAAGTCCCAGAGACAACCTGTCCACTAGAGAACAGAAGGAATCTGATCAACTCCCAAGGTCACTCGAGTACTCTACATTTGTTAAAGGAAACCATGACCTCTCAGGTACAGAGAGTGGAGAGTGGAGTGTATTTAGTGTGTGATTGCATGTGACTTAGATGTGACCTGTATACAAAAAAATAGTTGAGCCTCTATCTACGGTTCTGTGTTGAACCTCATACAGCTTAGGGTGGTGTCACTGGATCTTTGTGAGGAGTCTACTCCAGTGATCCAAGTCGGGGGTTTATGCCAACCCACCAATTGCTAAGAGGTGCCTGAAAGACTCCCACAAGGAGAGGGGCCAGAGATGGGCAAAGCGAATCTTTGAGTGCATGTGCGTCCATGGGTGGAAGGATGCGTGGACAACAGAGTAAACAGACACCTTTAGGTTGTATGCTTAAAAATTTTACAAAGGGTTATTCAGGAGATTATAGAGTTAAACTCACCCCACGAAAACTCCACACCCTTTGTGAGATCGGCTGGCCCTCTTTTAGCATTGGATGGCCACAGAGGGAGCTCTTGGTATAGAAATCATTGCAGAGGTCTCTCAAGTCATTACCAGTCAACCTGGCCACCTAGACTAATTCCCTTATATAGATCTTTGGGAGACAATAGTTTGTACCCAACCCACTTTGGTTGAGAGTCTGCCTAGAGGAGAACTGTAGGGTCCTCCTAACCCAAGCCTTGGTACCCTTCCAAGGTCAGTTGAAGAAGAAAAGCCTGTGTTGCCAGCATTAGGCCAGACCAAACTCCATTCAGCTAGGCCTCCAGGAGCCTA
Organism: Pteropus vampyrus; assembly: GCF_000151845.1. Lineage (NCBI taxonomy): Eukaryota > Metazoa > Chordata > Mammalia > Chiroptera > Pteropodidae > Pteropus > Pteropus vampyrus. The sequence continues at coordinate 2,053,011 of NW_011889164.1, read as the reverse complement.
TAGTCCAAATGATAGTCAGGGGCCAACCTATTGACTTTATGATTGACACCGGAGCTAAACACTCAGTTGTAACGTGGCCTGTGGGCCCCCTTTCTCAAAGACAAGCTACCATTATGGGAGCAACTGTGGGATGAGTCCATTGCCCCTTCCTGTAGCCCCACCAGTGCATCCTAAGAGAAGTCATCCACCAATTCTTATGTCTGCCCGACTGCTCCGTGGCACTGATGGGACGAGATCTTTTAGGAAAACTACAGGCTCAAATTACCTTTGACACATGTGGCCAAGCAACCCTAACCTTGGGGAGGCCAGAAGCAAGGACCATGTTGCTCACAGTTCTCCAAGGAAAAGAATATAGTCTCATAGAAGGGTCCCAACAGAGACCACAGTCCTCCTTCAAGGTGCCCAGAGTGTGGACTGAAGACAACCCTCCAGGACTGGCCCAACACATTCCTCCAGTGATGGTAGAGTTAAAACCAAAAGCTGAGCCAGCCCACCAAAAACAGTATTTCATCCTCCATAAGGCACAAGTGGGGATCCAAAAACTCTACAGAGACTTCTGAAGTATGTAATACTTCATCTCTGGCAATCATCCTAGAATATGTCTTTCCTGCCAATTCGGAAGCCCGAGACCAATGAATACTGGCTGGTTCAAGATTTAAAAGCAGGCTATCAGGCAACTGTCACTCTACAACCTGCCATCCACAACCCATATACTCTCCTAGGTCTCATCCCCACTGAGGCAACTTATTTCACCTATCTGGACCTCAAGGACGCCTTCTGCTGCATTTGCCTGGCTCCTCAGAGTTAATCAATCTTTGCCTTCTAATTGGAAAGACATAAAAGCAGAGACAAGGACCAGTTGACCTGGACATGACTGCCTCAGGGGTTCAAAAACTCCCTGACAATCTTTAGGACAGCTCTAGCGTTGGATTTGAAGGCCTTCTCAGCAAACCAACACAGTTGTATGTTACTCCAGTATGTAGATGACCTCCTCTTAACAGGAAAGACCTATGAGGAATACATGATAGGAACACATCTGCTCCTCAATCTCCTCTGGGAAGGGGGATACAAGGTCTCTAAAAGGAAGGCTCAGATCTTCCAAGAAAGAGTCAAATACCTCAGCTTTTACCTGTCGCAGGGACAACACCAGCTCAGCCCAGAAACTAAACTAGCAGTCAGTTGAATTCTACTACCCGAAAACAAGTCTGCAAATTTCTTGGAGCGGCTGGCTTCTGCAGAATCTGATACTTAATTTCTCCATCCTGGCCAAACCCCTCTATGAAGCCACAAAGTGGGGAGAATGGGAGCCCCTACTCTGGGAATCTACACAACAGAAGGCCTTTGAAGAAATCAAATGGGCACTCACTAATTCCCCTGGACTAGGACTTCCAAGCTTAACCAAATCTTTCTTTCTGTATGTACATGTGTGCACAGGTGTCACAGTAGAGGTCTTAACCCAACTGCTAGAATCTTGGCACCGTCCCATGGCTTATTTCTCCAAACAGCTATACTCTGTCACCCGGGGCTGGCCACCCTGCTTGCGAGCATTCACAGCCATGGCCCTCCTTGTGTCAGAGGCTGACAAACTGACTATGGGGCAAGAACTGACAGTTCAAATACCACATTCAGTAGTAACATTCCTGGAGTACAAGGGACAATATTGGTTAACTAATGCCTGATGGTCAGATACCAAGTAATGCTGTGTGAAAATCCACACATCCGCCTAGAGTTACTATGAACCTTGAACCCAGCCACCCTGCTACCTGCTGAGCCTGACCAGCCAGAACACAATTGCTTTGAAGTCATGGATGAAGCGTTTTCCAGCTGACCCGACTTAACAGGCCAGTCCTTCAAGGACCCTGATGTAGAATATTACACTAATGGTAGCAGCTTTATGAGGGGAGGAGAATGCCTTGCAGAATAGGCTGTGGTGACCCTACATTCCACCACTGAGGCAAAACCTCTGCGTAGGGGAACCTCAGCACAAAAGGCAAGGGGAGCTCATCGCCTTGACCTGCACCCTTCAGCTGGTAGCAGGAGTGTGTGCTAACATATATACTGATTCTAAGTACGCCTTCACCACCCTCCATGTACATGGAGCCCTGTACAGAGAGAAGGGTCTAAGCAATGCTGGGGAAAAAGACATAAAATATGAAAGGAAATTCTAGAACTTTTAGATATTGTGTGGGCCCCCAAGAAAGTAGCATCATACACTGCAGAGGACATCAAAAAAAAAAAAGGACACCATAATGGCCTGGGGCAACTGCAGGGCAGATCATGTTGCCAAACTGGCAGCAGCCAAGGAAATGGCCAGTCCTACAGCTCTAACTGCTTCCCTGCTTCTTAGTGTCTTAGCCGAATGGGATCCCAAATACTCACCTCACGAAGAAGCCTGGTTTAAGACTGAAGAGGGGAGCATCCTCACCAGTGGATGGTGGAAGTTCAAGGACAGATGAATTGCAGTCCCTGGGACCCTAGCCCAAGCTTTTGTCAAGCCGTTTCACCAAAGGACTCATCTTGGTCACACTGCCCTAGAAACCACTTTGGGCTGGTAATTCTATGTCCCCCGGCTCTCTAGCAACTCCCGAGTGGTGTGTAAACAGTGTTCTGTCTGTGCCCGCAACAACCCCAGGCAAGGGTCATGTGCCCCACTGGGGGTCCAAAGTGTCAGAGGAACTCAAAGTAGACTTCCCTGAAATGCTTTGATTACAGGGCCTCAAGTATCTCTTGGTCTTTGTATACACCTAGTCCAGTTGGGTAGAGGCTTATCCCACCTGGACTGAGAAGCCCCAAGAAGTGGCCAGACTGCTCCTCTGAGAAATTGTTCCAAGATTTGGCCTACCAATTACCATTGGCTGAGATAATGGGCCAGGCTTTTTAGCAGGAATAGCGCAACTACTAGCCAAGAATTTAAATATTAAATGGAAGTGTCATACTGCTTAGCGACCACAAAGTTCAGGGCAGGTGGAACATATGAAGAGGACTCTTAAAACTCAGTTGGGAAAATCATGTCAGGAGATACAACTACATTGGAACAAAGTCCTCCCCATGGCACTATTAAGAATCAGGTTGTCCCCAACCAAGAAGACTAGATTCTTCCTCTATGAGATCCCGTATGGGTGGCCACCACCACTCATCAAAGGACTATGAGGAGACCTCAAAGAAATAGGTGAATTGGATCTGAGACAACAGCTTCAGGCCTTAAGGACCACCTTCCAGACTCTCAACCAGTGGGTTAGGGAAAGGCTCCCTGTCAGTTTAACCACCGAAGTTCATTCCTTTAAGCCAGGAGACTCTGTCTGGGTAAAGGAGTGGAACATTCAGCCCCTAAAACCCCTGGGAAGAGGCCCCTTTACTGTCATTTTGTCTACACCCACTACAGTTAAGGTTGCTGAAATAATGCCCTGTATACACTACAGCAGACTTAAACCCGCAGCTGCGGAGTAGGAATGTGTTCCAGACTCTTCTGAGCCCCTCAAGACAACTGTCCTGAAGAAAACACAGGCTGTACCGGCAGACGAAGGGTAAGATGTCGGCCATGTTTTTGTCACACTGGAAGCTGCCCAATCTATGTGCCACAAAAGCCTGAGGACGATATCTTATCAGGATGGCACACCTAAGACTCTTTTCCTTCTCCTCCTATTCTGCCACATGTGTGGCGCCAGTCTCCCCACTTCTTCTTCCTCTTGTACTCATTGCATACAAAGGTACAAGATAGAGTCCAACATTGACACCAGCTTCACTTCCGTAACCAGCCTACCCGAAGGGTGTGCCTAAAGGCCACGCTCTGCACTCATTGGGGATTCCAATATTGGATAGGGTACATAAAGGTTAAATCTGAGTGTAGCCAATCTTGCCAAGAGCCTGAAAAATTAGAGGAAACTTGGGCATGTTAGCGATGGACCTCAAAGGGTGGAAAGGTCCATAACAATACAGAGGGCACAGCAGTTGGAGAAATTGTCCAATGACTGCATAATCCAACCTCATCTAAGCCTACACTGTCTCCTAGGCCCCAAAGCCCGCAGATGTATAATCAGCTAAAGGCTACAGTAGGACAAAATCTAGGGAAGAACCTCTTTGTTGACCTAGCTGAGAGGATAGCCTATGAACTTGGTGTCACTAAATACTGGGTTTGAGGAGGAGCATCCATGAGTGAACACTGTCCTTGGAACTAGCCTAGGGAACTAGCCTAGACACCTTTTACCTCCTCCAGTGGAACCACACGGTGGCTTGCCGCAAAGAGGGTTGACCCTAAAGTTGGGTCCTCTCCTCAGAAATGGTAGGGGAAGAATGTCTTGGCCAGATGGGTCCAGGATACATTCAGTGGTTTAGAGAAACTCCATGTAATCGAATGCTATATTAAAATCACACGGACCTGAACTACTGGCCTAAAGCTCCTTCCTAGTATTAGGCCAATAATACTGCACCAATAGTCCTTATGCTATGAAGGTACCAGCCTCTAAACCAAAAGTTAGAAAAAGATGATGTTCTCTGACCCAGTCCTGGGTCCGAGCATCAAAGGGGGGAATGTAGCATCCTGACCCTGCCTGGCCATTTCCTGCAAGAACGAGTTTGTTCCTGACTGCCCTCCCCCCACCTCAAAGACTCTCCAGCTAACATCAGTTATTTCATAACCTGCCAACTAATTAATGTTCTTTGTTATATCTGTAGCTGTATAGGAATGACAAGACTGTATAAAACTGTCTGTTATCTTACAATCGGGGCTCAGCCTTTGAATAAGAATCCGCTGAGCTGGTGCCGGCATTAATAAATGCTGCTTCCTCCTCATAGACTCAGTGTCCTTTCTCCCTGTACGAGAATCCTGCAAAAGCATGTGGTTACCATTATGAATATGTAGATGATATATACATATACATATATGTGTGTGTGTGTGTGTGTGTGTATACACACATACATGTATATATCTCTCACTTTTCTTCTGCTTGTGCCTTATCTCCATTCCCCTTTGCGTATTTAAATCTTTGAATACTCCCCTTATCTGTCATTGCTGTCTCAATTTGTCCCTGTGTATGCTAAACATTCATTACTACCGTCCGATAGCAAATCTCTTCTTATTGTTTAAGCTTATAATGCCTTGTTTTTAGTAAGGGTTGCAATCCTCTGCTTCTATCTTCCTGTTAGTCACCTTACTCCTAGTTATTTATTTATTTTTGTCATTTTAGGTGACCTGACCCTTTTCAGTATTTCCTGTAGTGCAGGCCTCGTAGTGGAGAAATCCTTCAATTTATGTATGTCTGGAAAGGTCTTTAATTCTCCTTTATAACTAAAGGAGAGCTTTGCTGGATACATTTTTCTTGGCTGGTGGTTCCTTTTATTTAATATTTTGAATATATGGTTCCATTCCTTTCTGGCTTGTAAAGTTTGTGCTGAGAATTCTGACGATATTCTAATGGGTTTTCATTTATAGGTTACCATCTTCTTTACCCTGGCTGCCCTGAGAATTCTTTGTCATTGATTTTTGATAATTTTAATACCATGAGTCTTGGAGAAGGCCTTTTTGTGTTGAGATAATTAAGTGTTCTGTTGACTTCTTGAATTCCAAGCTCCAGTTTATTCCTTAGATTTGAGAAATTCTTGTCAGCTATTTGTCTAATAATGCCTTTTCTTTCTTATATATATATATATAATCACACTCGCTACCCTCAGTCTCAGTCCCTGTCAGTGTTAGTGAGTTTCAGTAGTGTTTACTCAGATTCCCCTGGGGTTCCATGGTGTTTGGTCTCAGAGGGATGGAGGGAGGGGCTCTCTGGGTTGGGGGCTGGGGGCTATGGCTAGCCTCCCGGTTTGTCATCACGGCTGGTAATAATCAACTGTTATTTCTCTGCTGTCCCGGCTTCTCTGTTGTCCCCACTCTTCTGCTTTCTGTCCTGGTGCCTGGGCACTGCAACTGGCCGCGTGGAGCTCTCAGCTCTCCCAAGCAGGGATGTTCAGGGAACCCACAGCACCATCTCTCCTATCCCCTCTCCTGTAGGGAGCTTTGGCTGCAAGAGGCAGCTTCTTTATTTCTCCAGTCCACCTCCCTACAACTGGGGATCTGACCTGTGGTAGCTCTTATGCACAGATCCTATGCTCAGACAAGCTGGTGTGCAAGTTGGGTGATTTTGTTGAGTTTTAGATGTTCGACTTATTGTTGTTTCAAGGGGAGAGAGCTGGGGACATCTCTCACTCTGCCATGTTTCTGATGTCACTCTTGGGGTAGGGAATGTCTTATATAGAAGACTGCAAAGATTCACTCTGTGAGTAGCAAATCTTTTTTTCAAATTTCCTTAGGGTTGTTGCTGAGATGCATGTTGAAATCATAATCCAATATATTTAGTTTTTTTAAAAAAAGCTCTTGTATCCAAATCAAAGAAGATAAAAAATATAAACAATTCCAGGATTATTCTTAATGTGTGACATTGAAAGTTTCTTTTTTCATCTCAAAATAAAATTTTTATGACTCTCATTCTACTAAAATTCCATACTTTATCCCATTGGCCACTTTGAATTTCCCCAATAGCTAGAACATGGTTTTACACCCTGTCTTTTTTGCTTCAGACGGAGTGTATAAGTGAGTATAGTTCTAACTTGGCTTTGTATGTACATCTTCACGCAAAGTCCTACGAGAGAAAAACAACTTAAGGACCTTGGGAGTGGGTGGAAAAGTGGGTGGGTGTAAAATTTCTGGTGAAAGCCAGAGAGAAGGCTGTTCTCGGGAGTATCACGAATATTTTTCAGTAGATACCATGGAGAATTGTGTGTGGATTTAAAACCCAGCCCAGAATTTTTAGTTCTTTCAAACCATGAGTTGGCAAGTTATGGTCCGTGGGCTGCCTACCTGTTTTTGTAAATAAGATGATATTGATGCACAGTCATGCCATTCATTTACATATTATCTATGGCTACTTTTGCACTACAGTACCAGAGTAGAGTAGTTTAGAAAGCTCATATCGCCACAAAGCTTAATTTACTCTCTGGTCCTTTTAGAAAAACTATGTTGACCCCTGATCTAAAGAGTAGAGGAGTGTATAGAGCAAAATAGGGAGAGTCATCTATTGTCCAAGTATTTCTTTCTGAAACTCTGCCCTAGAACTCACTTTCTAGAACTCTCATATTTACTCTAAAACCTAGAATAAGTATGATATCAGGATACAATTAACTCAGAATTATACCATTGATAGCAAGAGTGATAGAATTTGGGCTATTAAAAGACTGCTTTTCAAAGTCTATTGACATAATTGTATCAGTAACTTCAAAAGCTTTATAATCATTACATTTTTATTTAAGGCCCACTTCGCCTAAACTTGGCTAGAGGTACAGACTCTTTTACTCAAGTTGTCTACCTTTGCCTTTTCATGTAATTACTTTCACCTCTCTAGTTTGCTAGAATAAGTCCCAAAAGTCCTCTTAACACAAATATCATCCAAGTTGCCCCTTATGGGGGGGATGGAGATCCGATTCTTCTTAAAGTAAAGAAAAATAAGGACTAATGTGGAGAGCTCTGCTGAGATGATCTGAATAACTCCCCTTAATCCTATATGATGCTTTCATAATCAGGAAACTCAGGGAAAATACTGTCAGTATCATAGATATTACCACAATTATTTGGAAAAGACTATTAACATCTGATTTTGCTATCAAGGTCTATAGCTAGCATTAAATTTACAATTAGGAAAATTATATTTTACACAAAATGACTTTTCATTTAATAGCAAGTTTCAATGGTCAATAATTTTATATAACTAACTTTCTTTATATGAAATGTACTTTTGTCAAGGTTTTGGAGAGACTCTCAGAATATACCTAAGTCCACACAAAGGAAAATAATCATCTTTTAAAACCTATAGAAATAAATGTTAAATGTTCTAAAGGACATATGAGACTAGATCTGAATTTCTTCCTTCTAATCACCCATCTCTCCAATTCCAACTCTCCAACTCTAGCCACACTCCTTTCTCTGCTTTTCTCCAGGTCGAATACAGTTTCCATGGGGAAAGGCAAAATGCAAATGAAGACCTCTCCCCACACTGCCTACCTCATCGCCCTTCAGTGTACCTCATGTAGATGTTTTTCCTTCATTGCATCTTTTGCTTCCTAGAAGAACGTAATAATGTGACAGTGAAAAAGATATAGCCCCTCTCAAATAGGCTACAGTGGTGGAGAAAGACACATCAAAGAACAATTGCAAAATGAGATAAGAATGTTGGTACAGATTTGAACACAGAAAGATGCTAACTTGTCTCGGTTGGGTCCTGGTAGACTTCCTCCAGGAAGTGGCATTAGGAGACTATTCAAAGGAAAATAGGGGTTCAGCAAGCACAGAAGGGGAGCCTGAGGTAGAAGGAGGCGCAGAATTGGTTTAGGGACAGGACTCATGGTCAAAAGCACAGAGGAATATGGTGTGATTTATTTAAGAAATATTAATAGTTCAGTGTGGTTCTTGAAGGAAAAAATTTTTCATTGTGCTTTAAAAATGATCTCATAGAACCACTTCTTATTATTCTTGGGGATTACTTAGGAGACCCATCTCAGCTCCAAAGAAAAACATATGTTCAAAGTAAGGGGTGGAATATGATACGCCAAGCAAACATTATCAAGGGAAAACATATGTAGCCATACTTAAATCAGAAAAAAATAGATTTCAAGACAAAAAGGTAATAAGAGATGAAGATGGACATTTTATGATAAAGAAGACAATCTATTAAGAGGACATAACATTTATTAATATATATATGTATCCAAATTAGGATCACCAAAATACATAAAGCAACTACTAACAGAACAAAAGGGAGAAACTCACAAAAATATAATTATAGTAAGGGACTTTAACATCCCGCTTGAACCAATAGATAGATCATCTACACATAAAGTCAACAAGAAACACTGGCCTTAAATGACACATTAAATCAGATGGCTTTAATATATATTTACAGAACATTCTAGTCAGAAGCAATACACATTCTTCTCAAGTGCACTGGGAACATCTCAAGGATAGACCATGTGTTAGAACAAAAGAAAACAATAAATTTAAGAAGATTGAAATCATAACAAGCATTTTTTCCTACCATGACAGTATGAAACTAGAAATTCAGAAGAAAGCTGGAAAAAATCACAAATATATGAAGATTAAACACAAAGCTACTGAAAAAATATTAGGCCAATTAGGAAATAAAAGAAGAAATTCAAAGATACATAGGGACATATAAAATGAAACTATGACATACAAAAATCTTTGAGGTGCAGCAAAAGCAGTACTAAAAGAGAAGGTTATAGCAATACAGTCCTACTTTAAGAAACAAGAAAAATCTCAAGTAAACCACCTAACTTTACACCTAAGGAACTAGGAAAAAACTAATAAAATCAAAGTCAGTAGTAGGTAGAAATAATAAAAATCAGAGCAGAAGTAGAGAATAAAAGACAATAGAAAAGATTAATGAAATGGACAGCTGGTTCTTTAAAAAGATAAATGAAATTGACGAGCCTTCAGTTAGACTCACTAAGGAGAAAAGAGTGAAGACTCAAGTAAATAAAAACAGAAATGAAAGAGAACTTACAATGGAAACCACAGAAATTCAAAATAATACTATAAAAAGTGATATGACACCAAATTAAACAAATCATACAACCTTCTTACACTGAAATATAAAAAAACTAGAAAACCCTAGTAGACCCATCACTAGTAAGGAAATTAAAACAGTAATCAAAAACGTCCCAAAAAACAAAAGCCTAGGAGCAGATGCCTTCACGGCTGAATTCTATCAAACATTCAAAGAAGATATAATACATATCCTTTTCAAACTCTTCCAAAATTTCAAGAGAAAAGAAGGCTTCCTAACTCATTTTATAAGGTAAAATTACCCTGGTACCAAAACCAGACAAGGGCATCACACACACACACAATTACAAGCCAATATCTCTGATAAACAGATGCAAAAATCTTCACCAAAAATACTAGCAGATCAGATATAACAATATAATAAGTTTCATATGTCGAAGATCCAATACAACAAAAGATCATGTGGGATTTATTCCAATGATGCAAGGATCATTCCACATTTGCAAATCAATCAATATGATACACCACATTAACAAAATGAGAGACAAAAATCATATCATCATCTCGATAGATCCAGAAAATACACTTGACAAGAAACAATATCCATTTGTGATAAAATATCAATAAATAGGTATAGAAATAAAGTACTTCAACATAATAAATCCATACACAACAAAACCACAGCTATCATAATACTCCATGGTGAAAAACTGAAAACTTTCCTTCTATGATCAAAAATAAGACAAGGATGCCCATTCTTACCACTTTTATTCAACATTGTACTGGAAGTCCTAGCCAGAGTAATTTGGCAAGAAAAAGAAATTAAAACTATCCAAATTTAGAAAGAAAGAAATAAAACTGTTGTAAATTGCAGATGATATGATTTTATATAGAGAAAGCCATAATGACTCTACAAACTATTAGAAATAATGAACAAATAAAGTTGCAGGATACAAAATCAATATACAAAATTTGCAGCATTTCTATATACTAACAACTATCAAAAGCAGAAATGAAGAAAACAATCCCATTTACAATTGCAATCAAAGAATAAATTTCCTAGGAATAAACTTAAGAAAGTGAAAAACCTGTACACTAAAAACTACAAGACATTTTTTTTAAATTAAGACATAAAATCATAGAAAGTTATCTTGAGTTCATGGATTTGAAGAATTAACATTGTTAGATGGTTCATATTACCTAAAGCATTTTATATGTTCAATAAGTGGATTATTTTTCACAGAAATAGAACAAAAAATCCACAAATTTGTATGAAACCACAGACTCCAAATAGCCAAAGCAATTCTTAAAAAAAAAAAAGCCAGAAGTATCATACTTTCCAATTCCAACCTATACTGCAAAACTACAGTAATCAAAACAATATACTATAGGCAGAAAAAGACATATAGATCAATAGAACAAAATTGAGAGCCCATAAATAAATCCACACATAGACAGGCAACTAATTTATGAAAAAAGAGCCAAGAATATACAATGATGAAAGAAAAGCCTTTTCAATAAAAGTCATTGAGAAAACTGGATAATCGTAAGCAAAAGAATTAAACTAGAACACTATCTTACACCATAAACATAAATTAACTGAAAATGGATTGAAGACTTGAATATAAGATCTGAAACAATAAAATTCAGAGGAGAAAACAGGCACTAAACTTCTGGACATTGGTCTTAGTGGTGTTTTTGTATATTTGACTCCAAAGGTAAGGGAAACAAAAGCAAAAATAAATGAGACTAAACAGCAAAGAAAACTATCTACAAAATAAAAAGGCAATTAACTGAATAGGAGATGATATTTGTAAACAATACTTTCAGTAAATGGTTAATATCCAAAATATATAAAGAACTCGTACAACTCAACCACAGCAAAAAACAAATTGACGAAAAATGGATCTGAATAGACATCTTTTTCCAAGGAAGACATACAAATGGCTAACAGACATATGAAAAGATATTCAACATCACTAATTATTAAGGAGATGCAAAAACCATTATGAGATATCTCCCATCTGTTAGAATGGCTGTCATCGATAAGACTAGAAATAGGTGTTAGAGAGGATGTGGAGAAAAGGCAACCCTTGTACACTGTTGGTGTGATTGTAAATTGATGCAGCTTCCATGGAAAACAGTATGGAGTTTCTTCGAGACATTAAGAATAGGACTACCATGCATTTCAACAATTCCTCTTCTAGGTATTTATCTGAATAATATAAAAACACTAACTCAAATAGCTATATATACCCCTATGTTCATTGCAGCATTATTTACAATAGCCAAGATAAACAATGTGTCTATTGACAGATGAATGGATAAAGATTTGATTTATATATAACAGAATACTATTCAGCCATTAAAAATGAAATATTGCCATTTACAACAATATGAATGGATCTTGAGAGTATTTTATACCAAGTGAAATAAATCAGATGGAAAAGGACAAAAATCATAAAATTTCACTCATCTGAGGAAAGTAAAACAGAAAAGTAACAAACTAATAGAACACAACAAAAACTCATACAGACAAGAGAATGATGGTTGCCAGAGAGGAAGGAGGTTTGTGGGGAGGGCAAAGTTGTAAAGGGAGTCAAATATATGGTAATGGAAGGAAACTAAACTTCTGGTGATGAGCATGCAATAGAGCATACAGATATCAAATTAGAACGTTGTACAACTGAAAATATATAATGATATTAACCAATGTTACTTAAATAATAAATGAACAAACACATGAATAATTCTACCTAAAAACTGAGAAATTATTTGCTTAAATAAAAGAAACTTAGTCAAGGAATTGACCTATAAAAAACATCAAAAACTAATCCCAATTTTTCTCATTTTTGAGCTTTGATTTTTCTTCAGCATTATAAATTAGTTGATTGCTCCTCTTGAAATCCTATAGCGCCTTTGTCTAAACAATATACAGCACCGACCTTACAAAATCATTATGTACTATAAGTGTCATGACATGTTCTCCACCTCATCTCCACTTTTCACCTCTATCTCTTCCTCTTCAGCCACAGATCACCTGCTGCAATAATTCTGCCCTTGTTTGCTACATTCTTATTTATGGCCTTTCTTGCCATCCCCCTGCTTCGTGTAGACCTGACTCATTGGCATCTGCATGCATTTCTGACCCTTCAGCCAGCTAGAGCTCTATTCCGCCCAAGTCCATCTTCTAACAGCACGCTTTGTTTCCCTCGCCCACTCCCAAATTCCATGGCTTGTTTCTTATTGACCTTCATGCTCAGAACTGCCTCCCACAAACATTCATAAACCTCCTTACTGTGTTCCCTCAGATCATTTCCCCAGTTGAGCTTTCTACTCTGCAAGCATCCCTGCTTTTGTGTCTGCATGTCATTCTCCTGGCTGTTCTTGGCCCAGCAATTCACTTTTATTCCCTGAAAGATTTTATTTTGGAGCCATAATTTTTTCTGGGTATTTTCTTTAAGAAAACAATCAGAGAATCTTTAGCAGTATATATTAAATAAACATGCATAACATTATTTTTAAGTAAATTATGCAAACACATGTGCAGAAGTAATACTATCGCCTGATGATCACATGGAACACTGATGGCAGAAGCAAAATTATTTCTCACGTACATGAGAAACTTACATCTTTACCACAGCCTTGTAACAACCACTACTATCAAAAAATTTGAACTTTTTAATAAAAGTATCAGGTCAACATTCTAAAAGGCTTTTAAAACTGCCTTTAGAATTCTTGAGTAATTTCACTCTAGTGTATAAGACTTTTCTAGTATATAAGACTTGAATTGAAGAAAATGATATCTTTAAATCTCTTTGACAGCAAACACTATAATTGCATCTTTTTAAACTAGAACAATTATCAAACTAGCTTTTTGAGAAAATGTTTGTCATCTACTTGTTGCAATAAAACTTCATGCAGTTCCCCCAAAATACTGTCTAAATTCCCTGTGATTAGACATGAAATAATAATAAAAATAATAATCAATAGAAATTATAAGCTTTGGACTCACTGCAAACAAGGGTCATAAGGAAGATTGCTGAAACTCTCTTCAGAATGATAGCTCCCAGTCTATGAAAAGATTAATGCTAAATAAATAGTTCACTGCCTTACCCAAAGCCTGATATTGCCCTTCATCCTGAATGGTAAAAGCAGTGAGAAGAAAATGTGGAGGTTCAAAGTCTTCATTTGGTGTTCTCCAAACATGCCATCAAGCATGAGCTCCCCTCTCTCTAATTTTCTATTGCACTTACACTCTGTCACCTATTCTCACAGTTAAACTTACAGTCTTTTCTTTCTCTCTGTGTTTGTCTTCCTGCCACATTCTTATGTGGACTTGCTAGAGGCTGAGAGCATAGAGTATATTATTTTTGCTTATCACTTTGGCATTAATGCAATGTAAATGGAAAGTTCACAAATTTATTCAACAAATGTTTGCTGTGTATCTATTATGACCCAGGCACTGTGAGTAGTCCTAGAGATACAATGGTAAATATGACAAGATCCTGCCCCCAGAGAACTGAAATCTAGTGGGAAAGAAACAGGCAAGCAAATAGGCAAGTGCCATACAATACGATAAGTGCAATCTCTGAAGTCAGGATTAGAGGTCATGAGAGCACATCTGTAGGCACTTGAGCTGGTGGTAAAGAGTCCAGGATGAGCTCTTGGATGAAGTGACTTCTAACCAGCAACCTGGAGAAGAGTAGGACTTAGCACAATAATCAAGGGTTGAGGGAAGCAGAGGAGTTTTCCAGACAGTTTAAACTGTATCCTTAGAGGTAATAACGAGCACAGCACCTTAAAGGAACAATAAACAGTTCAATATACTTGCAGTTTATTGTGGTCGGTGGAGGCGGTGGTTTGGAGATAGGGAATGAAGATGAGCAAAGGCTAAGAGAGACAAGAAGTGTGGTCTTACACCTTGAGGATAATGGAGGGTAGTTAAATGTTCTGAGCGGGTGTGACATGATCGTGACTGGGATTTGGGAAGGTCTTTCTAACTACACTGTGGAGAGATGGATGGAGGAAAGCTCAGTGCCACAGCAATGATCAAAATGAGAACAGGACGGCCTGCACTAGGTAAGGTGTGGGGAGGGAAGGGAAGTGGTTGCATTTGCTTCTTATTTGGCATAGAGAGTAAAGGAAAAAGACTTCCCTTTCCTAGGCAGATGATTATGTGTGGAGGATGTGGGAGAAGGAGGAAGATCTAGAGGACACCCATGTTTCCAGTTTAGTCAACTGAATGTAGGCTAATACTTCTCGAGCAGTAGTTCTCAAGGTATAAAATAGCAGCATTTGTGTCACCTGTGAACTGATGAAAAATGCAAATTCTTCAGTCCCACTCTAGACCAAGTGAGTGAGAAACTCTAGGGGTGGATGGAGATCCGTGATCTGTGTTTTAAGAAGACTTCTAGATAATTCTAATGCATACTCAAGTTTGAAAACAGTGTTTTAGCTGATACATCTTCAAACTATTTTGTTCAGTGCCCTTAACAGTATTTGAAAAATATGTACCATTCACACATTTTAAATTTTACATCTAAATGTTTTCTTTGTAAGTATAAGTTGTTGCAAAAGATGTAATTTCCAATATATCAAAAGTATTGTTTTTTAAATACATTCAATGAAATAAAAATACTCTAGCAATTCAGTACCTACCATCACACATTGAAAAAACAAACACTCTTTTTTAATAGCTAGAAATTTTATAATATACTTTTATTCCTTGAACATTTATATCCCTTTAATTTCCCTAACTGAATTTTATACTGTATTCTATCAATCAACCTACTATACTTATCTGCAAAAATATGTATGTAATAAAATATTGATCCGTGGTATAGTTATAATTATTTTAGCATATAATCAATAAAAACAATATAATTCTTTTTATAATTTTGATAATAACTATTAAACATAAAATGTAGAATATTACTGAAATTTATTTTCTAGTGAGATGACTAGGCCTTTTAAAAATTATTTCATGTATCTATGAATGAATATTATATGTTAATAAATTTCTACAAGTTTTTATATTCATATTTTCTTCTTAGTAATGTAAATTCTTTAAAAAATAAATACCCTATCATATAATAAGTAGAGGAAATGAAAGCACTTTTATTATTTTATTTAATTTTCTTTATCCTTCCAGGATGTATGCCAAAATATCATAGAATCACCTATCATCAAAAATGTTTAGTGACCTTGATCACCCCTTCAGTTTTGCTGAAGGCAAAAAAGTGGAAATGAATTGACTTTCAGTAATTTGTTACAGTATTTAGAGTTATCAGAATTTTTCATGAGAGACTGAATATATAAATGGATAATGGCCGGACTATATATGACAACAGAACGCTGACCCACAATCTCTGCAACAACCAGTCCAGGAAGCCAACCACAATCTGTGCATCAATTGGCCCAGAAGAGTCAGTGGTCAAGGACTCCAGCTTCTTTATACCCACTCCCCCATTGCCAATAATCTAAGACCAACCAGACAGTCAGATAAGCTTCTGAAACCAGTCACAAAAGCCTCTCACTTCCAGCTTCCCCATGTCAACAACCTTCAATCAGGGCACAGCTAAAGCCCTCCTTTTCTTCACTATGAAGTTTTCCTACTCCTTTGCCTGCCTGTAACTCGTCAAATGCAAGTGATGGTGGCTGAGTCCCTTGCTATAGCAATCTCTGAATAAAGAGCCTGGATTTTTTTCCCCTAGTTAGATATTGTATTAGTCAGAGATCTCCAGAGAAACAGAACCAATAGGATATGTATGGATATATACAAAGAAATTTATTACAAGGGATTGGTTCATGCAATATGGAGGCTGAGTCCCACAATCTGCCATCTGAAAGCTGGTGGTATGGCTTCAGGCCAAGCCCTAAGGCCTGAGAACCAGAGCAGCCAATTGCATAAGCGCCAGTCCACACCTGAAAGCCAACATCCAGGAGCACAGATATTGGTAGACAGGAGATTATGGATGTCCGAGATCAAACAGTGAATTCACCTTTCTTTGCCTTTTCATCCTATTCTCACTCTCGAAGTTTTGAGTGATGCCCAACTCCCATTGGAAAGGGTATTTTATTATTTTTTAACTCAAGCTACTTATTCAGATGCCAATCTCTTCATGATATCTTTACAGACACCTAGATATAATATTTTACCAGCTATCTGGGCATCTCCTAGCCCAGTCAAGTTGACACATAAAATTAACCATCACAGATATTCCGTGTTTATTTCCACATTCACTTTCCAACACCACCACCCATACCTAGAATTGTCCCGAATGTTTTTACACCATTGAGGCAAAGCAACACATTTAGGTTTAGATTGGGTGAGAGTTCTGATATCTTTTGTAAAAAGATAAAAGGGCACTTGTGAGAAGGAAGTGGGAAAGAAAAGCAGGATGTCTTCACTTTGAAGTGTATTCTCAGACAGACAATATTAGAAAAGAATACACATGAAAATTTAGGCTCAAGAAAATGATCCCTGAAAATGAACCTGCTTAAGAACACTTTGGAAAATTTTCAAGTATACCCAGGGATATGCCTGCTATATTTGAAGACTATTAATCTAGAACAAAGTTAGATGGCTTTCCTTAAGCCAGAGGAAAGAAAAATAAGAAAAGGATGGGTATCCATGCAAGTAAATGAGTCAGTTTGATGGTAATCATTGTTTCCACTGCTTAGTATGCTTTCTCACCATTTCTACTGTCAACTTCCTCATAGCAAGCTTCTTATTACATTCACATCTTAGCATAAAAGGAGCCTCCCTGACCACCTCCTCTGAAATAGCATTATAATCCATCATCAAATATTTTCAGTATGGCCTTTTTCACTTTTTTCCCCATTTTTTTCTTTCTTTATCTTCCTCCTCTTCTCTCTTTCCCTCCCTCTCTCTCCTTCTCTCCTTATTTCTCTTTTGATTTTTCTCAAGCAGAACATCAGCTCCTTGTAGGAACTATTTACCTGCAAACTCAGGAAAGTGCTTAGAACGTAGTTTGGCTCTCAACATATATTTGCTGAATAAAAAGATGAAAAAATTATAAAGAATGTCAAAAAGTTGAGAGTTTTCCTGTCTGGTAGCTTGTAGTTTCTCTGTGAATTAGAGACCAAGTTATTTGTTGAGAGTAAAGGCAGAAATTGTGGTGTGGGCAAGTTGAAAAGAGTGGAGTTAGGCGTATAGGAGTGGAAGAGAGTGAGGACAAAGAACATAAATGAATTGTTGGGCAGCATTTAGTCCCTGAGATACTAAAGATACAAATGACCCGATCAACGAATGAATGAAAACATGACATTCAGTTGCTACTGTTTTGAGATAGATTCCTGATAAATCGAACTAAGTTTAGTCACATAGTATCTGTGATAGACAGAACAATAACCATACCAAAGATCTCCAAGATCTAATCCCAGAACCTGTGAACATGCTAATTTATGTGCCGAAAGACACTGTGAAGTAACATGTAAGAAATTTGAGATTTGAAGAGTATCCTGGATTATCCGCACAGGTCCAATATAGTCATAAAGGTCCTTATTAGTGAAAGAGGGAGGCAGAAGAATGAGAGTCAGAGAGGATGTGAAGACAGAAGCAGAGTTCAGAGTGATAGAGGATGAGGCCCCAAGGCAAGAAATGAATGTGGCCTCTAGAAGCTGAGAAAGTCAAGGAAATGAATTTTCCCCTGGAGCCTGAGAAAGAACACAGTTTTGCCCGCATTCTGAGTTTAAGACTTTTGACTTTCAGAACTGCATGATAATACATTTTTCTTGTTTTAAGCACTAAGTTTGTGATGATTTATTGCAACAGCAGAAAGAAATAAATACACTCACTCCTTTGATTCTATGTACACAGAGCTTCTCAAACTGTAATGTGCAATCATCCAGGATCTTGTTAAAATGCAGCCTCTAATTCAGTAGATCTGGGGTGGTGAGATCCGAGATTCTGCACATCTAACAAGCTCCCTGGGAATTCCTACACAATGTGAGTAGGAAGGATATAGAAGTCAATGTCAGGATAAAAGAGAGAAATAGTTGTTGTGGCCTTATAGCATGTATGTCTTTTGTTTGTATGTTTCCTCAAATTCATATATTACAGTTGAATTTTATAAACACAGAAATGCTATGAGGCCAATACTGATATCATTTCCTTTTGCTGACAAGGAAAGTGATATTCAGAAAGGGTAAGCAATTGGCCCAAGCTGCATAGCTGCTCCACTATATTTGGCTTATGACAGAATCAAGATTAGAGCTCAAGTTCTTCATTTCCAAGTTCTTTTCACTATTGCAAAGTTAACGTTTAAAATCAAGATTCAGAAACACCCAATAAATTCAGAAGCCTCAGTGTTACTTAGGGACAAGATATACAATGTGCCATTAAAGGACAAACAACAATTTATATGGAATTACATGATTTTTCCACTGTAAGACTTGACCAAAAATGATAATCACACTTCAAATCATTTCTAATATACTTGTAGCTTGAGGCAAATTGCTTTGATACAGGTATCTTGACAACGAATAAATGTAAATTTGAGGCATTTTGTCACACTCTTCCATCTCTTCCTTAAAGTTGGTATTGTGTTTAGAATTTACTGAGTGCCTACTGTGTGTCAAAGTACATGCCAGACACTACAGAATCAAATATAAGAATCAAAATAAGGCATCGTCCCTGTGCTGTGGAATTTCACTGTGTGATAGCATAGAGATAAATGTTAAAAAAAAAAAGTGTAAAAAGCCTATGTTTTGATTTATACAATTGTAGAAGTTTGAAGATTAAAGGAAGGGTTTATTAACTCTAGAAAAAGAGGATGTGAAATTATGAAGGGTTTCTTTTTTTTGCCTTGAAGGCATTATGTCTTTAAACCTCTAAACTACACTTGTGGATTTAATGTATTTCATTTCCTTTACAAGTATTTTGATCTAACAAACAAAACCTAAGTACCAGATAATTCTTATAAATGTATAAGATAATTTTTATAAATACAGTAACATTTAAGGTCACATAAATGTTCTAACTCAGGAAGATTTCAACTTAAAAACAGAAGTCTAAAGCAATTACTCAATCTCATGTTTTAGAGTTATAAAGCTAAAGTTCTAATAGGATAAATTATTTTACACATTATAAACAAATAAGAAATTTATGCATATTCTTAACACAAAGTATTAATGCTCTGGTTTTGGTTTTCCTAAACACTTGGAATCTTCTTGAAACTGAGAAGATGCATACCCACTAAGAATGACAATTACACATGTCAGTGCGGGTTCATTGACTGTAAGGTTACCATAATAAGAGAGGCTATGTGTATGGGTACAGGGAACACATGGGAACTTCCTATACTTTCTGATCAATTTTACTGTGAACCTCAATGGCTCTAAAAAATAAGTTCTATTAATTCATTAGAAAGAAAAAAATAAAGAAGGAAGGAAGGAAGGAAGGAAGGAAAGAAGGAAGGAAGGAAGGAAGGAAGGAAGGAAGGAAGGAAGGAAGGAAGGAAGAAAGAGAGAGAGAGAGAAAGAAAGGAAGGAAGGAAGGAAGGAAGGAAGGAAGGAAGGAAGGAAGGAAGGAAGGAAGGAAGAAAGAAAGGAAAAAAGAAAGTTACCACCTTACTTAAAGGAAGTTTTGCTTGGTATGATACATTCTTGTCCACAACCCTCTGCTCCATTTATAGAGGCCATGTCAATGACTCCATAATTTCAAGACACATGTCACGTCGCTGCATTCAAGTTATAATCACCTAACTCTTGTAGAACTCTGTAGTCCATGCATATTGATCACTTGATTGGATTTTCCATAGTTTTATCTTTTAAGATATGTCAGTATTTCTTTACATGTAAAGATCTCTAAGCCTTAATAAAATCCTGCACTATTTTATGTAGTTATTTCGTGTTTCATAGGCCCATGCAGCACAGATATTAAAAGTTTATGTCTGAATTCTGTGTGTTTCACAAGGTTTTCTCTGACTGGTAGTAGTTAATTTATAAGGTCATTTTAATAACAGTGCTCCCCCAACTCTAAGAGCTTATAGAAGAGATGTAACTAAATAACTAAATATGATGAAGTATTCAAGTACATATAGAAGAAGCTCACATAAAACAAAGGCATCAGAAATTGAACTCTTGGTAAAGAACACTATCATGTACATATTTTCAGAGCACCTGATGACTGAGAAGAGTTTAGAATGTTAAATAGGCAAAAGCTAGGCAACTAATGGAGAAAGAAATTCCAATAAGGAATGAGGTTCATCCAAATGCATACAAAATAGTTTGGCCTACGACAGTGCCTAGAATATTGTGTAGTGTTCAATAATCACTTTTTGAGTAAATCAATGAATACAGAGTTGTAACTAAATATATTATAAAGTGACTATAGAAGAACATTAGTTTGTAGTACTGGAGTACAAAGTACAAGCAAGGTAAGAGTATGAATTTTGACTTATAGTAAAATAAATCCCATTCCATCCCTAAAAATCTCTTGTGCTCCACCTATTCATCTGCCTCCCCTCTCTCAGAAGCCCAGGTAATCACTGGTCATTTTACTATCCATATAGTTTTGTATTTTTCAGAATGTCATATAGTTTGACTAAGCAATATATCTTTTTCATACAAGCTTCTTTCACCTAGCAATATGCATTTAAACCTCCTCCATGTCTTTGAATGACTTCTTTTCTTCCCCACTGAATTATATTCCATGGGATGGATGTAGCACAGTCTCTGTTTATTCATTCACCTATTGAATTACATCTTTGTTGCTTTCAGTTTTAGGCAATTATGAATTAAATTGGGATAGACATTTGCAGGGTTTCATTTAAATACAGGTTTTCAAATAAACTGAGTAAATAAGATTACTGGATCATACAATAAGACTACATTTAGCTTTTTAGGAAATTGCCAAACTGTTTTCTAAAGGACCTATACCATTTGCATTCCCAACCGGCAATGAATAAAAGTGCCTGTCACTTTGCATGCTTGCCAACATTTGGTGTTACTGGTGTTTTGGATGTTAACCATTCTAAACGATTGGTAGTGGTACCTGCCTGTTGTTTTAGATTGCAATTCCCTTATGACAAATGACAATGAGTATCTTTTCATATGTTTATTTGCCTTCTTCCTTAGTGAGGGGTCTGTTCAGATCTTTGCTCAATTATTAATTGGGCTACTATTTTCCTATTGTTGAGTGTTAAGAGTTCTTTGTGTTTTGGATGAAAGTTCTTTATCAGATATGCGTTTTGCAAATATTTTCTATCTGTGGCATGCTTATTGGTTATCTTAACAGTCTTTCACAGAGTAGAATTTTTTAATTTTTAAATTCAATTTATATAAACTAAAAAACAAGATCTCCCCCCCTTGCCTCTGGCAACCACCAATCTGTTCTCTGTATCTATTAACTTTAATAGATAGATAGATAGATAGATAGATAGATAGATAGATAGATAGATAGAGATAGAGATATAGATGATATTGATATATCATTTTTGAGTAAATGAATGAATACGTAAATTATGTATGAATATAGCATAAAGTGCTTATAGAAGAATATTAGTTTGGTAGTGCTAGCATGTAAAGCACAAAGTGTAAAATATATAAGTAGATAGCTCAATAGAGAGATACCACATATAAGAAAGATTATACAGCATTTATCTTTGACTTATTTCACTTAGCATAATAGCCTTTCTAATCTTTTTAATAATCTTTCTAATCTTTTTAATAATAGTCATTCTAACAGGTGTGAGGTGATATCTCACTGTGTTTTTGATTGGTAGTTTCCTAATAATTAATGACATAGAGCACCTTTTCATGTACAAGTTGACCATCTGTATGTCTTATTGAGAAAAAATGTTTACTCAGAATTTCTGTCCGTTCTTTAATCAGATTTGTTTGTTTGTTATTGAGTTATATGAGTTCTTTATAATATTTTAGATATTAGCTCCCAATATATATAAATTGTAAATATTTTCTCCCAATCAGTAGCTTGCCTTTTTATCTTGTGGATGGTTTCTTTTGCTTGTCGTGAAGTGTTTTAGTATAATATGCGCACACTAGTTCATTTTTTTGATTTTATTCCTTTCATTTTTTGTGTCAGAATCAAAAAATCATCAGCAAGACCCATGTCAAGGAGCTTATCACCTATGTTTTCTTCTAATTTTATGTTTTCAGGTCTTACATTCAAATTTTCAACCCACTTTGAGTTAATTTTTGTGTGTGGTGGTTACATTCTCTTGCATGTAGCTGTGTAATTTTCCAACACCACTTATTAAACAGACTGTCTTTTCCCCTTTGTTTATTCTTGTCTCCTTTTTCATGAATTAAACAGATTTTAATTTTTTTAATTTAAAATTTTTTTTAAAATAATTTTTTCATGTTTCTATTATAGTTGACATACAATATTATATTAGTTTGAGATGTGCAACATAGTGATTAGATATTTATATACCTTAAAAAGGAGCAACCCTACACCAGAGAGAGCTATAGCCAGAGAAAAGGTAACAACCCCAATAAATCTAGTACCCATCTGACACTTTACACAGTTATTACAATATTATTGGCTATATTATTTGTGCTATACTTTACGTCCTCATGACTATTTTGTAACTACCAATTTGTACTTCCTAATCCCTTCCCCTTTTTCATCCAACCCCCAAACTCTCTCCCACCTAGCAACCATCAAAATGTTCTCTATATTTAGAAACTACATACCTACATATCTATCAACAATTAAATATTCTACAAAATAGAAAATGTTTCTATTTTGCTTGTTTATTTGTTCTTTAGTTCTACATCTAAGTGAAATCATATGGGATATCTTTCTCTGTCTGACTTACCTCCTCAGCACAATACCCTCTAGGTCCATCCATGTTGTTGCGGATGGCAAGATTTCATTTCGTTGTATATATACCATTCATCCACTGATGGACACCCAGTATGCCCCCATATCTTGGCTACTGTAAACAATGATGGATGAACATTGCAAGGGACATGGATGCACATATCCCTATAAAGTAGTGTTTGAGTTTCTTCAGATAAATACCCAGAAGTGGAATAACTGGGTCTTTCCTTGTGTCTTCTTATAGCCTTTGTTTTAAAGTCTGTTTTGCCCCATATAATTATTGCTGCCCCACCTTTTTACTGTTTGTTTCCATTTTCATAAAACATATATTTTCATCCCTTTACTTTCAGTCTGTATGTGTCTTTTGATCTGAAGTGAGTCTCTAGTAGGAAGCATAAGTAAGGGTTTCATTTTCTTATCCATTCAGCCACCCTACCTTTTGACTGGAATATTTAATCCATTTACAATTGAAGTATTGTTGATAGGTATGTAGTTATTGCCATTTTATCATTCATATTTTTTATCTTATTATGTTTTTCCTTCTTCTTAAAGAAGTCCTTCTAACATTTCCTGTGGTACTGGCTTGGTGACAATGAACTCCTTTAGATTTTTCTTGTCTGGGAAGCTCTTTATCTGTCCTTTGATTCTAAATGAGAGTTGTGCTGTGTAGAGTAGTCTTGGTTGTATATCCTTGCTTTTCATCACTTGGAATATTTCCTGCCTAGCCCTTTTGGCCTGCAAAGTTTCAGTTGAGAAATCAGCTGACAGCCTTATGAGAGCTCCCTCGTAGGTAACTGACTGCTTTTAAGATTCTCTCTTTGTATTTAACCTTTGGCATTTTTATAATGATGTGTCTTGGTGTGGGCTTCTTTGGGTTCATCTTGTTTGGGACCCTACGCACTTCCTGGGCTTGTATGTCTATTTCCTTCACCAGGTTAAAGAAGATT
Source organism: Pteropus vampyrus (assembly GCF_000151845.1). Lineage (NCBI taxonomy): Eukaryota > Metazoa > Chordata > Mammalia > Chiroptera > Pteropodidae > Pteropus > Pteropus vampyrus. Next base: position 2,028,692 of record NW_011889164.1, on the reverse strand, counting down.
TCCATCATTATTTCTTTAAATAGGTTTTCAATTCCTTGCTCTCTCTCTCTTCTCCTCTGGTGCCCCTATGGCGCAAATGTTGTTATGCTTGATGTTGTCCCAGAGGCCTCTTAAACTATCCTCATTTTTTTTTTTTATTCTTTTTTCTTGTCGCTGTTGTGATTGGGTGTTTTCTGCTACCTTAAATTCTCAATCACCGATTTGATTCTCTGCTTCATCTAATCTACTGTTGATACCTTCTAGTGTGTCTTCATTTCAGTTATTGTATTCTTTATTTCTGACTGTTTTTATGTCTACTGTATCTATTTTTATGTTTTCTATCTCTTTGTTAAAGTTCTGAGTTTATCTACTCATCCCCTAACTTCACTGAGCATCTTTATACAGGTGTTTTGAACTGTGCACATGGTAGCTTGCTTGTATCCATTTTGTTTCATTCTTTTTCTGAAGCTTTGCTCCATTCTTTCATTTGAGACATGTTTCTTTGTCTCACCATTTTGGCTGCCTCTCTGTGTTTGTTTCCATGTATTAAGTAGAGCTGCTATGTCTCCCAATCTTAGTAGAATATCTAGTAGGTGTCTTCTCTAGTAGGTTTTGTTTTTTGTGGGGCCCAGTGGTTCAGTCTCCCTGGTCACCTGAGCCAGATGCTCCAGATGTGTCCCTTCTTTGGTTTATGTGTGTCTTCCTGTTGTAGTTGAGCCTTGGTTGCTGTTTGCATGTCAATGGGAGAAAGTGACCCTTGGCCACACTGGTTATGAGGAATGGCTGGTGACTACAGTGGAGGAGCTAGTGTGCAGAAGCTGACCCTATGGACCAAAATTCACTTTAGCAGGGCTCTGGTGTTTGCCTAATCTGCCCTTCGGTGTGTCGTCCTCGGATGTGGCCCCAAGAGGTGCTCTGGTTCAGTGTGAAGCCAGCCACCAGGCATGCCAGCCCTGGGACCACCTAGGAGAAGCCCTGCCACAGGCTCAATCTAGCTGCTGTCTGTGCCCTGCCCACGGTCACCTGGCATGAGCCCCAAGCAATCTGCAGATGACTGCCACCCTCACTGGACTTGGAGGTGCCTCAAGAGGCCAAGCCATGAACTGAAGCTGGCTGCTGCTAGAACCAGGCTTCAGGCTGCTCAGCAAGAGGTATGGGGTACACTGAGGCCACATGCTGCTTAATTTACATGTGTGAACCTTTGAGAGATTTTAAGAAAGTTCACAGAATGAGTCAAGACAGTCCATTTGTATGGAGAAGCCACTGCAAGAGGCTTGGGTGGGCCCACAGTTTGGTGTGGCATGGTCTCAGGAAATCACCAGGATGGGGCGCCCAGTGTTAGCCGGGTTGATAGAGACTCAGATATGGGTCTGCATCCTGCATCCGTGCCAGGAGTGGGGAGGGCTAAGTGAAGGAACAGTGGCCTCTGCCAGAACTTCTGTCTGGGGGAAAGCTGCCCCTCCTGCCATCGCCCTGAAACCAGACAACTCAGTTTCTTCCCATATGTCATTGGTGCCATTTGAGCTGCTGCCCCAGTGCTGGGGCTCAGAATGAGTCCATCAGGGGATAAGTTTGTGTGCCAGCCCTTTATGACAGGAGTTCCCAACTCCCAGGCCTCAGACCTGTACTGGTCCATGGTATATCAGGAAGTGGGATGCACAGCAGGAAGCAAGTGGCAGGCGAGCAAGCGAAGCTTCATCTGTGTCTGGAGCTGCTCCCCAGTGCTAGCATCACCACCTCAGCTCCACCTCAGCACTGGTTCCTGGTGCCAAAAAGGTTGGGGACCGCTGCTTTAAGAGGAATGCCTGGAACTCCAGCTACCTTTGTCTCACTCAGTAACAATCTCTGCTGAAATTCACATCCAGCTTTTGTGGGGAATTTTCTTCCCAGCACTAGAACCAGAGGCTGGTAAGTTTGGTATGAGCCTAGGACCTTTTGCTCCTCCAGGGGAACCTCTGCAGCTGAGATATCCCTTTTGATTTTCAAGCACCATATGCAGGTGTGGGAACAGCCTGTTCCACATCTTCACCCCTTCTACCAGTCTCGAGGTGGCCCCTTTTGTATGTCTTTAGTTGTAGGACTCGTGTCTAGTTAGAGTTCAGGCAATTTTTATTGATGGTTTTGTAGGTAGGTTAGTTGTAATTTTGATATGGTCATGAGAGGAGGCAAGCACAACATTTACCTACCCCGACATCTTGACCGGAAATCTAGGAGTTTTTAATTTAATTAAGTCTCATTTATTGTTTTTCTCTTTCACAGAATGTACTTTTGGAGTTATAGCTAAAACTCATGGCCAAACCCAAGGTCGCATAAATTTCCTCATATGTCTTCTTATAGTAGTTTTATAGGATAATATTTAGGTCTATTATTGTGCAATAATAGAAATATCTATAAATACCAATACAGATATCTCTGTCCTTGGTTCCTGACACAGAGCTTCTAAGACCTTTCTAATCCCCTGAGTTGTAGAAATGTCTGACACAGAGTTCCTACATCTCTTGGAATTTTCTGGGTGATAGAATATCTTTTCTTTTTTTTTTTTCTAATAAGAGAACTCTTAGTGGCCTCCTGGAATCAGGTGCTTGTTACCAGAAAGACCAAGCCATAATTAGAAGCTTGAGACTTTCAGCATAACCCCCCATTCTCCAAAGAGGGGAGTATGAACTGGAAATAGATTTAATGATGGATTATGTCTATGTGATAAAGTCTCCATAAAAATCTCAACAGTATGGGATTCAAGAGCTTCTGGGTTGGTGAATACATTCACAGTCCAGGATGGTAGTGTACCCCAACTCCACGGGAACAGAAGTTCCTGTTATCAGGGCCCTTCTGGACCTCACTCTATGTATCTCTTCATCGGACTGTTCACCTATATCCTTTATTATATAGTAAACCTGTAAATGGTTTTCCCTGAGTTGCATGAGATGTTCTAGCACATAATTAAGAAGGGGCGTGTAGGTCAGAAGCCTGATTCATAGCTAGTAGGTCAGAAGCAGAGGTGACAGCATGGACTTGCAATTAGCATTTGAATTGAGAAGGCAGGCAATCTTATGTGACTGAGCTTTTAACCTTTGGAGTCTGTGATAACTCTGGCTACTGTCAGAACTGAATTGAATTGTAAAGCCCCTAGCTGGTGCTGGAGATTTGCTTTGTGTGGAAAACCCACACATCTGGTCAGAAAAGAGTTCAGTGTGAGTAGAGGAAACTTTTTCTTTACAATAATCTATTTTGAATTAATTTTTGTTACAAGTATAAGTTCTGTGTCTAGATTCCTAGATTTCTTTAACATAATTGAAAATACCCAAGATAACATAGCCTCAGGCATAATTTCAAGGAGAGTTTTATAATTTTATCTTAGGGCACATGTTTGCCCCACAAAGGCCAACATTGCCCTCAGCTAGCTTCCCTTATGGTACTAAACTGACTTGTAGCATTCCAAGCCTCTTGTCCTTCTACCGCAATGTCTACAGCCTTTGCAAAATAATTCCAGCCCTAGTCCTAGATCCATGCTGATTCAACTAGCAGAGGTCATGTGCATATTCTTAAAATAGTATTTCTGTATTGTCACATAACCACTCCAGATACTAGATACCAGGCAGGGGTGGAGTCAGAAGCTCATGAGCTTCCCCAGAAGCTCATGAATTTCCACATGGAAACTGGGTGTTTTCTGCAATACTTGGGAAGCAATCACATATACAACACTAGCAGGAAAATGAAGAGTTAGGGACCTGACCACTTAAGGTCTTAAGTCAAAGCTCATGACATAGAGTAATGGATAGGTTTTATACAGGAGTATTAAATGATTATATTTGCATGTTAGGATTTTATTTTGTGGTCTACCTGGAATGGATTGAAGTTTATATGCCTTCATTAGTGAGGAAGCTGTCACAACATTCAAGGAGAGAGAATCTGAGGACTTTGAGCTTGACTGTGGCTGTGGCCAAGAGGAGGGCTGACTTAAGGAATGTTGAAGCATTTAAAAAACAAAAATAAAGCATTTTGAATGACTTTCTGTTTTTTCTAATTTATAACTGCATAGCTCAGGGCATAAAGGATGCTAGAACATGAAGTTGGAGGCAGAGGTGGCGAACAGGTGGTGAATTGTTTTGGACATGTTGGATTTGGAATATCTTTGAGTCAATCTAGAGAAAATGTTAAGAAGTAGATTTGGGGATGTATTATAGTTAGGCTGAGGGCAAGAAGACAGTTATCATCAGGTTGACGGTGGAATTAAAAGCAAAGACAGCAGGATTAAAGTAGACTAAACTTTTAATAAAGAACTGAGAGCTAACTTTAATAAAGCCTATATATTATTTCTTCTCTAAGTTAATGTTAAGTAAACTAGTTGAGGTTCAATTCTTTAGAGTGGCTAACTCAGTCTCAAACAATCTTTGTTATTTTAATGTCCCAAATTGAAGAACCACTTTATCTTTGAATTTATGTAAACATCTGAATGAGCTGTGCTCCAAATTAACAATGACAATCAAGATTTTGGTGTCCAGCATAGGAAGACAAGATAAGCAGCAACTTTTCCTAATAGTCTCTGAATAAGGCTTTTCCTTGTATTTATAGAAGTAAAATTTGCCAATGAGTAAGGCCTCAGAGCTAAATTTTAAGTGCATCTGAGGATAATCCATATAACATGAGGTTCATTTTTTAAATACTGCATTAGTTTTCTAATGCTGCTGTAACAAATCATCACATACTTAGCTTAAAATAACACGCATGGAAACTCCATACTGTTTTTCACAGTGTCTGCACCAGTTTACACTCCCACCAGCAGTGTACAGGGTTCCCTTTCTTCCACATTCTCTCCAATACTTGTTATTTCTTGACTTATCTGATAATAGCCATTTTAACTGGCGTGACGTGATATCTCATCGTGGTTTTGATTAGCATTTCCCGTATAGCTAGAGATGCTGAGCATTTTTTCATATATTTGTCAACTGTGTATGTGTCTTCCTTGGGAAAGTGTTTATCCATGTCCTCCACCCATTTTTAATCAGAGTGTTTGATTTTTTTTATTGTCGAGCTGTATGAATTCTTTATATATTTTGGATGTTAGCCCTTTAATGGAGGTAATAATTTGCAAATATAGTCTCTCATTTGGTTGGTTATCTTTTTGTTTTGTCGATGGTTACTTTTGCTGTGCAAAAGCTTTTTAGTTTAATGTAGTCCCATTCATTTATTTTTGCTTATACATCTCTTGCTTTTGCAGTCAGGTGCATAAAATCTTCTCTAAGACCCAGGTCCATAATTTAGTGCTGATGCATTCTTCTACGTATTTTATTGTTTCAGGACTTATATTTAAGTCTTTAATCCATTTTTGAGTTAATTTTTGGGTATTGTGTCAAATAGCAGTCTTTCATTCTTTTGCATGTGACTTTCACATTTCCCTAGCACCATTTATTAAAAAGGTTTTCTTTTCTCCATTTTTTTATTTTTGGCTACTTTGTTGAAAATTAGTTGCCCATATACATGTGGGTTTATTTCAGAGCTCTTGGTTCTGTTTCATGGGTCTGTGTGTCTGTTTTTCTGCCAATATCATACTGTTTTGATCTGTAGCTTTGTAGTACAATTTGAAGTCAGGGAGTGTAAAACACCTCTGGCTTTGTTCTTTTATCTCAAGATTGCTTTGGCTATTCATGGTCTTTCTTTCAAAAATGCCATTGGGATTATAATGGGGATTGCATTAAACCTGTATATTGTTCCAGGTAATGTGGCCATTTTAACTATGTTGATTCTTCCAGTCCACGAACATGGAGTATCTTTCCACTTCTTTGTCTTCTTGAATTTCTTTCAACAATGTTTTCAATGTATAGGTTCTTTACATCTTTTGTTAAATGTATTCCTAGGTAATTTATTCTTTTTGTTACAATTGCAAATAAAATTTTTTTCATTTCTTTTTCTGATATTTCATTGTTAGTATATAGGAACATAATGGACTTTTGCACATCGATTTTGTATCCTGAGAATTTACCGTACTTGTTTATTGTTTATATATTTTTTTTGGTGAAATCTTTAGAGTTTTATATATATAGAATCATGTCATCGGCAAAAAGTGACAATTTTACTTCTTCATTCCCAATTTGGATGCCTTTTATATTTGCTCTTGCTCAATTGCTCTGGCTAGGACTTTCTATGTTGAAGTACTATCTATGTTGAATTACAGTGATGAGAATGGACATCCTTGTCTTGTTCCTGATCTCAAAGGAAAAGCTTTCGGTTTTTCAACATTGAATATGATATGAGCTGAGGCTTTGTCATGTATGACCTTTACTATGTTGAAGTACTTTCATCTATACCCATTTTATTGCGTATTTTAATCATAGGGGGATGTTGTATTTTGTCAGATGCATTTTCTGCATCTATTGATATAACCATATGATTTCCATCCTTTATTTTCTTAACGTGGTTACCACAACAAATTTGTATATGTTGAATCATCATGTATTCTCTTTTAAATGTATTCTTGTATTTGATTTGTTAGTATTTTGTTTAGGATTTTTGCATCTATACTAGTCAGAGATTGGTCTGTAATTTTCTTTTTTGTTGTCCTTGCCAGTTTTGGGTATCAGGATAATGTTGGCCTTATAAAAAGAGTTAGGAAATATTGCCTCTTTTTAAATTTTTTTGGAAGAGTTTGAGAAGGGCATTAAATCTTCTTTGAATATTTGGTAGAATTCTCTAGTGAAGCCATCTGGTGCTGGACTTTGACTTTTAGGGAGATTTTTGAGACTTTTTCTATTTCCTTACTTTGATCTCTTTTTTTAAATTTGTTCTTTGACCTAGTCATTGTTTAGAACCATGTAGTTTAATCTCCAAATATTTGTGGTTTTTCCAGCTTTCTTTTTGCAGTTGATTTCAGATTTCAAACCATTGTGGTAAGAAAATATGCTTGGTATGATTTCAATCTTCTTAAATTTGTTGAGGCTGGTTTTGTGCCCCAACATATGGTCTATCCTTGAGTATGATCCATGTGCACTAGAGAAGAATGTGTAATCTGTTTGGGGATAATAAAGGCTGTGCTAATGTCAATTATATTCAATTGGTCTCACGAGTCATTTAAGGCCCACATTTCCTTACTGATTTTCTGCTTGGATGATCTATCCATTGCTGTCAATGGGGTGTTTAGATTCTCTACTATAATTTTATTTTTTGTCAATTTCTTCCTTTAGTTCTGTAAGTAATTGCTTTATATATTTTGGTGCGCCCTGATTGGGTCATGTCTTCTTGATGTGCTGTCCCCTTTACCATCATAAAATGTCATCTTTGTTTTCTGTTATCTTTTTTATCTTGAAATTTATTTTGTCTGATATAAGTATGGCTACACTCACTTTTCTCAGCAAGACTTGCAATTTCTTGCTCCTATTTGTTAATCGTCTTCATCTCAGTTTTGTATCCTTTTGTCTTTTTGTTTCAGGTAGAACTGCACCTTTCAGCATTTCTTGTAATGACATCTTGTGAATTCTCTCAGCTTCTATATATCCAGAAAAGTCTTTATTTCCCTTTCATACTTAAAGGATAACTTTTCTGGATACAGTATTCTTGGCTGGTGATTTCTCGCTTTCATTAATTTGAATATTTATTCCACTCTTTCTAGCTCATAGTGTTTCTGCTGAAAAATCCAATGGTAATTTAATGGTGTTTCCTTTATGGGTTACCATCTTTTTCTTTGCTGCCTTGAGAATTCTCTCTTTGTCATTAATTTTTGACACTTTTAATATGATGTATCTTGAAGAAGGCCTTTTTGGATTGAGATAATTAGGTGTTCTTTTAGCTCCTTAGATTCGAAGATCCATTTTGTTCCATAGGTTTGGGAAGTTCTCATGGATTATTTGTTTAAATAGGCTCTTTGTTTTCTTCTTCCTCCATTCTCTTGCTGGTATGCCCACCCATTATTTTTATATTGCTCTTTCTAATGGAGACAATTTTCATAGTGTTCTTCTATTTTTTTTAAAGTTCTTGATTATCTCCTTTTGCCGGATTCGTTTCTAGATTTCTATGCTCAATATCATTATTTTTTTTTCTCCATCTGGCCTGCTCTATTTCCTAAGCTTACTAGTTCATTTTTTATATGACTTATTGTGTTCTTCAGCTTCAAGATTTTCGTTTGTTTCTTTTTTATAGTTTCAATCTCTTTGGTGAAGTACTCCTTTATTTCTGAGCTTGGTGAATTGCTTTTCTGAATTTTCTTGTATCTCATTAAGTTTTTCCAAAACTGCAAGCTTGAATTCTCTGTCATTAAATCACAGTCTTCCATGTCTTTAAGTTTACTTTCTTGAGGTTTTAAATTTTCTTTCTGACCTCTCTTGTTACCTTGATTATTTATTGTGTTTATTTCTCTGCCTGAGCATTTGTAGGAATGAAATCATTTTTTTAAAAAGTAGTTTGACTCTTCCCTGTTTAGCAGGTTAACGAATAGAGGTCTTTTTGTTGTTGTTGTCATTTTCCAGTAGGTGGTGCTGAAGTGCACATTTTTGTGTTCTCTTACCAGCACTACCGGGGCTTCCTGGTTCCCTGTGGGATGGTATTACCACGGCAGTGGAAAATGCCCCTTATTCTCTGAGGAGGTGGGCATCACCGTTATAACCCTAGTTTCTCAGTCTCAGGGCACCCCCCCCCCCGTGGTGAGATGTAGCTTGCTATGGGTCTCCCAGCTTGTGTGTTCCCAGCACCCACTTCTGTAGTCAGAAGCTCCCAGCAGAGTCACACTGAGTTGACTCAGCTGCTTCTACCAGGCTATGAGCGGGGGAGGGTGGGGAAAATGGGTTCACAGGTATGTGACTCTGCTTTTTCTAGTTGGTTTAGCCATAATGAATACAGATCACTTAGGATGGAAAGTTTTTTCAGCCCTTTCCCGATATGCCGAGTGAGGATTTTACTGCTGGGTGAGCCATAGAAGGACAGGGTGGGCGGGTTCCTACCTCTATGGAATCCTTTGTCTGGTGATGGCAGGTCGTAGAACACTGCCACCCTTTGCACCAATTCTCTGCTCCTGACCCTGGGCTCAGCCACAATGTGTGCCAGTCACCCAGGCCCGATTGCTGTCTCTGTGCTTATGTTTTGACCACTGGGTGTTGCATTCTGACCTTTCTCTGCTATTACCACTGTGAGCACCAGACTGCATCTGCAGGTGCATCTCTGTCTTACCCTGACCCTACCCGGTCCCCTTTGTTTGCTCTGATATGCCCACCTTCAGATGTCTCTATCCATGGATCTCTCAGACATGGTTTGTGTGTTGAGCAGGAAACCCTTTGTTGAATTATAGCTGTCCAAGTTGTAACTTGAAGGAGAGAGACTGGGGGTTCTTCTCACATCACCATGATGTTGATGTCACCTCTAAAACTATTAAATTTTACTATTAGATCATTAAAATGTATTCTAATCCATAAAATGTATTCTGTGGAACCTCCCAAACATAGAAAGATCTGTAGTATCAGGATGGACTCATGTCTATCTTTTGTTCTATTTGGGAATTCTTGGATAAGCATCTTTTTCCCTTAATTGAACTCAAAGCTCAGTCAGTACGAATCTTCTGGTTTGGAGTGCTGAATACACTAACTCAGGGCTTAGTCTCTCATAACTTATACTCTGAGATCATGGTATATGAAATCCAGTATTTAGGGGCAGCAAAAACCCAAACCAATCAGAAAAAACATTCACCCCTTGGCAAGTGTTTAAGGGTGGCATATAATCACTTGGCTCCTACCCTACCTACATAAATAATCACAGCGATCGTCTAGTTCTTAAAAGATAGTAAATAATTCATACTCCATTCTGTTATATTTAAAATAGGTGATAAGTGAAAATATAAAATATTGAGACTTCCCAGAAACTTAGATGCTGTGAAAGAAAGGTCATAGATTCTGAGGCATGAAACTTCTTTATCAGTTGCTTTTACCAATAAACTACTTGGCTTCCTAATGTTGATTCACACATTTTCCTCTGCCCAAATACTTTTCTGACACTTTGCTTGTTTGCATCCTTCTTATCTCAGTCTTTGCAGTTTCTAAGAGTTGCTTCTTGGAGAGATTTTCCCTGACTACCACTTTAAAGAAGGTTATTCCCATTCTTAGACAAAGCACTCGTTCTTTTTTTCAATTAAAATTACTGAGGTGACATTGATCAACTAAGTTTCAAGTGTACAATTCAACACCATATCATATATATGCATATATGTATATATATGTATGTATGTATATGCAATATTTGTAGTATGTATGTATGTATGTATGTATGTATGTATATGCAATATATATGTAATATATATGTATGTATGTATATATATGCTACTACCCATGGTTAAATTAAAGCACTATTCTAATCTCCAAGTTCTCCCAATCACAATTTGTAATTACATAGTTTATTGACTTGTTCATTGTCTGGCCTCATCCATTATACTGTAAGCTCCCTAAGGGCAGGGGATAAGCCTGTTTTAATTACCACTATATATCCACCTGCTAATGTACTGCTTAGAACTTAAAAGAATCTCAACGAACCATTAACAATATCAGCAGTACATCATATGGAAAAAAGGTTTTTAACTATATGATGTGATGAATGTTAACTAAACTTATCATGGTAATCATTTCACAACATATACGTATGTAAAATCATCATGCCGTACATTTAAACTTATACAGTGTCGTGTGTCAATTATATCTTCATAAAACTGGGAAAAGAAACAAATAAATTAAAAGCGAAAAACAAAAACAGAAACACCAGGGTCAAGAAATGCCTTTAAATGTCATTTAAAAATCATTTAAAAAACTGCAGTGGCCACCTTCTGATCTTACCCTGGGAGTGTTCAGCCAGTATTGGGAAAATTAGTTAACTTAGCACATGCCTGTCCTCAAAATCCTCAGAGCTCAGGCCTAGACTGCCCACTTTCGGGCACACACTGTGCATGCCCTGCTTGAAGTAGGCAGGTCAGAGAGAGAGAGGCAGGGAATGTGTGTGGAAGGGAGTGGTTGGGACAGAAGGAGAGCAAAAAAACCTATTATCCATGTAAGTCCCCAACCCTCAACTCCTCCGGGCACTTGATTCTCCATGGAGCTGCCTGCTTGGACTTCTCCCAAGTGTAATTCATTTGCTTGCTTTACTTAATAAAATCGCTTCCCCTTGCTACTCTTTGCCCGTCATCTTTCTTCTCCGAGTGTGGGACCTCCATGCAAGTCTTCGTGGGAATCCAAGCACCTCCTGGGACTAACCCAAGGCAGACATCTAAGTGCCTGTAACAGATTCATTTCTGATCAGAACAAATTCCCACTTATTTCTGTGTGGAAGTGCAAAAGTCTGAGGCATTTGTTTCATATCCAGCAGGCAAACCCCTGCCTCTAAACTGCAATATTTATTTTCTCGTCTTCACCCTTTTTGGTCCTTTTCTATAGAATGATAATTAGCTAAATTGACTCTTACATTCTAAGAGAAAATGTTGACATTTAGAAGTCAATGTAAAAGCATATTTTAAAATGTATAAATAATGGGGATTTTAGGGAGCCGCATGTTTTAAATCAATATTAAGATTGTCTTCCGGAGCAGACTGCAGGCTGTGCAGGCCTGAGTCGATGCCTAGGTCACCCACCCTGTGCCCCCACCTCTGCCTCGGGCACTCCCACCCAGGGGCCTTGCGAGGTGACCACTTAGCGAGCAGGCAGCTGGAACCCCTGTGTGTGCACACACGGAAGTGCTCAGCTCTGAACGGGCTTTGGAAAATAGAGAGGAAAAATCCAGTCTGCTTTTGGGGGACACTAGACAGCCAAATAAATGCAATATCTAAATATACAAGAGGACCACAATGCCATGGCTTTCTGAGCTAAAATGTGGAGCTCCAAGACCAAGGTCACCCTGGAAGTCCCTGACCCAGGGGTGGAAATACTCTTTTAACTGTCAGACAGGGAGCTGGTCCATCAGGGCGGCACAGGAATACTGCGACAGACTGGGCACTTCTCAGCCTCCAAAATGTTTCTGACTGTGGCTAGCAAGGTGGGCATCAGGTGGGATCCAAGAACCTCAGATGGGCTTTTTTTTTTTAAGAAAGATTTAGTATCTCTCCTCTGTGTCACAACCTCTTCGCTCCACGTGATGACACCAAACTCTGATATGTTCCAAGCCACGTTGTCACTGTTGACCACAGACATCCCTCTGGCTCAACTACCGGATGAGGTTCTAGTTCACCAATTGGCATGGGGTCAGTGATAATGAGCAGCCGGTATGGCGACATTCTCCAAAGAAGCAGAAAAAGGCTATGAGAACAAAAGTTTGAGAAGCACCCCCTCTCCTTGATGCCAGCTTCCTGAAGTATCTGCTTGCTTAGGGACAGTATGATTTGGCCAAATGCCTGGCTCCTATTCGAGACCACAAGACTGAGCAGGATGAGTATGACATTGAGAAGGAATGTCTGGGAATGGCTATCTTGGCTGTCTCCCACTACACCATGATAAAGACACAGTTGCCAGAACTTCCCAAAGACATCAGCTACAAGTGATATATTCCAGAAACATTGAATAAGTCCATCAGACAGAGAAAACTTCTCACAAGGATGTGAATAAAGGATTTCCTAAAGGAATTTAGTAAGACCATTTGTGACAGCAGTGTGTCCACACATGACCCGAAGGTGAAATACCTGGCTACCCTGGAGACTTTGACAAAACATTAGGGTGCTGAAATATTTGAGATTTCCGTGTTACTTATTTCATCAGAGAATGAGATGAATTGGTTTCATCCAAATGACAGTGGAAATGTTCTCTACTATGAATCGATGGTGACTGGAAATCTTGGAATCCAGTGGAGGCAGAAACCAAATGTCGTTCCTGTTGAAAAGGAAAAAAATAAAAAATAAACTGAAACAGAAAAACCTGGAAAATAAACACAAGGAGGATGAGGAGAAAAACAAAATCTAAGAAGAACGGAATAATTTTTGCTACTTCCCTGAGATCGCTTACATTGTGATAAAGGAATCTGTGGTCAGTGTTACTAAGCAGGGCAACAAAAAAATGGAACTGAAGCTCTTTCCCCACGAGGAGGTTTTGTCCTTTATGTCCCTGGCAGACTGCTACTTTCGGCTCCCAGCAGGTGCACCCGTCATTACTTCTGCACCAGGGTGGCAACCCCAGTAATCGCCCACAACATGCAGAATGGCTGTCATGGTGCAATCTGCACAGAATGTGCCACCAGTAAATTGCAGCAAGAATGAAGCGAGGAGGAGATGTGTGAGCTATGGCGGAGCAGCACCGTCTCCGACAACATCCTCATGACGGACACCAGCTTTGAAGAACTTGAGGTGCCCGGGGACCAGAAACAGTTCCAGAACTCTCAGGTCGAGGCACACAAAGGTCACTACAGTCTGCACGGCTCAGACTGCAGCTTTCCCAGCCTGAGGGACCTCACGAGCAGATCTTGTGCATGGACGTCGGCTTCGTCCTGCAGAGCTGCTGCCGGCCCAAGCCCTGAGAAATCTCCGTTCTGCTTGGTGCTGCTGAGGAAGCCCAGGAGTGGCAGCCTATTTACTCCAGGAGTATTGATTGGACCTTCAAGAAAGACATTATGCAAGGGGAACACCTTGGGAGAGGCACATGAACACACATCTACTCTGGGACCCTGGTGGATTATAAGGATGCTGAAGGAACTTCTGAAGAAAAGAGGATAAAAGTGATCCTCAGAGGCTTAGACTCCGGCCACAGGCACATTTCTCTGGACTTCGTTGAGGTAGCCATCATGATGAGACAGATCTCCCACAAACATATCATGTATCTCTATGGCAACCATGTCCTAGAGACATGGAGAATATCATGGTGGAAGTTCAAAGTTGCTATGCAACTGGTCAGCACCCTGAGTTACTTGGAGGTTAAAGACCTGGTCCATGGAAATCTGTGCATGAAAAAGGTCCTCTTGGCCTGCGAGGGTTTTAACAGCAAGTGTAGCCCATTCATGAAGCTCAGAGACCCTGACATCCCCCTCAAGAATGTACAGAATGAATCCCATGGATTGCTCCCAAGTGTGTCGAAGATTCCAAGAACCAAGCATGGGCGTTGGCAAGTGTTGCTTTGGAATTACACTCTGGGAAATCTGCTACAGTGGTGAGATCCACCTGAAAGACAAGACACTGATTGAAAAAGATTCTAAGAAAGCCAGTATAGGCCAGTGACACTGTGTCATAAAGAGCTAGCTGACCTTATGTCTTGTTGCATGAGCTATGATCCCAATCAGAGACACTTTTTTCAAACCATCATGAGAGGCATCAGTAAACTGGAAGAGCAGAATCCAGACATTGTTTCAGAAGAAAAGCCAGTAACAGAAGTAGATCCCACATATTTTGAAAAACGGTTCTTAAAGAGGATCCGTAACTTGAGAAAAGGCCACTTTGAGAAAGTTGACCTCTGCAGGTATGACCCTGAAGAGGACAATACAGAGGAACAGGTGGCTGGCTGTCAGATCACATAGCGGGTCTGAAGAAGGAAATCAAAATGTTACGGAACCTCCATCGTGACAACATTGTGAAGTACAGAAGCATCTGCACAGAAGACAGAGGAAATGATATTAAGCTCAGCATGGGATTTCTGCCTTCAGAAGCCTTAAGGAATATCTTCCAAAGAATAAGAACAAAATTGACTTCAAACAGTAGTTAAAATAAGCTGTTCAAATTCGTAAGGGGACGGACTTCTTGGGTTCACGACAGTATGTTCACGGAGACTTAATAGCAAAAAATGTCCTTGTTGAGAGTGAACACCAAGTGAAAATTGGAGACTTTGGTTTAACCAAAGCAGTTGAAACCGTAAGGAGGACTATACAGTCAAGGTTGCTCAGGAGAGCGCTGTGTTTTGGTATGCTCCAGAAAGTTTGATTCGGTGTGAATTTTACATCCCCTCTGAAGTCTGGTCTTTCCAACTGACTCCTCATGAGCTGTTTATTTACTGTGATTCAGATACCAGTCATGAAAATGGTAGGCCTCACTCATGGCCAGGTGACAGTAATAAGACTTGCGAATACTTTAGAAGAAAGAAAATGCTTGCCTTGTCCACCTAACGGTCCTGATGAGATTTCTCATCTTATGAGAAAATGCTGGGAATTCCAACTATTTTATTGGACAAACTTTCAGAAACTTATTGAAGCACTTTTAAAATAAGAAGAAATGAATAACATTTAAATTCCACTGTCTATCAAGTCCTCCTTACCTTGATAAATATCCAAGCCATTTAAAAAACTTTTAATGGAAAAAAAAATCATCTTCTGGAATATGCATAGACAAACTAATGTCTATGAGGAAAAACACATGTATGCATGCTATTTGTGGTTTCTTGGCTTAATAAAAAATACTGTGTTTGGCTTAATTTTTGTGAGCAGTCCTTAGTTTGGTAGTTAAGGCAGAGAAAGGGTTACTAAAACCTAGTGCTCTCTGGAATATAGTTTCCTCTCTTCTGTCCAGATTTTTACGAGACTCTCTTCCCACGGTCCTTCCTGTTTTATGAATTCTTTACTGCAGTGGTGGCAAGCTCTGTCAAGAGAAGGGACTTACCCTTATTAAAACTCTGTTAAATCGATCGTTTTAAAACGGTTTGTAGCGTTTCACCCACGATGTGTTAAATAAGAAATGTCATGCTTGTATTTGAAAACATGTAGTGCTGTAATACTTACATGGCATTTTAAGTCTGTCGAAATACATAACACTGTTTTAAACAATAATACAATTTGTATCAGCCTTTGAAGATTCTACGAGTTGCTCGATAAGCTCTGGAAAATTTAAGGCGAAGGCTGCATTGTCCAGAAAGAGGTAGCCATTCACCGTATGTGGCTATTGAGCAATTGCGATGTGACCAGTCTGAACAGAGATGTTGCTGTTAGTATAAAATTCACACTGGATCTCAAAGACTTAGTATATAAAAAAGAAGGTAAAATATCGTCTCAATTTTTATTTATTTGTTGTTAAGATATTTGGGATATATTTTGGGCAAAATATATTCTTAAAATTAATTTTGTCTGTTTCCTTTTACTTTTTAATGTGTCTATTAGAAAACTTAAAATCATGTGATGAATCTCGCATTATATTTCTACTGGAGAGTGCTGCTCTAAGGATAAGGATTAGCGTCCTCAAAGGTAATTTCTTATTGGCTCTGTCCTTAGAATGCTTTTTGTTGCTTCTTGCCATGATGTACCTGAACAAGGTATATTATGGGCTGAGACAGAGTGGGCTTTTTAAAAAAAGTATTTTATTTTATTATGAGTTTCAAGTATACAGCACATTGGTTATATAGTTTATGAAATGATCCCTCGATTATTCTGTCACCCATCTGGCTCTCCACCTAGCCATTGTATTATTGCTGACTACATTCCCTATGCCGTGCTCCCCATCCCCTTGTCCATCTCTCAGCTACTAATCTGTACTTCCTCATCCCTTCATCCCTTCCTCCCAGTCTCCCACCTCCTCTCCTCCGGCCGTCACCAGATTGTCCTCTGTATTTGTGAGTCTGTTTTCGATTAGTTTGTTCTTTTTTTCCCTCGATTCCGCATATAAGTGAAATCATATGGTATTTATCTTTCTCTGTCTGACTTATTTTGTTTAGCATAATAACCTCTAGGTACATCCATGTCATTGCAAATAGTAGGATTTCATTTTTTTTATTCAAAGAAAACCAAAACACTATTATATAAAGATCTATACACCCCTATATTCATGGCAGCGCTATTCACAATAGCCAAGATATGGCAGCAATCTAAATGCCCATCAATAGATATTGAATAAAGAAGTGATGGTTCATATATACGATGGAATATTACTCAGCCATAAAAAATGAAATCCTACCGTGGGCTTTTTATCGATAATTCTGAATGGTTGACAACTTACTTAAGAATTCCTGCATTGTCCCCTTCAAGTATGTCAAACAAATTCAAAAGGAGTCTGGAAGCTTTGGCTAGAAACGAATGATAAAGATTTATCCAAGGGTCTTAGAGTTTGAGAACTGGAAACATAGCTAGGTAAAAACCCATAGTGTTCTGAAAAAGAAAGAAAAGTAAGAGTTGTTATAGTAAAAAGTGCATTCTTACGAATGATCGGTCCTGTCTTCTTTACTCTAGGATTGGCCCAGGACGATTATCAGTCAGATGTCAGATGGTCTGGATGGTGAATGCTAGTTGGGCCGGAAGATGGTCATCAGGAGGTCTGGTCACACCCAGTGGTCTAATGGCTGTCAGGTGGTCTGGAAATGTGAGTCCTTCCAAGCGGGGGAGGGTGATAATCAGAGGCTTATCTGGAGGCCAGGTGTGTATCCAGGTGTTGACATATAGTGAACATATATATCCAGGCACTGATGCAGGACCAGAAAGTTCAAAAGTTTAAGTTTCCAGGTTAGTTAGGGCAATTGTTTCCTCATGCCTCAAATTTCATAATGTTAATAATTTTAGCAGCCTCATTAAAGTGACTCCATTTTATAAAATCCCTATCTTCACTGTTTCCTCAAGTAGAAAGGCCAACTTCACTTACAAAGGGTACATCTAGAGATTCAACACCAGAACTCTTCAGCTTTGTAGGAGATTCCTTGTGACACATGAATAAAATTAATGCTTTCATTTCATTTGTTTCTCAATCACGAATATTTCAAAAACTTTTTGGCTAATATGTATTGAAAGCTAAAGTATGCCTACATATCTAAGAAGGAAATTTAAGTTCCATTTGTGTCGGGGAGGAACATATGTCACCTAGAATCTTTACCTTTAACTCTTCTCTAGTATAGAAACGAACTTATGGTGCATACTATATTGCTTGGGGAAATAATATTTGACTTTTTCTCTATCTCGTAAATATTTTATTTCTAAGTGCCGCACTGGTAATAAAAAGAAAGATGACGTTAAAAATTCAACTTGTTTGTGCTGTACATAGTTCTCTGTATAAACAGAGCTTTAGGAATTCTGTCCTGGTTAACACAAAATTTCTGGTAAGAAATGTTATCAAGTGTGTGGAGAATTATAATATTTATACAGATTCATTTTATAGAGTATGAATGTCCCAGAGAAAAGTTAATTCCCCATGTAAAATATTTAGTACGATCGAGTGTTTAAAACCTTCGTTGTGTGCTGTTAAGTTCTGCTTTTGAGTTTCTGATTTGGCTTGATTAAATGAGAAATGTGATTTCGAAAGAATGTTTGTTCTTTCACTCATTCAGTGAACATTCGTTGACTGTCAGCTCTGGTACGAGGCTTCATGAAAAGCAGGTATCTCAACCACAGCATTATTGACCTCTTGGGCAGGATCATTCTTAGTTGAGGTGGAGGCTGTCTCATACATGATGTTTAGCAGCATCCCCGGTGCCATTAACATCCCCCCTCCCTTTGTGACAATGAAAAATGTCTCCAGACAGTGCCAAATTTCCCCTGGGGAGCAGAATCATCACCCCAATTGAGAGGCATTGATGATAATGTGAGAGAACAGATGGGAGTCGGAGGTGGGGGTGAGAGGGAGGCAAAGAGTGGCAGTTGGGATGAGAAATATGAATGGATTTCAGAGACATTAAGGAGGAAGAATAGAGAAGTCTCTGTGACTGGTAAAATGTGGAGGCTGGGGTGCGGGGAGGCATTAGCAACAAGTCTGGCTTGGGCAACTGGAGAGACTGTGGTACTTTTACTGAATGGAAAAATAAAGGAGGATGAGGTATGCAAGAGATGATGAGTTCCATTTCAGACACATAGGGTTTGAATGGAGGTGATGGTAGAAGTATTCTCTAATAAGTGAGTTCTGGGGTCTGGCGTGGAGATATGAAGTCAAGACAGAGAGGTGGATTTGGGAGACAGTCTTAGTAATTGATGTTAGGCAGAGTTGTCTTTTAAGGGAAAGTCGTTCACCTGCTGGAGAAGATGAACTGGATAAGTAAAATGCAATCTGATTGTTTTGTTGGAGATTCTCAAACATTCCACCAAGGTAAGCAGAGAGAAAACTAAAAGAACAAGTAACAAAAATATTTCAGTATTGAGACATATTGAATTGAGAGAGTAATGGAGGAAGACAGCTGAAAGATGAGAGAGAAAGAAAGGACATGTAATTCAGACAAACAGGTAGATAAAAATGGAGAGAGGAAGGTTGTTTATTCATTTAGTGTTTATTGAGTGCCGTTAACCATTACGTGATTTTAATTTCAAAGAAGCTGGAAAATTCACTCATTCCTGCAGCCCAACATTTTATTATGAACAATTTTGAACATACAAAAAGTTGAAAAAGTATTTATAGCAACACCCATATAGCCATCAGCTAAATTGTACTATTAAAATTTTACTATAATTGCTATATTGCGAATCTGTCCATAATATCTATCATTAAGGCATCTTATTTATTCGATGCATTTTAGAGCAAGATGCAGAGATCAGTACATTTATTCCAACTATATCCATTTATACATATTACAAACTGGAGTTCAATATTTGTTTAAATTTTTCCAATCTATTTTAAAATATTATTTTTAAAGTTCATATCGAAGTCCCTCTGTAGGCACCTAGTATATGGCTGGGCACAATTCGGATCTGTAATTATTTGTTAAACGTGTTTTTTGCAGTGTGATATTCTTTCCTGATTGAATGGAGTTAAGCTTAAGCCACATTCCAGGCATTTTGGGACTACTAAATACCAAGGGATGCTTTGCAGGTTGCCTTTATGATGCCCTCATCAGTCCCTGAAAGAGTAAACTATGTAGTGTTGTTCGTTATAAAGAATTTGGAATCTAATTTGTAGGTTTAAGTATTGCTTTTGCTGATATGTGACCTTGGACGAATCCCTTAGTCTGAGCTTACTCATTAATTATATTGGATTGAGAGTACCTACCTACATTTGATATGCACGCGTGAGTTTCAAATAAAATTTTGCATATAATAGAGCTTTACCAACTGTAGCCTGCTACATAACCATCATCTATTATTTTACATTCGAAGGAGGTAAAAAAAATCAGCAGTCTTCTCTCTAAATCTTTTTCCCTCTCTTCTTCCTTCCTCCCTCCTTGCCTTCCTTTTTCTCTTCTTTTGTCTCCAGAACTGGTAGGATATATCAGAGAAGAAAATAGTAAGGAAACAAATAGTTCAGAATTAAAGGTGTCCTGTTAAAGACAGAGCAAATATCGAGATTCACAATATCTCAGCACTCAAAGAAGCATAAAATTCTAATCGCCTCAGGCAAACTGTGCCCTTTGAGGAGCCTACAATCTAGAAGAGTAGTCTTGTGGAAGAGGTGAAATGAAGGCTTTTCAGACACTCCAGAATTGCTCGAAGACTGGAATATTACCCTGGCAAAGTTATTAAAGTTGATTTCTAAAAAAAAAAAAAAAAATTTATTCAAAAGGGCCACCTGAAGACAACTGGCCACCTGCCCTTATGTGATCATCTATTTTAAAGAAAACTATTAGATTAAAAAAAGTAATTATTGCTATACAATGATTTTCCATCAAGGATTTACAGGACCAATTTTTTTTTTTTTAATTTTGACCAAAAGAGTTAAGGAAGGAGGTTTAAAATGTTGGTTTGCAATATGCAAACATTTACTTGCTGCATTTAAATTGCATCATAGGTAGTTCTTTTTCCTCCTTTGTGCTTACTTTAAAAATACTAACATGTTGGATAGTTATTACATAATTGCAGAGTGGTTAACAATGGACTTCTAACTAAATTACTTGAAACGTTGTCGATTAATGTCACTTTAATTTTATTTTATTTACTGCATGGAGCTTTTTAAAATACCAATGATTTTTAAAAATGCTTTTTGAAATCTAGGTAATTAAATTTCCTAAATAAATAAAATAGCGACAAGATTAATAAGGAGGGAAATTTTAATATTAATAATGAAGCCAGAATGTTAACAAACTCCATCACAGTGAACTATTGCAAACTTTTAAAATGAAAACAAAGACAAAATTTGCTTTCGAGGGTCTGCTTGAGAAAGTGGATTTATAGCCTAACATCTACTTTCCCGTGTTTGTGCCAAGGGCGCTTCCTTTTTGTCTTTTTCCTTTTTACAGGCAGCAACAATAGAGACATGTTTAATATTGATGAGTTTGACCTCCTGGGACTTATAGGACATGCACTCTTTTAAAATACAAATTCTGTTTGATTTATATGGTAAACATAGAATTTTAGAGATTAGCATTTTAATCAACTCTAATGTCTCTTTTTTTTTTTCCTGATTACCCCATTTAGCCATTATGTCAAAAAAAAAATATATCCTTTTGAAATGATAGCCGTTTTCCCACTGACATGTAAGGTTGGCATGAAATATAAAAGCAGCACTATGAGTAGTAACTTTTCCTAAACCATATGTTCAAACATAGCAGTGTTCAAGATGATTAATTACTAAGGAAAGGAACACTCCATTCACCCAACAAATATTTATTGAAGAGCCATGCTTACGAAGGCAGGTTGGGCGAGTGTCTGTGGTTTAGCACCTCTAAACTGAAATTTGGCTTTTTTTCCCATTCCTGTTTAGACTTTTTAACTTTTCTTGTGGCAGGTCCCGGAGCTTTGAAATTCTGTGTGCATCTTCCAGCACGAGCTCTTCGGGAGGGTACGATGCATTCAATTCGCACAGCGGGGATTACAGTCGCGGAGACGCAGGAAACGCTTTTTCGCGCTCGCGGGGCGTGGGCCGGCAGCAGCAGCCGCGGGCTGCGAGCCAGGCCCTGCCTGCGTCCCGCGCAGCCATTGGCTGGCGCCGCGCGCTGCACTGAGCATGTTCGCGCCCCGCGGGTCCCCGGCTGCAGTCGCAGCCGCAACCACCGCGCATTGTGCAAAGCGGCGGCGGATGAGAGCGGGGCCAGTCGGGCTCGCCTTGGCCTCCCCTCCTAGCTGCTTGCCGGCCCGCCCGACTGGCCAGGAGCCTCCTCCCGCCCGGGCCTGGGGCCCAGGAGGGCCGGGATGGCCTGAGTGTCCGGGGGCGCGGCGGTGCAGCAGCTGCAGTGCAACATGGGGAACCAGGATGGGAAGCCGAAGAGGAGCGCAGGTGATGCCTTTCACGAAGGCGGCGGTGGCAGCGCGGAGGATGCTGTTGGGCCCAGAGATGTGGAAGCCACAAAGAAGGGGAGCGGGGGCAAGAAGGCTCCAGGCAAACACGGCAAGGGGGGAGGGGGCGGCGGCGGCGGCGGCGCTGAGCCCGGCAAGAAGAAGAGCAAGTCGGACTCCAGAGCCTCGGTGTTTTCCAACCTTAGGATCAGGAAGAACCTGTCCAAGGGAAAAGGCGCTGCCGGCTCCCGCGAAAATGTGCTGGACTCCCAGGCCCTGCAGACGGGGGAGCTGGACAGCGCTCCTTCCCTGGTCACCAAGACCCCGGACCTCAGCCTCTCAGCAGACGAAACGGGCCTATCGGATACCGAGTGTGCCGATCCTTTTGAGGCGACCCGTCCAAGTGGCCCCGCGCTGGCGGAGACGGGGTTCGGGGGCCCGGCGGCCTCCGAGGATTTGGAAGCTGTGGTAGGGGCTCAGGATGGACAAAGGACCAGTTCGGGCTCAGACACAGACATCTATAGCTTCCATTCGGCCACGGAGCAAGAGGATTTGCTCTCAGACATCCAGCAGGCGATACGCCTGCAGCAGCAGCAACAGCAGCAGCAGCACCTCCTCCAGGGCTCCGAGCTGCCTGCAGTGTCCCCCACCGCCGCCTCCCCACTGCCCGGGGCCTTCCTGGGCCTGGACCGATTCCTGCTGGGGCCGAGCAGCGCGACTGGAGAGGCCCCGGGCAGTCCGGACACGGAACAAGCTCTGTCCGCGCTCTCTGACCTGCCCGAGAGCCTGGCCGCCGAGCCCCTGGTGCCTGAGCAACCGCCGCCCCCCTGCGGCCGCCGAGCCTCAGAGGCGCGGGACCTGCGGGTAGCACAGCTCACGGCCGCAGACTCGCCATCGTCCACCGCCTTCCTGTTTCCCGAGGCCGGACCCGGGGAGGGCGCAGCCGAAGTCCCCGTGCGAGAGGCTGGGGACACGGATGAGGAAGGCGAGGAGGATGCTTTTGAGGATGCTCCCCGAAGCTCTCCGGGGGAGGAGTGGGGTCTGGAGGCGGGAGAGGCCGCGCAGGGGCTGTGGGGAGAGGCCGCAGAGGGGGCGCCAGGGCCTGGCGCTCCCACGGGCGCCTCGCTGCCCGGCAGCCCGGCGCCCAGCCCACGCTGCTTCAAGCCCTACCCGCTCATCGCCCCTTGCTACATCAAGACCACCACCCGGCAGCTCAGCTCGCCCAATCACTCCCCGTCTCAGTCCCCCAGCCAGAGCCCCAGGATCAAGAGGCGGCCGGAGTCATCCCTGAGCCAAGGACCCAGAGCTGCCTTCCCATCCGCGGCCGCCCCGGCCAAGAAGCACCGGGCCGAGGGTGGCCTCGCCGGCGGCCTCAGCCGCTCTGCGGACTGGACGGAGGAGCTGGACGCGCGCACGCCGCGGGCGGGAGGCTCTACACACCTGCTGGAGCGCGGGGCGGCTGCGGACCGTGGGACGCCTCGAGCGCTGGCAGCCACGGCGTCTGGGGTGCCGGCGGCAACGGACGGCTTCCAGAACGTGTTCACAGGTGAGGTCTCTCTGCCGCTGGGGCACCCGGTCGCAGGTCGCCTGCCATTCAGGGCCTTCCTCTGCTACTAACCCTTCCGGGCTCGGAAAAGCCAAGTCCGCTTCTGGCATATCTCTTTTTCGAAGGGAATTCTTTCACGTCCATTCACCTGCTTAGTGAAATCTCTGTTTCCTTACAACGTTGTAAAGGGAACCACTCAGTCATGTCTGTCCTGTCATCTCAAGAGAGGAGGCTCCTCTGCCTATTTCTCCAAAATATCTACTGTTCTCTGTTCCAGGGTCAACCAGGCAGATAAACTCCTTTTCTGCATTGTTAGCTGAGGCATCATCCTTTTTCCTTCCTCATCCCCACCCACAGCACGAAAAAGAACAAAATTGTTCATTGTCCTTTGAAAGCGTGGAAGCCAAATCATTTATTCTAGTACTATCCAAAGGTGATCTCCCACTGCTCTGATATACATTTAACTAGGTGCATAATAGTTTCTGTCTTGCAGCAGTCTGGGTAGACTACTTAGTGAAGTTAAGTGATCACTCCTGTTTGCTAATGCAATCAAATCTAAAACACGGTATTAGAAAATTAATAAATAGTGAAATAGAATATTAAGAATAATTTTTATTTCCCTAATATTCTGGTTTCGTGGGCCAATCAGAACAGGGTGAAGATTGGAGATAGTGAAGGCGAGAAGGCCCAAAGCAGTTATCCCACTGGTACTTCTCCTTAATATTTGTTAGAGACTCATGGACAGGTAAAGCTCAGCTGAAGCCTCATTTTACTGTGGCAAAGGTCAAGTTGTCTGCATTTGTTCTTCTAGGTTTATAGGTTCCAAGGCCTTACCTTAAGAACCCACTGATAGTTTGTTTCATACTTACTTCTACTCTTATTAAGTGGAATATTGAGTGTAAGAATTTAAGGAATAGGAAAAAAAATGAAAATCTATGAAGATACCAGTATGTTTGTGATAAATATTAGAATGACTAAAAATTTTAAATGTAATTGGAAAAGCTGAAAATCATATGTTTAAATTGGTTATAAAATATTACCTAGATGACATTTCTCAATGAGCATAGCTACTTCTTAGTAGGCTAAATGGTGTTTATGTTGTGATATTTTATTGATTGACCACATTTTTATTTTCATGTATAGGCTATCTTTTGTTTTACATTTATTGATATTTATACTTAAGAGTAGCATTTATATGCTTGCCCCCCCCCCACTTTTTAAACATTTTTCCCTCTCCTTTATTGCATAGGTTAAGATAAGAGGAATGTTCATAGTCTAATACCCATTAGGTAAATTGTAAACAAACAGCCCACCCTCCCAAAAGACCATTTTTGAAAGAAGAAGTTTGGAAAGTTCTTGAGTTGATTTTTGTGAATTTAATGTTGATGAGAAATCATGTATTTCCTCTTTATTTAGGTAACATTCATTTATATAATGTTTTTCTAAAAGCGAAAATGTCACCCTAATTAAGACTGTCATTCATTAATATTAATTGCTCTTTCTAGTAGCATTAGACTTTGGAAATATATTCATTTAATTCCTTTAAAAAATGCATAGGTATATTTATACACACACACATGCATGCACATGCACACACGGCAGCCACGTTGTGTCAGGAGATATTGCTAGATGGTGGGAGAAACGAAGACCACTATAGTTCTACCTTTCCAGGGCTCCCTGAGTGCTCAGGAGCACATAGGTATATGCAGTAAAATGCTCTGGGAGCATCAAGGATGCAGTAATTTACCTCTTTGGCAGGGGGTAAGGGACGAGGATGGCATAGAAGGATCAGTCAGAGTCCTAGAGATCATAGGGCACTAAATTGGTTCAAGTTTTGTTTAAGAAATAAAAAAGGTTTACTCTTGGAACTTACATTTTCATTTGCCAAGTATTTCCAAATTTACAATTTGGAACTCTTAAAAAAGTCTTGTTCAGGAAGTACTTGGGTTTTGTTGACCCCTCTAGGCAGAATTTTTTACTGTGCAAAGTAAAAGTGCAGAATTAGTGGTTTTAATATGGACATTACCTACTTTGCATTTAATGGAGGAGATAGTTGGTCAGTGACCAGTAGATATTTGTATAGCAGTTTCCACATCTTTATCTCACCCACTCACTTTCTTTCCAATAAACAAACAAACAAACAACCAAACACCACATACACACACACACCTCCCCCCCCACACACAGACACACCACACACATAATTGGTAGGTTTAACCTAATCTTGTAACTGGTCAGGGAATGGAGATAGATAAAGAGATGAAATAACTTTCTCAAGGTCACACTGATTCATTCAGAGGCAGAGCCAGAAATAGAAGCCGCATCTACTGATTTTAGTCTGAATGTTCTTGCTTATTACTCGTTTTGGGAAGTTCAACACTGTAAGACAACATACAGAATAAAAACTTGAAAAAAATTATAGAATTTTAGGCCTTCGCTTTGGGGATTTTCTAGTTTCTGTTTTTAATAAGGTGGATTCTTTTAGTTGTTGGACATGTGGCCGTACTTGGGCTCTGCAAAAGGTGGTTGTGGATCAGAGTGAACCATGTTTTCTCTAGGCAGCTCTCATGGAAACTGTTCTTCGGTGGTGGAGTGAATCCAGATTGACACAGGCCCCTGCTTCTCAGCTGTTGCCGTTTTCTTGTCATCTGACATCACATTTGTTTTTTTGCTATCTTTTCAGATTTTATGGGTGTCTTGGAAATTACCAGAGGCCTGGGGAACACCAGCATTATCCCTAGGGAAATTGTTTTTGGGCCTTAATTTTGCCTGTCATATAATCGATTAATTGCCAGCCGCTTTTGAAGCAGGCGATCATTATAAATTTCCATACACATCTTTTATTTTTAAACCATAGAATGGAGGTTGTCAGCTCTGCAAGGAAGGAACAGATGTTTTTTGCTTTTCACTGACTTTCAAATGTAGGAAGAAAATTCAAATGAAAAGAGATCTCTGTGTCACATGTTTGCGTTTGTTTGGCAGATATAAACACATTTAGCAACGATGGAGACCAGAACTTGACTTGTTTTAGCTGTTAAGGAACTGTTGATGTCCTAGGTCATTTGCACTGAAATATTTCCCAGTTAATTTGTTTGAAGGACATCTCTTTCACTGTTTAGGAGAAACAATTGCTTCTGAAATTTGAGAGGTTCTTTGCACATTTAAATCTAGCAGAAGCTTGTTAATAGCATTTTGCAGTTAATTAAAGTTTAGACAGGTAAAGTGTTAAATTTGTAATGATAAATCACTTTTGATAGGAATCTTTCCAAAGTCGTTTATATGCTTCTCTCTTTTTAAATCGTGGAATAAAAATTTATCTGTTTTAAATGGCTTAATGTCGCCTTCAGGCTCATCATTGTTACATCCTTTGAAATCGTTGGCGACGCCCTCACCAGCTATTGACATGTGTGGGCTTGTGGCTCCAGCTGGCTGTTTCAGAGTTTTTGTATCTGTGTAGTTTTCTTGAATCTTTCCTTGCTGTCAGCCATTTATTCTTTCAGCTATCTTTAGTCTCTTCTCCCCCCACTCCATACTTCTAATTCCATTTTTCCGATCAATTAGTTACCGGTTTCTAAATCCAGTAATTATTATATTAGCTATATTCATTACACTTCTCCTAAATGCCACTCTGTGTTGGTGCATTATATAATTGTCTATAATCCTTATAACTATATCTATAATCCTTGAAGTACAGCTGTTTATCCTCATTTTTCCATTGAGCAAACTGAAAGTTCAGACAAGTGGAATAAGTCGCCTAAACTAGTAAATGGCCCACCTAGGATATGTACTTAGAAACTCAAATCTGTTGTTAATGTGTATAAAATAAAAACCAGTGCACCAGTGAGCTCTTGGATGACTAGCAAATTAATAAAGGGCTTGGGGTTTAGAATTTGGATTGTGTCATTCTCATTTTGGCTTTTCTGAAGGTTATCTTGGTTTTTATATCACTAGAATTTTCTCGTATAGGTTGGTAATTATTAGACCGAATCTTTTATGGCCAGGAGTAGTCTTATGTCTCGCAGCAGCATCTGACAGAGTATAGGCGTCCACTTAATGTCCACTAAATGAATGAAGGTCAGAAATCATTCCTGATATGTAATGCATCCGCCTTACCATAACAGGAAAGGTGATTGCAAAAATGCTGTTCTTTTCCCTATATCTTGCCTTTACTAGGTTCCATATATCGATAGAATTGATGAACATATGCCGGGACTGGGAGTCCTGTTCTTAAATCCTTGTAGTTTGGTCTGAAACATCCTTTCTCATGATTTCTTTGGACTGTGGTTTGGATCAAAGTCAGTGATGGATTTTAATTACTGCTTTATGAGCTGAGGACTGGCCTAGTTTTAAGTGCATTTAGGCATTTGGATATAAGCCACGTGTATTTGAAATTGAACAGGAGCTTTTAGAGCGGTGTTTCCTTCTGATTCTCTACTGAAATGGCGCTTGGCGATGGTAGCAGTCGTTATTCTTACTACTATTATTCTAGGTAAATTTGCTGCTTAGTTAAATGACTCTCAAAATAACTTTTTTCTCATGTATGAAGGTGGAGGAGGAATTTCAAATTAGTGTTAAGATTAAATGAAATCATCTATATAAAACCCCCACAACTCTGCCTGGTACGTAAGTGCTATCTGCTTTCCTGTCCTGGTTTATCGCTTAATAAACTTTATTGCTCAAAGTGGTCAGAACCAAATTCTTAAAACAACTCTAAAATTGTATCTAAAAACTTGGCAGGTTATATTCATATGGTAGTTGAAAATTAATATTTCTAGTCACTAGTTTTTTGCAAATCGTTTATTTTATACATCATGTTTTCTTTTTCATAATTTCCTATGATCATAAGCACTTTTGTCACTATCAGAAATTGTAGTTTACTTTCAGGTTTGAATAAGATTAGCATACGGTGGGGGTATGGCTATGTGAGTAGGAAGAGGTGCTGATTTTTAAACTGTGGATGGGGATAAGGAGCAGGTTGACACTCTTAGTATTTATGTTCTGCACAGCATCCGGCTACAGACACCTGACTTTGCAACCTTAACCTCCCACAGTTTCCTTCATAAACTTCCTACTCGAGGCAAGTTAATCTGCTTACTGTTCTATGAACGTACATTTCATTTTCCTAAGTGTGCCTTACTTAGTCTTGCAGTTTTTACCCTCTTGGGGCACGCCATTGGTCTCTGTTGATTTAACATATGAAAAGGGCTGATTCAATTCTCATTTGTTTTGTATACTGTCCAGCTAGACCTAACTGGAAGTCATATCCCTGTCTCTGCACTTACTGTCAATATCATATTTCATGTCCCTCTTGGATTTAGGGATGATTTTAAGTTTCTTTCTCACCTCCTTTGGCTTTTCCTTCCTCCTTACATGCTTGCCTGATTCTATTCATTCACCATCCACTCTTCCAGCAACCAGTCCACAAATATCTGTTCTGTGCCTGCCGTGTGCCAGTCACTGTGACAGGCACTGACCCGCTGAGGTTTTTGGCAATAATCGTTCTCTGCTTTGTTTTTAAACAGTCAAGTTGGGTCTCCTGGCTTATTGTTGGCAACTAAAACTAACTGAATTTAAAGTGTAAAATTACTAACATTCTTTTGGTTGTTGCAATTGATTATTTTCATTGATGTGTGATTTAATCAGTGGTAAAGGTTTAATGTACTTTGATAGAACCTGTGTTAAGAGAACAACGTTTCCTATTTTTGTCCATTGATCTTAAAATAGCAATGATAATGCAGTAGTTTTGAGCTTCCACAGATAAATTTTATTGGTAATGAAAGAGGTAAAGGAAACAGAGACACTTTTATTACTCTGTTCATTCCTGCTTTTGGATTATAAGTAATAAAACGATATTAATGAAATTTAACACTAAGAGAACGTTAGGAAGAAACAAATAAGTACTGCCTTGTGACTTGATAGTTATTGGATATCATTTTAGTGACTTAAAACTTTCTAAGGCTTTTTTTATATTAATAATATAAATACATAGAAAATATTACTCTAAATCAATTTTAAATGGTTGAAAGCAAGGTATTACAACATCAATATTATAAGAATAAATAATAAAACAGTTGTTGGATACTGTCTGAGAATGCAAACCATGCTAGAGAGCGGTTGGTTATCCCTTGACATCTGCTCCACTGTGGGTGAGACAAAGGACAAAAATGAAGTCTTCCTCCTTTCCAGGGATGTACTTGGCTGCGTTGATCGCAAGGAAAATTACTGCCATTCTTCTGCATCCAGTCAATCTCCAGCATATCCTGGACCCCCTGGAAGCTTTATTATCTGCTACGCCAGAGCTGCAACGGGCTGAAATAGTCCTTTTATTTACAGGGGTAATAGAATAATTAATTGAGAAAATCAAGCCTGTATTATGTCTTAAAATTATGCTTAAAAATGTCGAAACAGTACTCAGTTGGCTCTCTTTTTATACTTCAAACAAAGGGTTCTTTGTTGTAGTACTCAGTGATGTAGTGGCTCTGTATGGAAAATAATTCTGTTTCATTTAAATTATTGTTTTACATACACGCACAAGGGAAAATAACTGTTTATCAGTAAATTAGCATTGCTAGGGCGATAGTGCAGGTTGAGAAGTCTTTCAGTCTGCCTCCCTTTTAAAGTATCCCATTGACGGGCCAATACTCTCTTAGCGCTTCTTAGTAGCCTAGTTTCCCAGGTTGCAGGAGTGAATACAGTCTTGCTGGGAAGCTGCTTCCTTTAAGTCTCATCCAACCCTAAGATTTTCTAGCGGTGACGGTTCCAGCAATTACCTTTCCTCCTACTAGTGATACTCTGCAAATTTAGAGCTTTTCTTTATCAGAGCTGAAGAAAATCCCTGTGCTGGAGGATCCACTTATACCATGGAGTAAAGATACTTTGGGTATCGGTAATAGCTGATGGTGAGAGCCGTGATGTTTTGACATTGATAGTTTTGATGAATTGTTAATTGATTGGTTAGGAAATTTGGATTGATTAGGCTGTGTGAAATTAGTGCCTTGTGTTTTTGAACAGTAAGGTAGTGACTCTGTGTGGTGGGTGCGTTATTGAACCCCAATATGTGAGTCCGTCCACCTGTGCGCCCTGGCTGAAAGAAGTGAACAATCTGGGGTTTGCAGTGGCGAAAGGAAGTTATTTATTATTATAGGATTGGCCAATATGGAGAGTGTGAGCCCTGGTCTGAAAGGCCCGACTCCATGATGGTGTGTAAATTACAGATTATATAGGGCAAAATCATGAGACATTGTGTGTTAGGGGTTGGGGTCGCGTTAGGAGCTGATTGGTTGGATGTGAGGTTAGGGTAATCATTTCTTCAAGTCTTGAGGACAGCTCTGGTTTCATGGAAAAGTAGCAAAAGGTCCACCTTAGGGCTCAGGAGCTGAAACCTAGGTGCAGATGTTATCTTTTGCCTGCCAGAGGTCCAGACCTTATGACCATTAGTCAGGCCTGGGTTATTGTCTTCTGCTGCCTCAGGGGTAATGTTAATAAAGAGGAAAGGCTAGGTCTCTGAGGTGTATAGAGAGAGGGGGGATGGGAAATGATTTCAAGAACTGTAGTCACAAAGCAAATCAAAATCATGAAGGCAGGTTCAGGTGGTTGACAAGTTTTATGGAAATATGTGAAAGGGAAAGCTGTGTTGTACAATGTATAACCCAAGGGTTTAGTGTATATGGAGTCTTTCTGATACCGGCAGCAAATAAATTGACCGAGTCCTTTTAGATTTATTATCTACAATATAAGTCATCTCTTATTCTTGGATAGATTATAACTTTTGTGTTTTTCCTTTGAGTTTAAACTGCTCAATAAAAGTAGTACTTTTAATTATCTTATTTCAGTATACTTTAGGATGTTGATTTCTGTTAGGTTTTTAATATTCTCTATTATTGTGTATATTTATCGAAATAATTTCTATGAGTTCATGATATTCCATTTAGAAGTTTGCACTGGTATGAAATATTTCTTAGAGACTAGAAGACTGAAAGATTTCGAGAGCTCTTAGGGTTTTTACTTTTTAAAGAAAGTTTTATTGGCTTTAAACAAGTGTGGCTTGTTTAAGCCCATTAAGAAGCAAATGGACTAGAATAGAACTATTTCAGGATCCCAAATTAATGCATTTGAATACTCTGGAAAGTTTTATAAGCAATGAGTCTCTTAATTATTAACATACAAGTCTATCTTTTAAAAGAGTAATAAAAACAATGAGATAACAATAGAGATACTTTTGCAACTCTTTTTTTAACCTATATACTTGTAGATAATTGCTTTTAAAGCTGTAGACCAATACTTACCTGTTTGCAGAGGTAAGGTATGTGAATTCTCGATGGTAGGTGTTACATTTTGCAGCCACCCAAGATGTTCTGCAAGCCAGTTCTACCTTCCTGTCCTTGTAGTGCTTCATATTAAAGGCTTTGAGGGTATAAAATGTTTGGATAGTATCCTGCCAGTTCATTTCAGGATACAGGGTTTGATCAGTCTCTATTCTGGTTTTAGAGAAATCCAAAAGCGTGTTGACTCTGTTAGATCCAGTATATTAGGGCACATGAGGATAAATAAGAACTGTAATGATTCAGGTAGAGAGATATTTGGACTGAAAATCTGATATAAGTGAAAAGTGATCCTTGGAAGCTATTTGATTCTCTAAAGAACCTCATTTGACTCTAAATACACAGATGAGTTTCATTATCATATGCTTTGGGATAATATAAACTAAGGAATGTGGTCTTAGGTTTAACTTTAGACTGAACTAGGGTTGAGCCACCAGTTTTCTTTGTGCTTTCTCGGCTTCATTACCAACTAAAGTTACCAATAGACACTGGGTCTGCATCTCTCGCCCCGTCTCTCACCTGGGCATCAGGCACGTCCCTCTTGGATATTGCAGGTCTAGGAGATTGACTGTATCTAAACTATACTGATTATTTTTCCTACCCTCTAAGCACTGTTCTTCTGGGTTTCCTGATCAAGGCATTGCTGTCTAGCTTTGCCATATTACTTGATTCTTCCATTCTTCTCAAACTGGAACTTGACATCAATTAGTCTTTCCATTTTCTCTATTCTTAAACAGAGAAATAAGTCTTCTAATTTCTGTCCCCATTGTCTCTACATTTTCTAGAACAGATCACCCAATATTAATATCCTAAGCATTCTTCCTGCCTACAACCTGGCTCTTCTCTAATAATTCTCTAAAAGGCAAGAGAGTAAAATAGTTAAAATACAATGATGAGGCTCCCGGTCAAGATGGCGGAATAGGTCAACACTGTGCTAACTCCTCTCACGACCACATTAGAATTACAACTAAACTACAGAATAGCCATCATTGAGAGTTGCCTGAAGTCTAATTGTAGAAGTCCTACAGCTGGGGGCCCACAGAGGATGGCCATCTCGAGACTGGTAAAAGGGGCAGAGAGGTGAAATGGGCTGGTCCCACACCCGTGAGAGGCGGCAAGAATCGGGAGGGATATCTCACCTGCAGTGATCCCCTTGGAAGAGCTAGGGGTCCTGGCCCCACATCGGGTTCCCCAGACCAAAGTACCAGTGCTGGGAAGTAAAGTCCTCACCTCTTCTGGCTGTGAAAACCAGTGGAGATTATGGCTGAGTGAACTGGCTCTAGTCCCAGGCCTTTCTCTTAAAGGGCCTGCACGCGGACTTACCGCTGATGAACTCATTCTCTGAGACCAGTGCTGGGGCAGCAGGTCGAAAATTGCCAGGCACATATGGGGAGGAACTGAGTTGTCTGGCTTTGGGACGAGGGCTGTAGGGCAGCTTTCTTCCAGATAGAAGAGCTTACGGAGGGCATTGTTCCTTTGTTGAGCCCCCCTCTACCCCGCTACACACACAACCACCTGCTTGCAGACCCACGCAGTGCCATATCTAAGTCTCCATCAACCTGGCTCACACTGATCGCCCTGCCCTGGTAATTCCCTGAGACCCTGTCTGTCCCAGCTTGCAGGTCCAACCAACCTGCTTCTTTTGGGATTTCCATACAAACAGCTTGTCTTGACTCACGCTTTAGACTTTTCTAAAATCTTTCAAAGGTTCACAAACCTCAAACAAGCAGCATCTGGATTCAGTGTGCCCCGTACCTCTAGCTGAGCAGCCCCAAGCCCGGCACTAGCAGCAGCCAGCCTTGGTTTGTGGCTTGGCCTCTCAGGGTACATCTAAGCCTAGTGTGGGTGCCGGCCATCTGCAGATTGCTTGGTGGCTCATGTAAGGTTGCCCTGGGCAGGGTGTAGTCTACAGCTGAACTTGGCCTATGCCATTTCCTCTCCCAGGAAGCCCTGGCCTGTATGCTAGGTGGCCGGCCTCAGTCTGAGCCAGAGCACCACCCAGGATCACATCTGAGGATGACACACCCAAAGGGCAGACAAGGCAGGCACTAGAGCCCTGCTAAAGGGAATCCTGCTCTGTAGGGTCAGCCTCTGCACAACAGCTCCTCCACTGGCCATGGTTAGTCCGCACAACTAGTCAGCCTGAGAGTCAATTCCTCCCATTGACATGCAGACAGCAACCAAGGCTCAACTGTAACAGGAGGACACACATGATTCATACAAGGGGACATACCTGGAGTACCTGGCTCAGGTGACCAGGGAAGACTGTATCATGGGGCTCCACAGCACATCTACTACATAAAGCTACTCTACTAAGACTGGAGACATAGCAGCTCTACCTAATACATAGACGCAAACACAGGGTGGCAGCCAAAATGAAAGACAAACACATCCGAAATGAAAGAACGGAACACAGTTTCAGAAAAAGAACTAAACAGAATGGAGACAAACAATCTATCAGATGCAGAGTTCAAAATACTGGATATAGCAATGCTCAATGAATTTAGGGGAAGAGTAGATAAATTCACTGAGAACTTAAAGAGATATAAAAATCAAGTAAAATATAAAAAAAAATTTAAAATAAAGAATACAGTAACTGAAATGAAGACTACCTTAGGAAGAATCAAGAATAGATTACATGAAGCAGAGGATTGAATTAACGATTTAGAATTTAAGGTAGCAGAAGACACCCAAATAGAACAGCAACAAGAAAAATGATAGTTTAAGGGGCCTCTGGGACAATATCAAGCATACCAACAGTCGTATCATAGGGATAACAGAAGGAGAAGAGAGAGAGCAAGGAATTGGAAACCTACTTGAAGAAATAATGACAGAAAACTTCCCTAACCTGGCAAAGGAAATAGACAAGCCCAGGAAGTGCAGAGAGTCCCAAACAAGATGAACCCAAAGATGCCCACACCAAGACACATCATTATTAAAATGCCAAAGATTAAAGACAATCTTAAAAGTAGTTGGTTACCTACAAGGGAGCTCCCATAAGACTGTCAGCTGATTTCTCAACTGAAACTTTTTAGGCCAGAAGGGACCGGCAGGAAATATTCAAAGTGATGGAAAGCCAGGACCTACAACCAAGATTACTCTGCCCAGCAAAGCTAACATTTAGTATGGAAGGATAGATAAAGAGCTTCCTAGAAAAGAACAATCTAAAGGAGTTTATCACCACTAAACCAGTGTTACAAAAATGTTAAAGAGACTTCTTTAAGAAGAAGAAAAACAAAGGAAAAATTCTAAGTAATATAATGGCAATAACTACATATCTATCAACAATTACTTTAAATGTAAATGGATTAAATGCTCCAGTCAAAAGATAGGGTGGCTGAGTGGATAAGAAAACAAGAACCCTACATACGCTGATTACAAGAGACTCACTTCAGATCTAAAGACACGCACACACTGCGAGTAAATGGATGAAAAAAAGATGTTTCATGAAAATGGAAACAAATGAAAGGCCGGGGTAGCAATACTTACATGAGGCAAAACAGAGGCTATAAAAAGAGACAAAGAAGGACCCAGTTATCCCACTTCTGGATATTTCTCTGTAGAAACCCAAAACACTGCTTTGAAGGGACATGTGAATCCATGTGTTCATTCCAGCATTATTTACAGTAGTCAAGATATGGAGGCATCCTGGGTGTCCATCAATGGATGAATGGATAAAGAAGAGGTGGTACATATACAATGGAATATTACTCAGCCATAAAAAAAGAATGAAATCTTGCCATCTGCAACAACATGGATGGACCTAGAGGGTATTGCGCTGAGTGGAGTAAGTCAGACAGAGAATGACCACTGTCATATGTGCAATACAGAGAACAGGATAAAGAAACAAACAACAGAAACAAGCTCGTAGACATAGAACATTTTGATCATTGTCAGATTCAGGGGTAATTGGATGGATGAAGGGGAAACAGATTAAGAGGTAACTACATTTTGTAACTACAAAATGGTAGTTACAAAATAGTCATGGGGATGTAGAGTATAGCATGGGGAATATAGACAGTGGTATTGTAGTAACTGTATGGTGTCAGATGGGTACTGGATTCATCAGGATGATCTCTTTATGTTATATAAATGTTTAATCATTGTGTTGTACACCTGAAACTAATATAAATGTATATGTCAACTACAATTGAAAACAGTAAAGATGTAAAAATTGGAAAAAAAATACAATGACGGATTGGCCAGTCCCAGGTTAGAAACATTTCAGTGATTCCCTATTGCCCTGAGGCTAAAGTTTAAACACTTTAATATACATATACAGAAGTACAGTGTATAATATATAAATAATTATATCTATCAAAGTCATTGCTTCTTACTGGAATATAATATTCCAGAATGAGAATTTTGCTTGGTTGTATAACACCAGGGGGCACTGTTCACCTTTCGTAGTATGTGGATAACGTCCCCCCAGAGCCCTGCAGAATGGTGGTTGTTGACATTCTTCACATTTTGTCTAACATTTGCTCAGGGATGAACATCTACGTTCCTATTCTTCTCTGCCACCACAGATAACACTCTGAGAAACATTCCCGTCCGGGATCCTGTGTGAGAATTTCTCTGGGCTGTACATTCAGGAGTGAGACTGCTAGGTCATAAAATGAAGATTTACTGAATTTGTCTACACACTGCCAGATTAGTATAAAATGTTTTTCCTCAGCAAATTAGCATTAATCTAATTTTTTAACTTTTACCAGTCCAATGAAGGAGAGTGATACCTCATTGTTCTACTTTTTACTTTGTGTTTATCTGATGGCTAATACATTTGAGAAACCTTTGTATATTTTTAGCCATTTGGGTTTACTTATTCATATCTTTTAACCTTTTTCTATAGCGTTTCTTGATTTTTCTTATTTATTCACAGGGGTTCTTTGTATATGCTTGATATGATTCTTTTACCAGTGTTTGGGACGTGATGGGTTGTCATTAGTCCTTCTTCTTGTCTTCTTTCCTTCCTTATGTTAGAGGCTAATGTAAAAGTGATATTTCTCAGAGTCCCTTGCAGGTAAAGTTTCAGATGTGGTGTAGGTTTGGTGAATTTGTGCCAGGTTTAGAAGACCTCAGCCAGGCCTAGGACTAACTTTTGTTGTTTGCACTTGTAAGCATAGCGGAACTATCCGATTCCTCTCGGGCAGCATCGGCAGAGGCCTAGTGTCCAGGTACTAGTTTCACTGAGGCCCAGGATGGGGCGCGGTGCCTCCCTGCAGCTGGCATGGCAGAGCACAGCTCTGGGGCTGGCAACAGAGGTCGCGTTTGCGAATGAGGCTTCCTGATGCCAGTGATGGAAGTGTGCTGCTGGGGTAATGAAAAATTTTTAATGTCTTTCAGTTGTGAATATTGTATGTTTTACCTTAAGAATATTTTAAAACCTAAAGGTTAGCTCATAATATCTGTAGTCGATAGTTAAGATTCTGACACCAACTCCTTTTGGGTTTTGAGGGAGGCTTAGACATAGGCATTGTAACTGGTCATTGATAACGGAAGTCAGTCTCCAGCTCCTCTCCTGTCCCCAGCGGTTTGTGTGGTGGAGGGTGGCACTGAAAGTGCCAGCCATCCAGTCACATGTTGGTCCCCTGGGGATCAGCCCCCATTCTTAGGTGCTTTCCAAAAGTCACCTTATTAACATAAGCTCAGGTAAGAGAGAAAGGCGTTTGTTATGAATATCAACACACCTTTACCACTCTTAGCTCTTATCGCTTAGGAAATTCCCAAGGTTTCAGGAGCTCTGTGCCGGAAACTGAATGAAGACCACACGTATATTTCTTGGAATAAGTCACAATATCACAATAGGCACATGGGATTTTAAAGGCAGTCCTTTTACTTTTTTACAGCACAATAATTGAAACATAATCATAGGACATAGTATACATTGCTTAGATTCTTTGGAAATGATTGTGAATTTCTCTTTGGCATTATATATGATGAGGTTTTGTGAATCTATGCTTTCTTTGGGGAGCCATAGCCTAAAACCCTGAAACATTATTCATATTTTAATTTAGTAGGTTGTATTTGATACTCAACATTAATAAAAATCTCCAATTATTTAAAATACTTCAAAAGCATCATTTAAACAACTATATAATATTTTTCATCCAATCAGAAAAACATCCATCTCTTGGTTCCCATTCCATACTTCTCCCTGGTTTGCCTTCATCTGGTCCTCTTCTTCCACATAATCCTTGCTAACAAAATGCTCCATTCTCCTTCATGCTTCGTGGTGAGTTCAACTTAACATCTACCCAAGTGAATCCTCTTCATGCGTCTTGACTCCAGATTCAGATTTCTGCTTCAGCTCTCGCTTGTGAATTCCAGATGTAGATTTCCTGTTGCCTTTAAACCGTCTTTAAACAGATAGGGGAGTAGATCTTATGAACTCATCTTTCTTCCCAACCCAAACTGTACCCGTATTTATTGCCTGGCCTAGTGGATGGTAATATCATCCAGTACAACCCTTTCCCACTTTCTTAAGCTGAAGAAAATCTGGCAGTTGTTTAAGTTAGCCAAGTTCCTTACACTTCCTCCTCTTCATCCAGTCGCTTAATCCTGTTATAACAGGGGTCTCATCCTCTGGGCAGAGGACAGGTACTGGTCCATGGCCTGTTAGTAACTGGGCTGCACAACAGGAGGTGAGCGGTGGGGCAGCCAGTAAAACTTCATCTGTGTTTACAGCCGCTCCCCAGTGCTAGCATCACCGCCTCACCTCCACCTCAGATCATCAGCCACTAGATTCTCATAGGAACACCAGTCTCTGGTGCCAAAAAGATTGGGGACCGCTGTGTATAATATACCTCCAAACAAAAACAAAAAAACAAAACAAAACAAAACAAAACAAAACAAAACACAACCCAAACAAAACAAAACAAAACAAAACAAAACAAAACAAAAGAAAACAAAACAAAACACAACCCAAACAAAACAAAACAAAACAAAAAACTTATCTCCTCCTTCCAGAAGAATTTTTAATGCTCTTCTCAGAATTATTAAATGGCCCTCCATTGACTACCAGGACAAATTTTAAAACTCAGATTTATATTCCAGTGGAAAATCGAGTGTATTCACAATGCAGACGCCAGATTTGCCAGCAGTTTGTATGATTCAGCTCAACATCAGGGAGGCTGGCCCTTATAGAAAGTTTGGTGTTGGGGTGGGTGGTTTGGAAAGGGGCAGTTTCACTGTTCACTGGCGATGTTCAGAGACTGGATGAAGATCTACTGAGGTGGTCACAGCCCTGCAGAGGCTGAACCTGATGACCCTGACGTGTCTTTCAACTAAGAGTCAATGATGTTTGACTTCAAAATTAAGAGCAGCAGCTTTGGTCCACCTGTCTCATTTCTTTTATCTGAGACGGCTTTAAATATGTTAAAAACTCTTCAGCCAGAGGTATTTTAGAAGCTGCCATTTATTAGATTTACTTTATGGATTTAACGAACTAGATTAAAATTACTTTTTTCTGTTACAGCATTTTTCTTCTAACATTTTTATATATTTTTTTCCTTTGGACTTTGATTTGCTTCATGATCTTTTTAAAAGTTACCAAAGAAATCCATAATTTAATATAGGTCCAGAAAAATGGTTGGTAGTCTTTGTCATATATGTTCTATGATATTCTTTGAACAATTTTATTAGATTTACCAGATTAAATTTCTTGGTTTATTCTTCTCTTATTTCAGCTCTTGATTAATTGAACTTGATAGTTTTTTTTTTCTTTCTTTTCTCCAGGAGAAAAGCCTTGATGTAAGCTGAAATTGACTTTAAATTTCTATAAATTTTAATAGACTGTGTAGTGACTGTAGTCAGAGCTCTCGGTACCAGGCCACTTTTTGAATGCTCTGTGTCAGTGTGATGTTTTATTGTAATTGATGTTGAACATTTTTACTAGTCTTCTAAATATTCTCAGTGTGTCATGTAATAAAAATGCATCAAATGTGAGTACCAGTTCTCCACATAAAGCAGCTAGCTTCTTTGAAACAATGATCTAGACACACTATTCGAGGACTCAGAAAACTAGCAAATCTGCACCGGTTGGGCAAGTGTTTTTATAAAGTTTAAAATATCTAAGGATTCCTTTCTTACTCGGAATTTTGTACCTGACGACATGCTCAGAGGAAGGGCTCTTCTTCTGAGTGTCTAAATCAGTGCTATCTATAGGTTCAATGAGTTATGAAGACTCCAGAGGGAATAGCTTTGTCCTCCTTTTTGTCTGAATCCCTTCATGAGTTGTGGTCTTCTTCTCTGCAGGTGGGGGCCAGGGATTAGTTAATCTTCATGTGTCCTGTGACTTGTTTTTCCTATGATTTATCCAGCCAGTTGACTGCAAGTTTGTCTTATTTTCTGGAGACAATCCTAGATATTTATACTAATGAGAGTCTTCCCCTTACTGTAAAACTTACAATGTCAATTTTGATTTGATCGTAATTGGCCTTATCTGTTTTTTTTTCCTATGTATCTAGAATATATGATACATAACGTGTGATATCTCTGTATTTACTGACATTGTAAACTTAAGCAATTATCATTAATGTCTAATTCTAGATATTATTTCCTATTATTATTTCAATTGATAGATAATATGGGATTTCAGGGGAAGTTTATTAGATAGATGTCTGAACTAAAAGATCAGAAAAAAATTTAATATAATGAGACTTCTGTTTCTCATTTTGCATAAGGTATGTGGCTTGGAAGAAGTAGCAACTTATGTTGATATCTTTAAAATATAGCAATTCTATTCTGTTCATCCTTCAACCAGTAAAAAATATGCAAAAGGAAAAAATATCAATGATGTGTTTATAATTTGTAAAAACATAAATTTTAAACAGATGATTACACATGAATGCTATTATAGGACATAAAACAACACAAAACTTATACTTTGCTCTCTTCCCATGTTGACCTTATATATATTACACGAATATTTGGGTCTTGCTTTCTTTACAGGCAAAATTAGAGGATTGAGCTAAATAATCGCTAAGGTTTCTTCTGGCTCTAAAATACTGAAAATTAAAAGTTGTGTATTGTCACTGAGTAATTTAATCCTAATAACAAGAAGTTATTATTATTTGGGTTCAATAAAAACTGAAAGTTACATGAATCATCAAGGCTAGTGGAAAAAAGTCTGTTGTTCGCATGGGAAGGTTTCAGTAGTGAAAATTTTTCTTTTTGTTTGGACATTTTATTGTCTCCAGCAAATGGAGAAAGTGCTAGAAGCTCTCCCTGCTCTCCGTCATCACCAGTTAGAAGCCAATATTCTGCATTTCTTATACAAGTGTATCCTGCCAACATTGTCCTAAGTACCATGTTATTACTTGTTCGGGACAGACAACATGTTTTCTTCATGATTATCTGCTCTGGTGCAGGGTGTCCCCAACCCTTGGGCTATAGACTGGTACCAGTCCACATACCATATCATGGCCTGTTAGGAACGGGGCTCACAGCAGGAGGTGAGTGATGGCTGAGGGAGCAAAGCTTCATCTATATTTGCAGCCGCTCCCCAGCCCTAGCATCACCACCGCAGCTCTACCTCAGATCATTAGGCATTAGATTTTCATAGGAACACCGGTTCCTGGTGACAACAATGTTGGGGACCGCCACTCTGGTGGACCTAGGACATTCTTGGGCAAGTGATAGACTCCTAAGTGCTTGGTTACATCTTGGCTTTGCTGCCTTTTTTTTCCTTCCAGTTCCTCTAAGGCTGTTTAATTCAGATAGCGTGTTTTAAATAGACTTCATTTTTAAAGTATTCCTTCTTGAGCTTTGGTCATTGTAACTTGATCGTTACTCCTGCAGAGGGTAGACTGTGTGGACTGTTCTTTTATATTTCAATACAGAATTTGATCAAAAACTTTTTCCAGAGTTGCCGGCCCACTTAGCAGAAGCGGAAGGTTTCTGGAATAAAAATTAGGAGAGCAGAGTATGCATCCAGTTTTATCACTGCCACTTTCCAGTCTTATGACC
Organism: Pteropus vampyrus; assembly: GCF_000151845.1. Lineage (NCBI taxonomy): Eukaryota > Metazoa > Chordata > Mammalia > Chiroptera > Pteropodidae > Pteropus > Pteropus vampyrus. The sequence goes on along the minus strand of NW_011889164.1, from coordinate 1,986,914 downwards.
TCAGGGAGATTCTAGAACCTATTCATTCTTCAGTTAGTTTCTTCGAAATTGTGAGAAATCCTTGGTCTGCTTCACAAAGCTGGCAATAGATGTAGAAATGACTTTAAATTGTATAGTTCTGTCCAAATGAAACTCCAGTGCAGGGACTGATGATTTTACTTTTTCCTTGTGCAAGAGGATCACTGCATCTGTTGTGATGGTAAATAATCCTGATGACTTTCCCCCTGGCTGTTGTTTCCACATTTATCCTGCTTTGTGATTTTTGCAAAAAGAGTATTAGTAGATATGTATGACTGCAAAGCTGATTCCTCAAGATGAAGGTGGGACTCTTTATTAACTAGAGTTTATAAGTACATGTAGGAGAGGGGATCAGTGTAGAAATAATCGATGAATATAAATGATTAGTAAGTTTCCTGTCATTGGATGAATATTATTTTTAACATGAATTTAATAAATTTAGTAAAACAATGAAAGCTTTTTTTTTTTTTAAATAGAGGTTAGGAATTATTGCAAGAGGCTTAAATACTATATATTACCTTATTAATATAATTAAAATCCATTGAATATAAATAACTTAGAGGCCTAAGATATTTTAATCTGTGATTGCCTTATTTTACTTTTACAAATGATTTTAAAATTATTTTTCTAATGCTTTTAGATTATGAATACATTTTTTTTTGAGTTCACTGTTTACTTATGATTTCCTTCAAGTCGAACCAAATATTTATTTATCTCACTTACAAGTACAGAGCCTTTGAACTGTATCTTAATAAAATAATAGGAAACATTTATTGGGCACTTTGTCAACTGATGGTCATTGGTGCCAATTCATTGCCAACAGGAAACTTTAATCAGTGTAAGTAGCTCAATTGTGATACAGTATGGCTATGAGGTGGCCCTGGGGTGAGGTGGCCCGTGGCCAAGTGGCCCTGGGAGTAGGCCTCTCTGGGATGAGGCCCCTCTACTAATAGACAGCTTTGTCCTGCTTTGCCTGCTTTGTTCTGTCTGCTCTGTCCTTCGCCAGTCTGTTCCTCTCTGCTCCAGGGAGATATCTTCAGCGTTTCTGCTCCAGTGGTGGTTCAGCTCCAGCTGGAGAGCACAGTCTTTAGTCTATGGTAGAAAGGGAAAGTGCTCTCCTAGCTGGAGGAGAACTAACTAATATAGAAAGAAGTCCCTGCCCCTTATCCCTGATTGGTCTGTAATTATGCAAATAAGGACTCCAGATCCTTGCAGTTTAATTGGTCCAAAAGGCACTGTCCTGGTTGGTCAGAATGTAGCCAATCTCATTGGTCAGTGAAGATATGGCAACACAGTTCTGATTGGACAGGTAGAGCCTCAGTCCTATTGGCTGAAATACAGTTCCGGGAACCTCCTTTTTAAGGGCTGGCTCAGATGTCAGGAACACAATGCAGGCAGGCCATTCAGTGCTGGAGGCAGGCAGCTTAGTGCAGGCTTCTCCCTGAAGTGTGGTTCGCATAAGAGGCCCATGTTTAGAAATGGCTGCTAGACTCAGCTTTAAAATTTTTAGCCCATTAGGAGCCCTTCTCGGTAGGTATCTTCTTTCTCAGGGTACATACTCATTATAAGATTATTCTCACACCAATCTTAGGGGTAAAAAGGATGATTATTTCCAGTTATAGATGAGAAAACTGATGCCTGAGAGGAGATGAGTAACTTGTCTATGGCCATAGCTATGTTGACATAAGAATATCCAAACCTGTAGAGGATTTTTATAAAATTTTTTTGAACCAAACAGAGAGGAATTCCTGGAAGCAAGATCTTAACAGACTGAGAAAGTGCTTCTTAGAATGGCAGTTTGCCATTTCTTTTATGTATTTAGAATTGAGAGAATGTGAGGAAGATTACATGAAAGTAGGAGAAAGCAAGGAGAGGATTGGGTTACAAGTTAGTTAATAAGATTACGTGCTCTGTTGAGAGTGGTTATGCTCATCCAAAAGTGTGTTAACCCAGATGCACAGAAACAATGGACAGGGCTGGCTTAAGGCAAAGATAAACCTTTTACTAAATAAGTGACATGCCCAGGGCATGACTGCTCACCAGGACCTGCCCAGTTAAGAATTTATGATCAAAATCACCCTGTGAGGTTGCATTTTGTGGATCTGCTTTTTTGTCCACACTTTCTCCCTTTGGCCATAAATCAGTTTGAAGGATGCTGACCAACCTTTTGGTCAGATAGTGTCGTCTCACAGTGCTAGGAAGTCTCATTCCTAGGAAGTCTCAGTGTTGACGTTACCTTTTTGAAATGGTGGACTATTGGGAACGGGGTGATGCTGTAATCATGAGATGTGAGTTGAGGCTGAATTTTCCCAAAATGGTAAGGGCAGGTAAAAAGGGAAGGGCAGATAAAAAGGCAGTCAGGTGTTATGGCCTTCATTGTGAAGAAACAAATTGGATCATTTCTATCCTGTAAACCCAGGGTACCCAACCCCCGGGCTGTGGACTGGTACCAGTCCGTGGCCTGTTAGGAACTGGGCTGCACAGCGAGAGGTGAGTGGCGAGCTGGTGAGTGAAGCTTCATCTGTATTTGCCGCCGCTCCCCAGCTCTAGCATTACCGCCTCAGCTCTACCTCAGATCATCAGGCATTATATTCTTATAGGAGCACTGGTCCCTGGGGTCAAAAAGATTGGGGACCACTGCTAAACTATCATGATTTGAGTTTTGCCTTCTGCCTAATTTTTCTGTATTTTGTATAGAGTATAACATTTACATAAGCCATTAAAGGAACATTAAAAGTTATCTTATACATTTTCAGTAATCACAAACAGTTGGACTATATAGAAAAACCCAAAGAACAAGTATAACTATTATTGTGACTCATATTAGCAGATGGGCAAAGACAACGAAACAAAATGGTTTCTGAGTTCAGCATCAATCTACAGATATGCAGGCCTTGTCAGTGTCTTGAGATAGCTGTCTACCTCTGATGTTGGTGGCTTCTCATCCTAAGGGTGTTTTCGATGCCCGTTGTAGGCAGAGGTGAGTGTCAGAGATGGGTGGATGTCCATACATGGTTAGGTGACTGTTTTAGATGATAAATGTGAATCATGAGTTAACCTTTTTAAATTTAACTGCACATGGATTAATTAGCAACACCAATAGACAAAACCTTGTTGTAGCCAAGGTTTTTGAAGTCTTCGTCTCTTGGGAACACGCTATGAAATGAATCAGTTACTAATTTGTCAGTTTCTCTGAGCTGGTTAAAAAGTCCTTGACAATATTATAGAATGTCTCCTCTTAACGAGGTTTGTCCATATGCCTGCTTTGTCAGATTCATAGCGTGGCCAGCGACTGTTTCATAAGGAGGAAGGCTATGCTTATCTAAAGGGGTAGATCGCAGGTTGAGGAGCATGATAGGGATAGCTTTTGGCCATGGGAGATTGAAAGCTTCTGAAAATTGCCAGTTCCGTTTTAATTGTACTGTTGGTATGTTTCACCAATCCCAAGGACTGGGGGTGATAAGCGGTGCAATGAAGATGCTGTAGAATATGATAGAAGATTGGATAAGAAGAGGTGGTACGGTGGAATATCACTCACTTAGCGATAAGGAACCATGAAACACTGCCATTGACAGTGGCAATATGGATGGACCTTGAGATAATCATGTTAAGTGAAATAAGTCAGACAGCAAAAGTTGAAAGCCATATGATTTCACTCATATGTGAGATATAAAACTGAAAACAATGAACAAACATGACAAAGACTCATGGACATGGACAGTGGATTAGTGGTTACCAGAGGGAAGGCGGGAGGGGGAGGTAGACGAGGTAAAAGGGTCACATCTTTGGTAATGGAAGGAAATCTAACTTTGGGAGGTGAACACACAATGCAATATACTGTTGAATTTTACACTTGAAACTTATTTGATTTTATTAATGTCACCCCAATATTTTAATTAAAAAAATGCTGTAGAGTAGGCCAAATGTTACAAATCGATTACATTACTTGCCCAGTGAAATAAGTTTGCGAGTCATTATGTAATTCAGAGGGAATTTCCCAATTGGGAATTATTTTTTCTAATAAAAATTCACCTACCATTAAGGCTGTTGCTCTCCTGCAAGGCAACCCAATGACAAATACCTCAACCCAATGACAAATACCTCAACTCAATCACAAATAACTCATATGATTGAGATGGTGACATTTGGATAAAGTCCTATTGCCAGACCTCAAATGGACCTAAAGGTAATGAGGAATGTCCCTGGGATCCATGGAGGGGTTTTCAGGCTTATGTTTTGGGCAGATGAAACATCTGCTACACACTTTATGAGCTACAGTGGGAGAAGGTTTCCAGTATTCGTTTACTCCACAAAGTCATCTTTTCAGGACCCCAGCATGTTGGTTCACGCACATTTGAAGTGCAGGCGATTAAGCCCCTATAGATGAGATCGGTTTCCCATTGGGTCCAAGCCATATCTGTTTGGGTCTGGGTCAAGATTCCCCCCTTTTTGTTGCCATGTCTTCTTTTCTCCTGTAGCTGTCTTTTGAAACTGTAAGCTAGAGTCTTTTATTGATTTAGCAGAGAGCAAAAGACATTCTTGGGTCTAGATAATTTGACTGCTCAGTGCTGTCTGTTTAGCTGCAGCATCAGCTAAATGCTTTCCTTTTGCTTTCATGGTGGTAGCTTTAGAATGTCCAGGAGATTTGATCATAGCCAGTTGTCTCAGTTGCTGCATGACATCTAATAATTCTGCAACATATTTTCCATTCTGTATAGCAGGGGTCCTCAACCTCTGGGCCGTGGATCGGTCCCGGTCCTTGGCCCATTAGGAATTGGGCCGCAGAGCAGGAGGTGAGCAGCGAGTGAGCGAAGCTTCATTTGTGTCTGCAGCCGCTCTCCAGCGCTAGCATTGCCGCTTCAGCTCCACTCAGACCATCAGGCATTCGATTCTCATAGGAGCACCGGTCCCTGGTGCCAAAAGGTTGGGGACCACTGTCGTGCAGACCGCCCTGAGGAAGTTCAGAAGCCTCCTTGCTTCCATAACATTTCAAAGTCATGCACTACACCAAAGGCATAGCAACCGTCAGTGTGAATCCTGGCTATTTGATCTTAGGCCAGTAGACAAGCTCGCATTAGAGCAATTAATTCAGCTTATTGGGCAGATCTTATTTCAGGTAAATAAGAACTTCCAGTTACGTCCACCATAGCAATTACTGCATAGCCATCTTAGTAATGTCCCTGTTCATCTCTGAGATAAGATCCATCTCTGAACCAAATTAAGTCAGTGTTATCAATAGCAGTTTCCTGGAAATCATTCCCACGAGCAAGACGGTCGTCGGTAAGTAATATGCAGTCTTGAGGATCTTCATCTTGTAAAGAAGGTAGTAAAGTTGCTGTTACATTGAGCTAAAGTAATATTAGGCAGAGAAAGTAGGAGTACTTTGTAAGAAGCTAGTCGGCTGACCGAGTATTGCTCAGTATGGATGGAGTTTAGCAAAGATTCAACAGAATGAGGGACATAAATGGTTAAAGGAGAGCCCATAACTGTTTCTTCTGGTTGTTTGCATAACATGGCTGCAGAAGAGAGGGACTTCATATGGGGAAGGAGCCCTTTTGCTACCAAGTCTGCTTGCTGGATATATTATCATATGGGTCTATGATGATCTCCATGTTTCTGAGACTTCCTAAAGAATTTCCATCATTTTCATGTGTAAAAGGAAAGATGAAGTTTATATTTATGGTGTGCCCAAGTGGGAGCTTTAGATAATTCTTCCTTTCGAGCTTCTAAATCTTGTTTACTTAGGGTTCCATTGGATTGGATCAGGTCAATCTGATTTTACTAAGGTATGTAGAGGTTGAGCCATTAATGAACAGTCGGACCCCAGTTGTGATAGTACCCACTCAGCCCTGCAGAGCCCCTAAGCTGTTTCTTAGTTCTTGGAAGAGGAAAGGGTATGATTCTTCTGAGTATTTCAGGGTCAATTATTAGCCCATCTTTAGCTATAAGATGGCCAAGGTGTTTTACTTGAGGCCAGCAGAACTGAAGGTTGTCTTTTGAGACCGTACGTCCTTTTGTATCAGCTAGCTGTCGTAATAGGTAAATCGTGTCCTTTTTGGAGTCTAATAATGTTCTAGAGCATGAAAGTAAATCATCCACATATTAGATTAGAGTGGAATCTCTGGGAAATTCCACATCATTTAATCAGCCTTTAGTATTTGAGAGAAATATACGGGAATCTTCATATATTCCTGGGGAATTACAGTCCAAGTAAATTGGTGATCTTCCCAGGTGAAGGCAAAGAGATATTGAGTGTGTTTTTCTACAGAAATGTGGAAAAAGACACAATGTAATTTTATTACTGAGAAATACTGGCAGTCCACAGGAATGGCTGATAATAGAGTATGTGGATTTGGAACTACGCAATGTCTGGGAGTAACTATTTTTTATAGCCCTGAGATCCTGTACAAATCTCTGTCCTTTTTCATTAGGTTTCTTTACTGGGTAGGAGAATAGGAAGGATAGGAGAATTACAGGGACTTGTATATGGAATTATAAGCCTCCATTTAAGTAATCTTGTATAATGGGTTTAATTCTGGCTAGCGCATCAGATCTTAAAGGATATCAATAATATTAAGTAGAGGCAAAGTATCGTCAATGGTTATGTTGATAGGATGGAACGACTTGGTCTTGCTGGTGTCTGTAGTGGAAGGGGCCCAGAGTTCTGTAGGAAAGTCCTGCAACAAATGCTCGGTCTCAAGATTAGTTTCCTTTAAAATCATTATTTTCTCTATCGGTTCATCATCTGGTTGAGTTCTCAATACATCTCTCACTTCTGAGACAAGTATATATGGGCATCATGGGTTTCAAGAAAGTCTCGCCCTATCGGGAAAGTCGGGGGTAGATCTGACTAGCAAACATATGTGTTGTCCTGTACCATTCCCTAACGGAGAGGGGATAGCTTCCGATTTAAAAACAGATAGTGTTTCATTAGAAGTTCCTAACATTTGTGCAGAAGCCATAATCCAGGGAGAGGGTGGCTTAGTTGGTAGGGCGGGGAATGGTGGCACCAGTTTCTACCAGGGGCTCCATAGCTTTTTTCACGGTGATCCCAGTTTCTCATGAAGTATTGGTAAGGGGGAGGGGAAATGCTCTCATGCAATCCTTGCAGCACCCCCATGCTTGTTTCTGGCTCCTTGAGTTTTCTAAATCCCATTTCGATTTTCTGCAATTCTTCTTAGGATGGCCTGGCTTTTGATGGTAAAAGCAGACTCCCCTTTCCTCTCGTTGAAAAAGGCCTTTGTGGAGGTCTGACTTGATTGCTTGGTTGCTGGAGCTGTAATTTCATAATTTTAGTAGCTTTATCCTTTTCTTCCTTTTTGAATAGTTTTAAGTAGCCGATTGGCCAGAGCAGCCAGTTTGTCAGCATATGTGGTCAGCCCGTTTAATTCATGTGGTTCAGTCAGAATTACAAGCTCCTCATGTCATCCTTTCAGAAATGCGGAGTTGAGCATCGGGTGAGTTTGACAGTCTTTAAAATTATCTGGAGACCATCCTGAATATCATTTGGAATTTTTTCTTTCTTTATTATTTTTTTTTAAGATTCAAAGGAATCAAGTGCGGTTTCATCAGATTTATGTCTACATTGCTGGATTTTCGTCCAGTCTGTAATCCAGGGAAAAACCTCAGGGATGGCTTGGTGAAATCAGTGGGTTAATTGCCTACATTTCCCACCTGTTTCTCTTTGTTTTCAAAAACCTTTTGTAGGACTTTTCCAGACTGGCCATTATGGTGCTTTGCTCTCAGAAACCAATAGGTACATTAGTCAGAACAGGTCAGAATAGCCAGGATCATATATGCTAAGGATTAAATTAGATTCCTTTGCTAACCCAGCAGGGTCTTGGAGAGGAAAATCTTTAGAGTCCTTAATTTTTTTTTTTTTTTACAATGCATGCCTTATTTTATGAAAAATATTTAGACCTAGAGGACAAAGAGGAGGTAGATGGAAATGATTAGAATTGTGAGTGGTTATTGTTTTTCTATGTATTGTTGACATTACCCAAATTGCAATGTTCTGATTTTTATAATAAAAATTGTTTTTTATGGGCTGGGGGATGCTAAATATGAGAAGATATTCAGCTTCACTCAGAATAAAAGAAATGCGATAAAACCAAAATGCGACATTGCTTTTCACCTATCACATCGGCGGTGGTTCCATCCAGAAGTGGATGTGCCACAGTGGCAAGGCCAGACACACACCGCACACGCCAGTGCTGGGCGTGGGTTTATGCTTTTGGACGATATTTCTCACCATGTGGTGCATCCTGCAGTTTTGCGCACACGTACACACAAAGGCAAGTGAAAGAGGTTTGAATGTACTCTGTTCACAACAGAGAAAGAGTGAGAACAGCCTAAGTGCCCAACGGAGGGGAACTGGGCAGGTAGTTTAAGGATCATCCGTCCAAAGTCCTGGCATAAATACTATAGCGCCGATGCGATGAATGAGGCCCCTCTATGAGCCGATGTGAAACCATCTCTGCTTTGTATGAAAAAAGCAGGGAGTAGACCAGTTGGATAAAGGGTGATCCTTTAGGGGTTAAAAGGGTACAGCATGCAGTGTGTGTTTGTAGGTTCAGAAAGCACTGGCAATAGCATTTGCCCCGGGAGAGTAGAACTAGATGGAACCTGGAGGTCAGAGGTGGGAGGGAGACTGACTTTTCACTGAATCCTTTGTTTTAACTTTGCAACCCTGAGCCATCTGCATGTGTTACTTTTCTACAGTTAGAAATTAAATCAGTGAATTGGAATAGTCTGGGGGGGTCAGGAAGACAGACGGCCTTGGCCCCTGGGTGTCCTCAAGCTCTGGTGTTCTGGAGAGGGCCTGAGAGGACAGAGCGAGGCCAGGCCAAGTCCCAGAGGCACTGGCCTGAGGCAGCGATCCACGTCCTGGTCGCTCCCACAGTACTGGAGGCCTCCGTGTCTCAGGGCATCCTCAGAGTTGGCAAAAGCCGGTTTCAGTCAGGGTCAGAGTCTCCACACCCAGAAATCTTCTCTGCTGTGGCCCTTAGTCATGGAATATCCAATTCTGATGACCCTTCTTCCGCAGCCTCACGTGGCCCGTGATGGCAGCCAGGCACCACGTACATCCTGATGATCAGCAGTGTGCTGCAGTGCTAGCGTCCTTACTTCTGCTTTAGTCCAAGGAGAGTAAATTCTCACTGGTTCCTCCTGTCCCGAGACTGGTTTTTCTCCAAAGAGAGTGACCAGATTTCTGGTTCTTCTAGTCTATCCTGTCTGGCTTTCTATTCTTATTTTCCCCTAAGTCTGTCGGGGCTGGGGGTGGTGGCTGGGGGTGGTGGCTGTGTAGGGGAGAGAAGAGGAGGAGGAGAAAGGGCGGGCAGGTCTGGAAAGGGAGCTCAAAAAGTAGTGGGGCTGCTGGAGAAACTGGGGAGGAGGGGAGCCGGCACTGAGCAGTTTCAGAAGCTTTCTTTAGTTCAGAGGCAGCCTTTAAAATTTTCTTATTAACTTCCCGAAGAGAAGAAAGTTTATTTATCTGTGCTCCTTTCAGAGGCTTCTGTTTTCCAATCAAGGTAAGTGTTCCATTCATGATTTAATTTTAGAGCTTGCTTTTTCCAACTGAGCATGCAAAAATTAGTTTGGAGATATCAAGAGTCCCATTTCGGCCACCTTAAGCTGATACGATTTTTAGTTAAATCTCCCCATTTCTGTCGATACTTGCAAGTTGAGCGTCCTCATGAACCAGGTATGAAACTCACCAGAGCTCTGAGGGGAGGGGCTGCTGGTGCTGGGCTTGTCAGCCTCGGAGGCGTGTTTACCCGTAGTAATTTTAATTTTTTTTGAGCCAATACAAAAAAGCCAAAATTAAAAGCAGCTGCAAAAGAACAGCTCAACTAAAGTCAGAAAGCACTACCTAAAGTGGGTCGGTTTGGGATTCCAAGAGACAAGCCCCCCAAGTTCACCCATTAGAAGCAAGGAGCTAGTGGGGTACAGTGGCCTTCACCAGTGCCCAGTGTGGCCGTGTCTGGGTGGTGGTCTGTGCGGGCAACTCTAGGATCCTGCCCACCACGCCAAGTTTCAGTGTAAGAACGTCCAAACCTGTAGAGAACTTTTATAAAAATTTGAATCAAATAGAGGATCCATCTGGAAGCAAGATCTGAACAGTTTGAGATGAAACACTTCCAAGAAATGATAGTTTGCAGCTTCTTTTTTGCATTGAGAATAAGAGGGAGGGGAACATAAGGAAGATTATGTAAAGGTGGGAGAAAGCAAGGTGGGGGTCAAATTATGGGGTGGTTATGATTATGTGCTCTCTCGAGGGTGGCCTGAAAGGGGGCATTTCAGAGGTGGGGTTAATCTGTCCACACAAAAACAATGTGCAGGGTTGGTTTAGGCAAAGAGAAGCCTTTTACTAAGGAAGTTCCATGCCTGGGCCGTGACTGCTCCCCGCCCCCCATGACTCACCCAGGTAGGAATTTATGATCAGATCACCCTGTGAAGTTAATTTCCATAGAACCCCTTTCTCATCGACACATCCCATGAGGAGACAGATCCCACACTTACATAAATTCAAGAGCTGAGCTCTCTGAAGAATAAAGGGGAATAAGGGGAAAAAGCGCTGGGGTGTGCGATTTTACAGAGGGTGGTGAGGAAGTCCTCTCAGTGGAAGTGACAATTAAGCAGAGATGTGAGTGAAATGGAGGAGTGAGTGAGTCGGATGTCTGGGGAAGAGCATGCTAGTGCGGAGACTCTGGGGTGAGCCTGAGCTCAGTGTCCCAGGAGGCGGGAGAGCAGAGGGAGGGGGAGCAGGAGGTGGTGAAAGGCGGGGAGGGCCTCTGTGGTCATGGTGAGGGGTTCGATTTTACTCTGAGGGTGACGTGATGGCAAGCCGCAGGGGTGTTTGGAGAAAGCTTGGAATTTGGACTTCGGGAGGTGGTACAGTTCCTGATGAGGACATGGGAGTGGGTCTCCAGTGTGGGGTGGAGAAAAGTCTGGCTGGAGGCAAGGATTCAAGGTCTAGGATGAGGTTGATACCTTGCTGAGATATCTCCCTGAATGATGATAGGATTAGAGGTGGAAATCAGGACAGTGAGTCAGTCCGTGAGGTATTTAGTGAATGGGGTACAAGGAGGGGGCAATAAGAGATTAGTGGATGGCACAAAGGAAAAGGAAGGCGGGGTATCTGGCCAATGGCAGGAGTTTCAAGGGAGCTGGTGGTTTTGAGGAGAATAAATAATTTGGAAATTCTCATGGGGATTGGGGAAGTCTTCCTCTCACTTCCTGTTCCTAAGATATATGGGACTTGACATTAAATGTCTCCATCTGAGCAGACAATGAGAGGAAGTCACGAGGGGCAGCCAGGTTACTGTTAACGCAAGGCGGGTGAAGTCTCCTTGAGAGGGAGGTTAACGCAGGGGTTCTCAGCGTAGGGCGAGTTTGCCACCCAGGGGACGTGTGGTAATGTCTGGAGGAATTTTTGTCTGCTACAGCTGGAGGTGGGTGTTTGCACCTCCTGGCCAGTGATGCCGCTTAAGGTCCTAAAATGCACGGGACAGCCCCGCCCACCACAGGCTTCTCCCACCTTCATCCAGCTGGGACATGCTGGATGAAGGATTCAGGTGGTATTTGCTCATCATAGAACTGAAGTTCTGGGGGTTTATAGGTCCCTGTCTTCCTCATTATTCCATAATCTCTTTTGAAAAATTTTGAGTTGATACACAGTTACTCACACGTGCATGTGCACACACAAATGGAAAGATCCTGTCTCCCTTATTTTTGGTTGTACACGATATCTGAGGTATGGAAAAGAACTAATTAGTTTTATGGCTATTTCCGGTCATACCATGAGATGTGGAAAATGGGTATACTGCAATGATAATAATCACTTGAGAATTAGGGACGAGGTTTCCTAGGTGTTTGGTTCCAGTTAGGTGCAGGCAAACTTAAGTTCTGTAGGGGAAAAAAATTCTCTATTTCCCCTCAAAAAAAAAAAAAATAATGTCTTGAGAGACCAAAGAATGTTCCCTAGTGACCTAAAGGAATGGAGAAAATAGGCCTCTTTTGTCTTTGTCTTTCCACGTATCGGAGGCAGATTTTGAAATTAATTTTGTTTCACAAGCAAAAATAGCAAAAGGCAAGAAAATTGCATTGCTCTTGTCTTGACAGAATTGAATATTTATTATGCATTTGAAATTTAGTTGTTGTAACTAAAATATAGACCTGGGCCTGGTTTCGTGCAGCTCCAGACTAAGGACATTTTTTACATTTTCAAAGTTGTTAAAAACAAAACAAAACAAAACAATATGCAACGGAGATTTTGCATGGCCTTCAAAGCCTATAATATTTATGATTTGGTGTCTTAACAGAAAGTTGGTGGACCGCTGATATAGACTGATATCTCATTTTCAGTTCTGGCCATGATGTGAGTGAGCCTCTGTCACAGAATTGCATTGTATTCATCCAGAAATCCTGAAAATATTTATTGATGCTTCTTATGTGCAAGTGGCTAGGTTTGCAGGATATTTGCTGGCTCTCAGAGAGTTTATGTTTTAGTAACAGAGGTAGGCAAATCGCACCAATAATTAATTAAAATGATTAATTACACAAAGGAGCTTTGAAGGGTGCCGAAAGAGTGTGGAAGGGGGTCACGAAATCTATTCTGGATAAGTGGTTTTAATCTGAATTTGAAGACTGAACCCACTAATCAGAGGGAGGAGCAGGAACAGGGCAAGAGCTGAGGGAACACGCCAGCCCTGGAAGGGACCCTAGAGATTTCCTGTTTCTTCTATCGAAGTTGATTAATGCGGAAACCAGCTACATAAATTTCTGAAGGATAATAAATTAGAACGAGTAGTATCAAACATGAATTAGGGACTGGACCCGTGGCTGCCAACTCTGGCTAATTGGAATGAGTTGGTGACCAATAAAAATACCGAGGCCTGGGTCCCACTTCCAGTCATCCTGGTGTCCCCCAGTGAGGCTAAGGTACAGCCGGGGTTGAGAGCCAAGGGGTTAGGGGGACCGAGGCCCTCTAGGGTCCTCAGCCAGTGTCGTTTTCTCTTTGTGCCTCTGTTTCCTTGTGTTTTTTTTTTTTTAGAGAAATAATAAAAAAAATCTGGGCATACTTCAGAGCTATGTTTCTAGTGTGCATGTGGGAAAATGTTCGAGTTTCTCTCTATCTCTTTCCTCTTCTGGGTGACTTGTTTGGTGGTCAGCTCCCTTCCCTTCTCATGGGTCGATGCCTTTCTCTGCCTCCTGGTCTCTCCCGGCCTCTCCCCGTGGCCATGCCTGTGGGTGAATATCAGCCACGGACATTCCCTGCCCACGTGCTTGTTACTGACTCTTCCCGCAGAGACATGTGAGCGGGAAGAAGGAGGATTACCAGTGAAATCCCAGAGGCTCGGCCCTTCTTCAGCTGGGAGAAGCCGCGGAGCTCACAACGGGGCGTCCTGTTTCGGGGGGTGGCAGAGAAAACCAGAGCTGCCCCCTCCAGGCCTCTGACTGCAGAGTTTTCTCTGGGGTTGAGAGGCTGCTTTCTGTGCAGTCAGTAGCCTTGGCGACCGGGCTGCTCCCTGGCTGTGTTTGCCCGTCCTCTCTCTGGGAGACAGGTGATCTGTTGGTGCTCCCTTCTAATCGCCGTGTTTCACCTGCAGGGCGAACTCTGCTGGAGAAGCTGTTCAGCCAGCAGGAGAACGGACCTCCAGAAGAAGCAGAGAAGTTCTGCTCACGGATCATTGCCATGGGCCTCCTGCTTCCTTTTAGTGACTGCTTCAGGGACCCGTGTAATCAGAGTGCCCAGTCAAGTTCAGCTCCATTTGATGTAAGTAGGAGAACTCACTTCTGTTCGTGAGGCAGTAGCAGTTGTGATGTGTGTCTGCCCGATCACCTATAATTTTAAAAACATGTGATGCAAGCCTGCCTGCCCTCATCTCCTCAACAGCTCAGCGTGTCTGTTTCTATGCTTTCCTTTTTGACTGGGGTATTCTTAAATATATTTATCCACCAAACCTCCTTTTGGCCACTCCTGACAGTTTTCTAGCCTGCTTTAATCAGTGATGATTTTTAAGTGGCTCTGAGTCAGGGTTTCTGACTTTGCTGGCAAGGACATTCCTTCAGAAGCAGCTCCACAGGGCAAGAGTTTTGTTCCCACTGGGCCGCAGGTCTCCATGGGCCCTAGAATGCTATCACAGTGCATTCACAGTTCACCTGTGTACAAGATATTGACAGTGGAGCAGCGTTGTCTGCTTTCTCCCCCAGCTGCCATTCACCAAGAGAGCTAAAACTGCGGAACAGTAATTCAAGCTGCATATTCATAATTCAGGACGAATATCAGCACAGCTGGATTATCATTTTCAAGCCACAGTATTGCTAATCTCTCAGGTATGTGGTACGACGCTGATTGTGATTAGTATGTCAGAGATCATACTATATATGAATTCTTGCAGATGAATTTCTTTAAGAAAATTAAAGGTTTGCTTGGCTCACTTGTGTGTAGGTGCGAGTGAGGCAGAGTTCTCATCCGGATGGGTTAGTTACATTTGTTCCATTGCTTCCATCTGTGGCCCCTTCTCTTACAGACTTCTTTAATTTTTATGCTGTTGATCAAGGAGTGAAATGATGATGAGTTTTGAAAGACAATGAAAATGAGCCCTGGCTGAGATCAAGATGCAATCAATACTAAATAACCAAATGTCCTTATGTGCCTGTTTTTCTTTTTCTGCTTTTTTACCCATTACAAACTGTGGTCTTCCTTGATCTTCCTTCAGTATTAGGAAAATAAATTGCATAAAGTATTGTGAGACCATTTTGGTAACTTCTCACGTGAAAGAAGACTCCTCAGGATGTGCTGTGACTTGTGAAGCTTCCTTCTTAAGACTTATCTGTTTATTTTTTTAATGATCTGGCAGCTAATCTCTGCTAGGTAGATCTTTTTCTTCCATGAGAAGAATGGGATGATTCAAATGATTTCCTCCCTTCCCTTTGTCCTCCGCAAGCGGTGTGAGGAGTACGGTGGGCTAAAAGTGCTGTAGAGCTGTGTTCTGAGTTGGAATTAAAGTGAATGCAGTACAAAGGCAAACACTAGCCGTGTCTAATGCTTGCTTTTTAATTAAAACTCTCTGGGTTGTCTGCTCTGTCCTCCCTTAAAGCTCAGAGGTAAAGTCTTATTCTGTAAATGTGAAGTTGGAGTAAACTGAAAAGAGTAGGATAATTCTAATTCCCCCCCTTTTTTTTAGTCACTAGATCAGATGCTTCTTATCTCTGCCTGCTCCATCCTTGTGTGTTAGAGACTAGGAACTCCTCCCAGCCTTGTTGTGGAGGGCAGTGGTGTGGCACAGAGAGTGAAAAGCAAACAAGAAATAGATAAAATCCCTAGTATGGTATAAAATAATTTCCTGGGAACGGGGAATTTCTTTCTCCCAGCTTCGTAATTGCATTTTCTCTTTGTTTTATTTGTTGACCGTGTGCTCTCTACTTCCCCTGTCAAACTGAACACAAAACAACTATGAAATTAAAGGTACTCTATTAAGAAACATTGTTGCCTACACTTAAACAGCATTTCAGTAACAGATCTGCATTTTTGTGTGTGTATAGTGGAGGTTTTCTTCAAAATACAGAAGGTAACAATATAAGGAGTTTTGTAGACTGAGGTCTTAGTTGGAGAAGAGGGAGGAATGCACTTATCTGTGGAGACAGAAGTTTCTGATTTTTAGTCTTTCTGCTGATTTCCAGAAAATGGCTGCTGAGAGGGTTTCTAACCAGTGTTTCCCTTGAGGACAGTTGCCCTTAGAGACGGAACACCCTGTGGGAATAAGCTCAAGGCTGGCACTCTTCCTGCCTCTGGCTTAGCACCCTCCCCTAAGTGCCCATCCTCTCTCCTCTCCACCTCTCTCTCTGTTTACATATGTAGTTAGAGCAGTACAGTAGTGACTTGGGAACCTCCTGCTTCAGCTTATGAATTTGCCTACTTCAATCAACTCCTTTGACTTAGTCCAACTTATTTTATACATTTCCAGAGCCTAACATTTTGCTTTAGAAATGCTGTACAAAATAGGAAAGAACTTCACATTTTCTCTTACATTTTGGCTTAAAGTTTCAAAAATACTGAAAGGCAAAGAACTTTGGGTTATAATGTTAATTCATTCACAGATGTTTACCAAATACATTCTACATGCCAGGCATTGTTTTAGGCTCCAGAGATATGCCGTTGAGCAAGAGAAATAAGATTCTTGTTCTCCTGAAATTCGTATTCTCTTCATGGTGTGAAGAGTCAGATAAACAAACAAACAAACAAACAAAAACAACATATAAATGAAAGCATAAGTAATACTATGAAGGAAATAAGCCCAAGTACTGACAGAGCGAATGGAGAAAGGGTAAGGTGAATGCAGAGGGAACTCTCACTCAGGAGTCAGGAGGCGAGGTCTAAGTGAAGGCCATTCCCTGAAGCCCAAGTGGCAAGTACAAGGCCTGAGGGGAGTGCAAGCATCACTTAGGAAAGCCATAGCCGGAGGGCCTGTGTCACTGAAGTTTCATGAGATGAGGACAGGAAGGATTTAGTAGCCAGAATATTGAATGCCATAGAAAGAAAATGGATTTTTTTTTTTTTAAGTGCGAGCTTTTATAAGGTGTTGTATAGGGGAAGAACGTATTTATTCTATATTTGACATGGATCACTCAGCCCGGTTTTTGGGTAATAGAGTATAGGGGCAGAAGTAGAAGTAGGAACACTGGGTAAGGTATTGCAGTGGCTGAGCAAGAGATGGTGGCAATAGCTTGGGACAGGATGGTGGCGAGGGAGATACAGAAGAGGCAGGGTGTGGGATGGATTCCGGAGGTAGAGCCGATGGCACTTCTGGTGAGTTAGACAAGGGCACAGTGGGAAAAGGAAATCGAAGATGACTTATTGGTTTTGGGGTTTAAGTAGTTGAGTGGATGGTTGTGCCATTTTACTGAGATGGAGAAAACATAAGTTTTAGGAGGAAAATGTTTTAAGGACAGAACTGGTGCTCATTAAATACTTTTCTTGAATAAAATTGTGTTTATTTAGAATACTAATACTTAGCATATTATCTGACAAACATTAGCTTTTGACTTTTGCTGAATGGAATGTTATTGACTTCATTAGCTGTTCAAATTTAGGGCCATGATACTCAAAGTTATTTCAGCCATCAAAAAGTCTAACAGCCCTTTTCATAACCATGTTTTCATAAAACAGAAAGAATGAGCCTCTTTATGGACCTAATAGCATTGTCTGTAATCCTTTTCCATATCCATTACTAATCTGAAATTATCAACCTACTTATTCTCTGATAGTATTCTCACAGTTGCCTTTTACTTTTGTTTGTTTGTTCCTGTTACATATTTCAAATAGAATTCTAAGTTAGAACAAGAGAAAACGCACAGATACTACTACCGCTTGTGACTTGGTGGATGGAATCGTTGAGTGCCTGATTATGTTTTTTGTGGTCTAAGCAAAGACTTTTTTTCTTTCGGAACCTACTTTAGTCATCTCTCTCAAGTGTGAGGAAAAGTATGTCTCTTGAAATTTTTATCATGGTTTCCAATTCCTTAGAAACAACAAAACCTTCACGTATGATAATCATATAATTATGTTTTGGGCCCCTGCCCTGACACCTGTGAACAGGTCAGGCTGGTGCTCAGCCTGTTGCCAACCACAGGCCCGGGCTCCTTGCCCGTTAGTTGTGAATGGAGGTCATTCTGCAAGAACAAGTCCAGTATGTGGCCCCTTAAGTTTCCTTTTCCTTCGAATGCCTTTATTCATATCGTGGTCCCTTTCTTCTGGGTCATATTCACCAGCAGCTCTTTTCCAGAAAACTGTAATTATCTCACTTAATTATTGATTATCCATTAGCAAGTTTTTTCTAGGATTTCTTCAGTCCTGTCAGTTACCACATTATCTCTTTATGTCACAAAAAATTAAAGCAAGTTTACTTAGCTCAAGGATTTTGGCAGGAGTATATGGTCATACCGGTTTAATCTTTTTAGAACTAGCTTAAATGTCTTTCTAGTAGAATATTTTTGGATGCAGGTTTTGAGGCTTTTTTGAGTTTAGCAGATCTGTTGATTTTGCTAAATATGTAGTTATCTCTGTTCTTACGAGACAGGCAGGAGGTCCTCGGTATTTCAATGAACATAGGTTTACGTGAGTGTATTAGTGAGACTAGAATTAGAGGAAAGACATGAATATTCAGTATTCAGGAACATGATCTTGAACCTGTTGAAACATGTCAGTGATGACTACCAACAGCAACCACTACAAGAAAACTAGGGAAATGCACTCTGTTCATCGTCACCAGTGGTCAGAATGAAGACGTAAGTGAACAAATAGAATTGATTATTTGTATTTGAATTAATTATTTTTTCAGAGTAGGAAGAATTGCTATTTAGTCAAACCCACGGTCTTTTTCTGAGAAGCAGTAGAACCCATGACAGCTTTCAGCTCTAAGAAAATATATGTTTATGTGTTTTTTGCTGTATTTTTATTTTTGAAACATTATTGTGTATAGTATTAACTCTCAGTTCTTTTTATTTTAAATGTGGTATTAAAATTATACTTACTTTGCAGATCAGCTTTTAAAATTATTTCAGCTGCATATTTCTTTTCCTGGCAGACTGCTCTAATCTCAACGTAGAAGTCAGTAGTAAAATAGAAGCTTTTACTTACCAAAATTCATTTTGTAGGCATGTTTTACATCTGTTTCATTAGCCTGCTAACTATTGCATCAATCCATGATAAGGAAGATAACAAAAGTAGATTCAGACTGTACTTCGTTCCCGCAGTTTTACTCATTTGATTTTTCTTTTTAATTTTAAGCACTTAAAAAGTTCTGTGGTACTACATCCACCTGGGTAAGGAAAAGCTGTGCTGTGACAGACAGGCAGCAGGGCCCGCCCCTCGCCCCAGGCTCCTCCTTTTGGCCCTTTCCCCAGGGTGGTTCCCTCTGCTCTGGTTTAGAAGTTTCTGACTTTGAGATTTTTGTTTGCTGTTGCCATGTCAACATCACCATCACCTCTAGCTGTAACAGGTGAGGATTTAGGTAAGCCCGTCTCCTACTTTCCTCTGTTCCTTTCAGTATGGTTAATATTGCTATTCTACTTTACCTTGAAATAATTCTTATTTTAACCTAAGATAACCTTTCACACTTTTTGTTTGCTTTTGTTCTATCAGCTTCAGATAATACCCCCTGCCGCAGCAGCCACTTCTGACAATTGGGCTAATTAGTGCCTCTACCTTCACCTCCGGGGAGTCTAAGACCCTTGTACCTCCCAGCTTCTACCAGGCACACTTTTATCCTTAGAGTACATTTTTAAGATTAATGTTTTGTCCATACGTTTATTCTAACAGTTGAAAAGCATTTGGACATTGTAAACATTGCCCTGCAGACACAGTAGTGTGCCCTAATTTCCTTCTCAATATCTCAGTACTATAGCCCCAGGCTAGTCAAACAAGGATATTCCTGGGGCCAAGTTCAAGTGGGTTCTGTTATTTTAATAAACAATCACTTTTTCAAAAGTATCTATATTTACTTTCTTTTACATTTGGTTTATCCCTTATATAGAGATTCCTTATCTTGCACAACAGAGTTTTTGATCGTCTTTTCTTTTGGGAAAAGAAACATGTATTTTCTTCTCTGTATTCTCAATATCTTTGAGTTTGCACCTCCTTCTTACCACTTAACAGAGTTCCTTCAATTCTTCTTGAGACTACCACCGTGGTCTTAATATTTGTCCGCCCCCCGTCCCCCACCCCCTCAAATGCACGTGTTTGGATCCTCACACCTAATGCGATGGTGATAGAATTAGATGAATGGAATTAGTGTTGCTATGAGAGAAGTTACACAGTTCGCTTGCCCTTCCCCCATGTGAGGATACAGTGAGAAGGCACCAGCTGAGAACCGGGAAGAGGGCCCTCACCAGAGAACCAGGCCATGGCTCCTTGATCTCAGATATCCAGCCTCTGGAATTGTGAGAAATAAATTCCTTTTGGTTTTTGAGCTACTGGTATTTCGTTATAGCAGCCTGAATGGACTAAGACAATGATTGACTTCCTTTTCTGATTTAGATCGGGTTCTTGATATGTAATTATAACTTGTATTTTTTTTTTTTTAGCTCATTTCTTTTTCTCTGCCCCATCCCTAGATACTAGGGACACAAAAATGGAAAGAAAACCTCTATTCCCAACTGGCTTACATCCACTTTAAAGAAATAAGATGTTTAAATAAATTATTGGAGATTAGTAGTTGAAGTGGTTTTGTAGTCAGACTGTCCTGGATTTGAGCCCTAGATTTCCTACTTACTGTGTAAACCGATGTAAATGGATTAATTTCTTCTTCTATAAAAAGAGAAGTAATATAGAGTTTCTCATTAAGAGGAAATCATGAATACAAGTAACAAAAATAATAGAATACTTAGAGATACATTTAACAGAGGAGGTGAAGGACCTATACTCTGAAAACTACAAGACATTATTGAAAGATATTGAAGGAGATACAAAGAAATGGAAAGATAATCCATGTTCATAGATTAGAAGAATTTACATTGTTAAAATATCAATATTACCTAAAGCAATCTGTAGATTCAGTGCAATACTTATCAAAATCCCAATGATGTTTTTCACAGAAATAGAACCGAAAAGTCCTTAAATTTATCTGGAGCCACAGAAGATCCCAAATAGCCAAAGCAATCCTGAGAAAAAAGAACATAGCCATAGGTATCACATTCTCCAACTTCAAACTATACTACAAAATTATAGTAATTAAAACAGTATAGTATTTGCATGAAAACAGATACACAGACCAATGGAACAGAATTGAGAGCCCATAAATAAATCCACACATATAGGGGCAGCTAATTTTTGACAAAGGAGCCAAAAACATACAGTGGAGGAAGGAAAGTCTCTTTAGTGAGCAGTGTTGAGAAAACTGGCAATTGAATGAAACTGGACTGCTATCTTATAACATACACAAAAACTAACTCAAAATGGATTAAAGACTTGAATGTAAGACCTGAAACAATAAAATATATAGAAGAAAACATAGGCACTGAATGTATGGACCTTGGTCTCACGGGGATTTTGTGAATTTGACCCCAAAGGCGAGGGAAACATAAAGCAAAAATAAGTGAATGGGACTACCTCAAACTAAAATGTTGCACAGCAGAGGAAACCGTCAGCAAAACAAAAGGCAACCAACCAGATAATAAAAGATATTTGCAAATGGTACCTTCATTAAGGGGGCTAATATCCAAAATATATCAAGAACTCATAAACTCAACAACAAAAGCAAACAGCCCTGTTTAAAAATGGGCAGAGGACCTGGATAGACACATAACAAGGAAGGCATATGCATAGCCAACGGACATATAACAAGGTGTTCGACATCACTATTTATCAGGGAAATGCAATTCAAAACCACAACAAGACACCTTACACATGGTAGAATGGCTGTTATCAAAAAGACAAGAAATAACAAGTGTCGGAGAGGATGTGGAGAAAAAGTTACCCTCGTACACTCTTAGTGGGAATGTAAATTGGTACAGCCACTATGGAAGAGAGCATGGAGGTTCCTTAAAAACATTAACAATAGAACTACCATATGATCTAACAATTCCTCCTCTGGATTTTTACCTGAAAAATATGAAAATTATTTGTAAGGATGTACATACCCCTATGTTTATCGCAGCATTATTTACAATAGACAAGATGTGGAAACAGCCTAAGTATTTGTTGACAGATGAATGGATAAAGACAATGGAATATTACTCAGTCATAAAAAGGGTGAAATATTGCTGATCTTGACAACATGGATGGATCTCGAGAGTATATTCTAAGTGAAACAAGATGGAAAAAGGCAAATATCATATGATTTATAGTCCTATGTGGAATATAAAACAAAAAGTGACAAATAAACCAAACTCATAGATACAGACAACAGAATGGTGGTTACCAGAGGGAGAAGGAGGTAGGGAGAGGGCCAAGTGGGTAAAGGGGGTTGAACATGTAATGGAAGGAAACTAGACTTTGGGCGATAAGCACACAGTAGAGTCTACAGATGTCTAATCGTAATCTTGCACACCTGAAAATTATATGTTATTAACCAATGTTACCCCAATAAGTTTTATAACTAAAAGATTTCAGAGGGGGAGCTGTTCTACTGATTCTAAAGTCCAGCCTGTTGGTGGAATGCCCATTGTCATTAGGACTGAGCAGCTCGGGGTGTAGGCTGGAACTTAAAGTCCCATGGGCTTGTGGAGGGTCGATTTGAGATGCAGGCACAGGACCGCGTGATAAAGTCCTTCAAGAGTATAAGGCTGTGTCCGTGCTGAGGAGGTCAGTGTCTGCCATGAGGAGGGATAGATGATGACGCTACTGGATGGTATGGGCTTCAGAGGTGGAGAGGATATTGCACAGGGTGGGCTTGGAATCTATATGATTATGGGGAGGCTAGATTATGAGGCCATGTGATGTGAGAGGGATGAGGACAGTCCCCTTTCAGTTCAGTCATCACCTGCTTGGATTATGGACTTGGCCTTTTTAAATACCTTCTTAGGTCTGCCCGTAACTGGTCCCCTATCCGGTCTCCTTACTCCGGCCCCGTGGTTCTCAGTTCGGGGCCGTGTTCCTCTCTGGGGTGCATTTGGCAATGTCTGAAGACAGTTCTGTTTGTCACAATGCGGGGAGGTGCAGCTGGCCTCTAATGTGTAGATGTCGGGGATGCTGCCAAGTGTTCTACAAGACATCTCTCCCTTCCTCCAACAAAGAATCACCCAGCACAATATGCCAATAGTTGAGGAAACCCTGTGATGTACATTTCACATAAAGCCTTTAGTGTTGTGTTTTGTTGTTGTTGTTGTTGTTGTTAGAATCAAGTACAAATTCCTTGGACCTCCACGATCTTCCTCCTGCCTTCAACACTTTCATACTTCTGCAGCTCATGACCCACTTCCCTTTCTGTCCCTCCAAACTCTATCCTTCATCGTATGGAACTGCTATGTTTCCCCAGTTGTCCACACTTTCTCTTACTTCTGTGGCTCTGTGAAGACTACTCCTTCTGCTCCCAACTGTTATTTCTTACTTAAGTTTATCAACCTAAATAAAGAGGTGAACTGTGGCAAGCTCGAATTACCAGAAGTTGAATTCATTTGGGAATAGCAGATGAATTGCAATTTCTGGAAACGCTGTAGCAGGCTACACGTGAGGGTTTGGTATGGCCTGTATTCAAGGGCAAGCTGTGGAAAGGAGGGTAGTCCAGCCAGGTCCAGGCACGTTTATTGGCTTGAGGGCGGATTGTCATTGTTCAGGAGATCAGTCTCGGTGTTCTGTAAATCGGTCTCTCAGCTCTTAATTCTATTCTTCTGAGGGTCCATGTGTGATATTCTCCATTTCATATCCTCTGGTTCTATTTTCACAAGATCTATTTTTTCCCATAGAATGCTGTTCAGAGTTAGATGTCATTCTCTCTCAGATGCCTTCTTTAACCCTTAAGCCTGCTTCTTCTCTCTCAAAGAACCTAACAGGTTTTATAATTGGCTTTTATCCTATTGTGCTGCAATGCAAATTAAAAGTTATGTGAAGGTGTTCCTGTGACCAGTGTGATGTTCTGTCCCTGTGTTTACCAGAGAAACACAGATCTAGGGTAAATACAGGATCAGGTCTCCCCAGAGTGGTGAAGAGTAGACTACTCCTAGACTGGATTACAATTCCATCTCCTCCACTCACTTAAGAGCTTAGGACATTTACCCAAAGTCACAGACTAAAATTTTTCACGTGTAAGTGTAGTGCCTGCCTCTGGGGTTATCTTGAATATTAAATGAGATTAATTGATTCAGAATTTAGCACAATGCCTGGCACAAAGTAAGTGCCCAATAATTATTTGCAATACTTTTAAAAATTATTATCTTTATTTTTTATTGTGGTTCACATGCAATGTCATATCAGTGTCACGTGTACAACTTAGTGATTTGACATTTATATTTTTGTGACGTTACTACCATAATAAATCTAGTAAATATTCATCACCATAAAAAGCTATTACGATGATATTGACTATTTTCCCTGTGCTGTACATTACATCCCCACGACTTAATTTTTTAATAACTAGAGGTTTGTGCCTCATCTCCTTCACCTTTTTCACCCCTCTTCCCACCCCTGGCAACCATCAGTTTGTTCTCTGTATCTATGAGTCTGTTCCTGCCTTGTTTTATTTGTCCATTTGTTTTTTTTTTTTAGATTAAACATGTAAATAAAACAATATGATATTTGTCTTTCTCTGATTATTCATTATCTTTCAAGTTTCTGTCATTCTATAAATATACCTTGATTTTATGAAGAAGGGGATTGTAAGAAAAGCCTTAATGACAGAGGAGAGGAGGAACTGGAGAATCTGTTAAGTTAATGATTGTAAATGGTCAAGAGTGACTTGTATTTTATAATCTTGTTAACACTTGGAGGGAGAGAAGATGGAGGATGGGATCGAATGCGGATTTGCTGGGGAATCAACTGGCTTGGGAATCAACTCATGGATCTCTGCTTTTGGGATTAATGCCATATTTCTTTCTTAACCTATTTGCTACTTGTAATTTTACTACTGTAATTATCATATTTCCCCCAATCCTGCCTCCCTACATCCTTCTCGATGGAGTAGAATGGAAATGGAGAGAGGAGGGAAAGATGCAGTAACTGCACGTTGTGCAAGTGGACCCGTGTGCCCACTGGGTGTCGTATCCATGGCCAGTCCATGGTGGCTGACTGCTTTCCCTGGTTCTGAGAAGGATCACACTCAAATATTAGCTTATAACTTACTTATTTGTAGCTTTAGCTCTCTGTGTTTATGTGTGTGAATGTTTGACATACTACATAGAAACTGTGGCGTGAATGAATGAAAGTACCACTTCTGTCATCTCTCTCCTAAGAATAAGGACCTCCGTTTCACTCAGAATTCCTAAGACAGAGAGGAACTATCTTTTGGCACAGTTTTTAAAGCTGGCCAGATAGAAATTGGTTTGCTCTTCTCTTTCAGAGAACTCACTGCATGGAACAAGTTTGGTTTTCTTGGTTGGATAATTCTCATAGGATAAAATTATTGAAGGGAACAATCAATAAATAGACACAGGAAGGACTCTTTTTACTATTTTTAATTTTCTCCGAGGGGCATTTTTTCATCTGATTTTATTTTTAGTTATAAAATAAATTTATTTCATAAAGAATATGAAATAAATGGATATGTTTCAAGGAGTACCAACTTGATTTCTTTCTTTGTAGACTGTACACTTATATGGTTCAAAAAAAATTTCCCCATATTAGTAATCTTTCCTTACTGCATGATTGATTGTATAATGAGCAGAATCCCATCCCCTATGTTTGTAATCATACAGTTCAGTGTGAACTAGAAGGCTTTTAATATATATTTTAAAATTTGTTATTTCTCTGCGCTTTGTCACATGTATTCTTATCCCTGTAATTTATAGTAATTTGTCTCAACTTACTACTCAGTGAATAGCTGTATGACTGGATCCTGTAGAAATCGGTGTCCAAGTTTTTATACATATGAGTTTAAGCATGTATGTTGTGAGATTATTTTGTTCTCCAATCCGATACGTGACTTAGTAAATAGCTAATATGTGCTGCTTTTTGCATATTTTATTTTAGTCAAAACAGGTGATTTTCCCCCCCTCCTCCGCCCCCGCATTATGCTGAATTCAAGAGTATTATTACAAAGCAGGAGGATTATGATTGTTATTCCCTTCTCACAAAGTTTTCTGAGCTTAGAAGAAATGCTAATGGTACTTTTGTGGCTTTTAGAATAGTCCTCAACCATAAAGTTAATTGAAGTTTTAGAAAATAGATTATTAAAAATGCATTAGTGGCAGTCACACTTTTTAAGGCAGTGACATACTTTCGTCTCTTTGATGTTTTGGCTTTCACAAATGACACTTTTGTCACCCATCTGACAAACCGTGTTGAATGACTCAGAATTCATTAGGAATTTGTATGATGAACTTTTATTAAAACGGATGACTCAGCCCAACTTTTCTGTCATGATTTTTTTATCCTTCTCCCGAATATGCACTGAATATTAATTAGTTCTGTTGATGTGACTCGCATTTCTTGCAGCCTTGCTTCTCTTATCTGAAGAGTCAGGAGGAAGGGTAGAATTGTAATTCTATGACGAAGCGAAGATGCCTTGGACTGAGAAAACATTAACCAGCCAGGAGCTTCAAGGGTTATTTTTTTTTTTTCCTCCCAATTTTTACAGGACTTTGGAAACCTGAAAGAAGATTTATTCCTTTTTTATTATCTTTTGACACAGTTTTTAAAGCTGGCCAGATAGGAGATATTTTAGCCTTAGTAAATATTTTATAGTCTTTGTCACAACTACTCAACTTTGACACTACAGTATGAAAGCAGCCATAGACAGTGTGTGATGAATAAGCATGGCTGTGTGTCCTAATAAAACTTTATTTAGGGAAACAAGTAGCTATCTAGATTTGGCCTGCAGACCCCTGGTTTACACTCAGGTGAGAGACATAAAATGTGCATTTATTGTGTAAGTTTGACTTTTATTTCTGTCCCTGACCACGTGTATTCACCAATCAGTCACATAATGTTTATTGAATTTTTCCACGAAAAGTGCAGATAGTCTCCCTGTGCTTCTTTGCTTCTGTCAAAAGGATGAACAGACACAGTGGCTCAGTATCCAATGGGGTCGATAGGAGAGTTTTGAGGTTTTTACTGGTCATTATGACTGGGACATAAAGTTGCAGGGTGAGGTAGCAGGGGCAGAGAAAGTATCTTAAGACAAGATGCTAGATGGCACCAGAGCCATTTGTGAAGGCTTCTTGAAGAAGGGTCTAGGAATTGGATTTTGGTCTTGAGAGCAGTAGGAGCCACTGGAGGGTTTTAGGTTGAAGAAATGACGTGATAAGGTTCATGTTTTAGAGAGAACATTCTGGGTGCTTGTGGAGTATGGACGGGTATGGTTTGGAGGCCGGAAGATTCTGAGGAAGATGTTGCAATTTCCGGGAGAGGGGGAATATTGGCCGCAACTGTGTAAGTAGCGGTGGGGATGCAAGAAGTACGACTCTAATGATACTTAGGTTGCCGGTTCTCAAAATGCAGCGGACGGATGTTGGAATCACCTGGGGGAATTCTTACAACACGTCCCTGGGCTCCGCCCCTAGATTTTCTGATTCTGTGGTGTGAGGTGGGGCTGGAAAGTCTGCATTTCTAACTAGTTCCCAGGTGATGTTGATGCTGCTGGTCCCAGACCACACTTTGAAAAGTGCTGCTATAGAAGATGGAAATGAAGAGACTTAGGAGTCTGATGGATCATGTAAAGGTGAGAGAGAGGCAGACACAAGGATATGCTCACGTTTCTGGCTTGGACGATGCTGTTTACTGTGTGTTAAATGCAGGAGGAGCAGATCAAGTGGATGGTTCAATTTAGGTCTTACTGAATCTGAGGATGTCTGTGGAAAGATGCAGTAGTAACAGGTTATTTGAGTCTAAGGGCTGGGAGAGGTGAAGAACCTTCAGCGTGCGGGTGATCCCTGAAGCCCGTTATGTGTTGAAGAGTGCCTGTGGGGTGAGAAGCAAGGAGGGCCCGATGTGCAGATGAACACTTACGCGTTGGGCAAGGAGAAAAAGCTGCAAGGAGGCAGATAAAGAGCAATCAGAGAGGTAGAACAAAAATAAAAAAGATTAAAAAAAGACAGATGGAGCGTTAAGTGGCATAAAATGTTGCCAAGAGGTCAAGTAAGATTAAGACTGAACAGCCATCATTGAAGTTACCAAAATGATTGTAATAGCCTCGTAGAGAGGAATTTGAGTGGGGCGCTGTGGGTGCTGAGGTTTGAATGGGAGGGTAAGGGGGTTGGTGAACAGACAGGAGGTGGGGTGTGCTGGTGCGAGATTAACCCCAGAAGTTTTGTGTCAACGAAAAGAAAGAGTGGGTTATGAGTGGTGAATGAAAGCTAATTTCTGCTTTTTCTTTCTTTCTTTTTTTTTTTAAAGAATGGAGAAGGTGTTAGAGCACGTGTAGATGCTGATTGGAGGGATCCAGTAGAGAAGGAAATGTTGACAGTTAGGGAGAGAAAGGAAAATTGATAGGGTTTTGTCCTGAGAAAGCCACAAGGCATGGGATGTGAAGCACGGGTCGGGGACGGGGCCTGGGACAGGGACAGGGACACCTGTGTATGAATGTGAGCATGGAACGGAGGGTGCAGATGAAGGCAGGCTTTTTTAGGTTGATGATGGGAAGTTCAGGGAGTGCTGCTGGCTTCATTGTTCTCTGTGAATGAGGAGGTCTCACCTTCTCTATTGGGCGATTAGGGGTATGTGAGGCCAGTTGTTTAAAAAGTATGTGGAAGACGTTTCATTTGGACATCACAAAAA
This sequence comes from Pteropus vampyrus, assembly GCF_000151845.1. Taxonomy (NCBI): domain Eukaryota; kingdom Metazoa; phylum Chordata; class Mammalia; order Chiroptera; family Pteropodidae; genus Pteropus; species Pteropus vampyrus. The sequence goes on along the minus strand of NW_011889164.1, from coordinate 1,958,527 downwards.
CGGGACTGAGAGCTGAATAGAATAACAGGGATGCCTGATGGGGGTCAGCTGAGGTGGAAGATAATGGATTCATATTGGTCTGTCCCAGCACTGGATGAGGCAAAGGCAAAACATTGCCCTGGTCTGAGGCTGCCGTTCGGCTCCGATGGATGCATCTGATGGTAAGTGAAGGTAACAGTCGAGGATACTGGTGCGGAGTGCCGGGAAGAGTGGGCTGCAGAGTTAGAAGACAAGAGCAGAGGGAGTGGGTGGTAGAAAGTAGGGGAGTCAAGATTCTCAAGGTCTGGAGGGTGAAAAGTTTCAGATGAGACGTCTCCATATATTTTCCCACCGGTAAAGTGGTTTTTGTTGATGAAGTGGTTGAGAGTGTGGCTAGGTGAGTGGACAGCTGCCTGGGGTAAGGTGAAGGTGAGATCAAGGCGAAGGGTGTTTCCTTCATGAGGCAGTGGTGTCACTCAACCAGTGATGAAGGGTAGACTTTAATTTGGGAACAGTTCGACGAGGGGTCCTTTGATGATAAATGGATTGATTTAGAATGATAATTCATATGCGGAATGTACTATATGCATTTACAAAGTAGAAACAGTGAATTACACATGTAATAACGACAGTTAAAATATAGATGGTTCTATTTTAATCTTAGTCCTTACTTAGTAGGAAACTGGGGTAAAACCTTTGTGAAATCTGGCTGGGAGATATATCTCTGTTCTTTTGCTTGTATTTACTTCACTCTCACTTTATTTTCTCCTTTAGATACAAATTACTTGCTAATCCTGGGTTCCATTCCAGGCTGTGACCAGTCTGCAGAAATTGTTAGTTCCTTGAATTGGTGCCTTTATTTATTTTTTTTAAATTATCTTTAGTACTTGAAAACACATTATGGTTATTATGTACCAGTCACCGTCCTAAGCACTTTACAAATATTAATTCATTTACTCTTCATAACAATCCTGATGAGATAGGTTTTATCTCCATTTTACAGAAGAAACTCGAATACTGGGAAATTATGTTCATTTTCCCTTGCTTAAATTTCAGTAATCAGCACAAAATCTTCTGTAATTTTGCAGTTCTGGCTGTCGCTGACACTAATTTGTCATTACATAGATCCAAACATGTAAGTGATATCATGCGGTTTACAACTTTTTCTGTCTGGCTTATTTTGCTTCGCATGTTTATCTCAAGATCCATCCATATTGTTGCAAATGGCAGTATTTCATCTCTTTTTATGGCTGAGTAATATCACGTTGTATATATGTACCACAGCTTCTTTAGCCAGTAACCTATGTATGTCTGGAAAAGTCTTAATTTCTCCTTCATATCTAAAGGAGAGCTTAGCTGGATACATCATTCTAGACTGGTAGTTCCTTTCACTTAATAGCTTAAATATTTGATTCCATTCCTTTCTGGCTTGGAAAGTTTGCACTGAGAAGTCCGAGGATAATCTAATGTGTTTACCTTTATAAGTTACCATTTTTTTTCTCCCTGTCTGCTTTGAGAATTCTTTTGTTGTTGATTTTTGATAATTTTAATACATTGTGTCTTGGCGAAGGCCTTTTTAGGTTGAGATAATTGGGTGTTCTGTTGACTTCTTGAATTCTAAACTCCAGCACATTCCTTAGATTTGGGAAATTCTCATCAACTATTTGTCTGAAAATGCTTTCTAATCCCTGTTCCTTTTCCTCGCCTTCGATAATGCCCATTATTCTTATGTTTCTTCTACTGATGGTATCAGCTATTTCTTGAATTTCTCTTTCATTATTTTTCATTCTTCGGTTTCTCTCTTCTTCCTTCTGATTTATTTCTAGATTTCTGCCTTTGATATCACTGATCCTTTCCTCCATTTGGTCGACTCTCTTTCCCAAGCTTGCTATTTCATTTTTCAACTCTTGCACTGTGTTCTTCATCTCCAGAAGTTCTATTTGGTTCTTCTTGAGGATTTTAGTCTCCTTACTCTGCTTATCTAGTTGTTTTTTTCAATTCTTGAAATTGTTGATTTGAGTTGTTTTGGGGATTGAGTTTTTTCAGAAGTACCATCCTGAATTCTCTGTCATTTAAGTCGCATATTTGTATGTCTGTAAGCTTATATCCTGGAGATTTTTCTTTTTCTTTCTGAGATGCCTTGTCACCTTGGTTATTCATGGTGTTTAATGGGCTATTTCTTCATCTGGGCATTAATGGAAATGTATTCGGCTTTTTTTTTCCAGAAAGATTTATTATATAAAGGTCTCTCTTTAGCCTGCTGCAAAGAAGGCGCTTTTGTTTTGGTTTCCAATAGGTGGCATCTAAGTCTCTTGGATCCCTGCTTTATATGAAGCTTTAAAAATGCATTTTTATTTTCTTATAGATATTTAATCTCATTTGCAACCCTCAGTTTCAGTCCCTGTCAGTGTTAGCAACAGTTTTGGTAGCGTTTGCTCAGATTCCCCAGGACCCTGTGGTGTTTTGTTTTGGAGGGTATGGGAGGAGGGGCCCACTAGTTTGGGGATTAGGGGCTGTGGCTCAGCCTTGGTTTTGCAACCATAGTCGGTAAAAATCAACCATTGTTTCTCCGCCGGTCGCTCCTCTGCTTTTTGCCCTGATGAGTGGGACCTGGAGCCAGCGGGCCATGGGAGGCTCACAACTTTCCCAGGCAGGGCTGTTCAGGGAACTTGCCGCTCCTTCTCTCCTCCCCCTCCTCCTGCAGGGAGCTCCAGAAGCTGTGAGAGGCAGTTTTGGTCTCGACACCATTTGCTCAGATTCCTCTGGGGCTCCACATTGATCGGTCTCGGAGGGTATGTGGAGAAGGTCCCTCTGGGTTGGGGATTGGAGGCTGAGGCTCAGCCTCAGTTTTGCAACCCGGGCCAGGAATAATGAGCTGTTGTTTCTCTGCAGTCCTGCCCTGCTTCTCTGCTTTCTGCCCTGATGACTGGGCCCTGCTGCCAGCTGCTAGAAGTTCTGGTGCTTCTAGGCAGGGTTGTTCAGGGAAGTTGCCGTGCCTTCACCCCTCACCCTCCTCCTATAGGGAGCTCCGGCAGCTGTGAGAGGCATCTTCTTTATCTCCCAGTCCACCGCCTGCCATGACACCCGGGGTTCTGACCTGTAGTTCCTCTCATGTGCAGATCCCATGCTCAGCTGTGCTAGTGTGCAGGTCGGATGTTTTTTATTGAGTTTTAGATTTTCAGCTTATGGTTGTTTCATGCAGAGAGATCTGCGGATGTCTCTCACTCCTCCATGTTTTTTCCGCTCCTGCGTTAACTATTTCAAGCCATGTGTCTGTTTGTTGTACACACCTGATTGATTTTGTTTTTCAATAGAACAACAAAATATCAAAACTGGAGAAGACTTTAATGATGATTTAATTTAGGCCAATTCTCTTAAGTGGACAAGGAGGTCACTGAGACTCGGAATGGTGAAGTGACTTGTCTGTGATTGCAACGGTTTTGGCAGAGCCAGAATCGTGGTCTCCTGACATTCGGGTCACTTGGCTTCTCTCCATACCACGTCACCTCCGTTAGAGGAGTGCCTTCTTCTGCTTGAAATACATTTGAGCTTTCAGCATCATCTTTATGGTTCACGGTCCCTGTGCAGTCATTAAATGAAGTTGGGTAACGTCTGTTTCTTTAATTATTGTGTAATTTCTGGGTCAGCTGAATGTTATGAAGAATCTTGGACATGTTTAGAGACATTGAAAAAGAAGTTGGAGATCAAAAATTCTAGGGACTCGAAGATGGATGACAAGTTAAGGGAGTGGCGCTTAGTATTAGTACCCTGAGAAATCTGCATGACAAATAGGGACCAGAAAATATACTTTACATACTGTGGTGAGAAGAAGACTTTAAAAAGATCTTTAAGGATCATGTTTCCCATGATCCTTCCTGTGGAAAACCTGGTGTTCCTTTGAGAGCAGCTGCCTGGGAGGGGGGCCATTTTGATTAGAGACTGAAGGGGTTGTTTTCTGTAAGTAAGAGGAAGGTGGCCGAGTTGTCATTCCTGTTTTCTCATGCTTAGGTTCTCAAGGGACTGGTTAGGTCATATTAAAGGTCCCACTGAGCTCGTCAACGGCAAGAAGATAGAGTATCCTTGCAAAAATTATCTTAAAGCAGTGCCAAAAATATAACTCTGAGTTTAGAGACTGTTATGATGGAACTATTTTGAATCTGAAAATTGCCTTATATTATAGTACATATATTCTGTATGTATTTATTGAAGGCTGATAGGGAAGAGGACTTCTGAAAAAGTGGAGAAAATCTATGCTCCTATGGTCACAACATGTAGTAGAAAAAAGCATTTCTTTTCAGTATTACATAAAAAATGCAACCAAAACCTCAAAAGTCAAGCTAAGGTTCAAGGCAGAAATCTTGTGTTATGTACCTACAATGCTGCAACTGTTCTTTTTTTTTTTTAAGTTTTTAATTTTTAATTATATTTGGCATATGATAATATATTAGTTTCAGGTATAAAACACAGTGATAAATTCTGGTACCCATCTGATACCATATACATAGTTATTACAATATTATTGGCTATATTCCTTTTGCTATACCTTAATCTCCATAACTGTTTGGGTACAATCAATTTGTACTTCTTAATCTCTTCCCCTTTTTCAAGTACCCCCAACCCCCTTCCCATCTGGCAACCATCAAAATGTCATCTGTACCTATGAGTTTGTTTCTGTTTCGTTTATTTTGTTCCTTAGATTCCATATGTAAGCGAAATCATATGGCATTTGCCTTTCTCTATCTGACTTATTCCTCAGCATAGTACCCTCTAGGTCCATCCATGTTGCAGATGGCAAGATTTCATTCTTTTTTATAGTTGACTAATATTTTATTGTACATATTACTACCTCTTCTTTATCCATTCATCCACTGATGGACACCCAGGTTGCTTCCATACCATGACTGTTTAAATAATGCTGCAATGAATAGATGGATTCCCATGTCCCTTCAAAGTAGTGCTTTGGATGTCTTCAGATAAATACCCAGAAGTGGGATAACCCACTTAGTCTTTTGTTATAGCCTTTGTTTTAAAGTCTATTTGTTCTGGTATAAGTATTGCTACCCCAGCTTGTTTGTTTGTTTGTTTGTTTGTTTGTTTCCATTTTCATGAAACATCTTTTATCATCCTTTTGAGTCTGTGTGTGTTTTTCGATATGAAGTGATTTTCTTGTAGGCAGCATATGTAAGGGTCTTGTTTTCTTATCCATTCAGCTACCTGTACTTTGACTGGAACATTTCTATATTACATTTACAGTAATTGTTGATAGATATGTAGTTACTGCTATTATATTATTCAGATTTTTTAATCATTTTTCTTCTTAAAGAAGCACTTCCAACATTTCCTGTCATACTGGTTAAGTGGTGATGAACTCCTCTACCTTTTTCTTGTCTGGGAAGCTCCTTTTCTGTCCTTTGATTCTAAATGATAGCTTTGATGGGTAGAGTAATCTTGGTTGTAGATTCTTGGGTTTTCCTAACTTTGAATATTTCATGTCATTCCCTTCTGCCCTGCAGTTTCTGTCGAGAAATCAGCTCCCTGGTAGGTAGCTAACTGCTTTTAAGATTCTTTGTCTTTATCCTTTGGCATTTTAGTCATGTTGTGTCTTGGTGTAGGCCTCTTTGGGTTCATCTTCTTTTGGAGTCTCTGCACTTCCTGGGCTGGTATGTCTATTTTCTTTGCCAGGTGAGGGAAATTTTCTGTCACTATTTTAAAATAGCTTTTCAATTTCTTGCTTGCTCTCTTCTTCTGGTATCCTTATGGTGCAAATGTTGGTACGCTCGATGTTCCAGAGGCCCCTTAAGCTATCCCCATTTTTTTTTTAGGGGGAGGGATTCTTTTTTTTTTTTTTTTTTTCTTTATGTTAGGCAACCCTTGGTTGACCTCACAGATTGCAAGGACCTTGTCAGCTTACAATCCCTTATTTTTTTATTTTTTATGCCTACAGCCTCTGGTCTTCCTAAGTAGTCTCCCATCCAAGTACTAACCAGACACAACCCTGCTTAGGTTCGGAGATCAGACGAGATCAGGCTTGTTCAGGGTAGCATGGCCGTAGATGAGATTCTTTTTTCTTGTTGCTGTTCTGATTGGGTGTTTTCTGATATCTTAAATTCTAAATCATTAATTCGATCCCTGGCTTCATCTAATCTACTGTTGATTCCTCCTAAGGTATTCTTCAATTCAGTTATTGTAGTCTTCATTTCTGACTGGATCTTTTTTATGTCTTCTATCTCCAATTTATGTTTTTTATCTCCTTGTTAAAGTTCTCACTGAATTCATATACTCTTCCCCTCAGTTCATTGAGCATCCTTATAACAAGTGTTTTGAACTCTGCATCTGGTAGCTTTCTTGTATCCATTTTGTTCAGTTCCTTTTCTAGAGCTTTGTTTTGCTCTTTCATTTGGGACATGTTTCTTTGCCTCCCATTTGGCTGCCTCTCTGTTTGTTTCTATGCATTAAGTAGAGCTGCTATGTCTCCTGATCTTAGTAGAGTGGCTTTATGTAGTAGGTGTGCCGTGGTGCCCAGTGGCTCAGTCTTCCCTGGTCACTTGAGCCAGGTACTCCAGATGTGTCCCTTGCATGGGTTGTGTGTACCCTCCTGTTGAAGTTGAGCCTTGGTTGTTGTTTGCTAATCAGTGGGAGGGATTGGCGCTCGGGCCAATTGGTTATGAGGACTGACCATGGCCAGTGGAGGTTGTGTTGTGCGGAGGCTGACCCTACAGAGCAAAATTTGCTTTAGCCCGGCTCAGGTGCCTGCCTTGTCTGCCTTTTTGGTGTGTCATCCTGAGATGTGATCCTAGGTGGTGTTCTAGCTCAGACTGAATCCACCTACTGGGTGTGCAGTCCGGGGCCTACCGGGCAGGGCCCTGCAAAAGCCAAATTCAGCTGAAGCCCGTGCCCTGCCCAGGGTTGCCTAGCATGAGACACCAGACAATCCAGATGGCTGCCACCGACAGTGGGCTTGGAATGGCCCTGAGAGGCCAAGCTGCAAACCAAGTCTGGCTGTAGCTAGTGCTGGGCTTGGGGCTGCTCAGCTAGAGTTACGGGGCATCCCGAGGCCAGATGTTGCTTGTTTAGGTTTTGTGAACCTTTGAGAGATTTTATGATAGTCCGCAGCATGAACCAAGACAGACCTTTTGCATGGAAAAGCCACTGGAAGCAACTTAGGGGCCAGCAAGTTGCGGGGGTGGGGAGGAGGAGATGAGTCTCAGGGAATCACCAGGGCAGGGTGACCAGTGTGAGCCACTTTAATGGAGACTCAGATATGGTGCTTGACTGACAGTGGGGAGGACTCAACAAAGGAACAGCGCCCTCTGCCAGCTCTTCTGTCTGGGAGAAAGCTGCCTCTGCCATTTCATTTGCAGCTGCTATAGAATGCATTCTTTAAAATGGTATCTTGACAGAGCAGGAATTTCATTTTGCTGATAGGCAATGAAGACCTAATCATGGGTGATGGTTTCCTCAGTGTAAGGAAAATGGGAGACAGTGATTAGATCCTGTCGTTAATTCAGATCAGCGAATCCACATGGGTGTCTCTTTTGTCTCCCAGTCTAGGTGGAGACAGTCAGGAACTTAGAACTTATTTCTTGTTTCTTTATGCCACACTAGACGGTTTGTGGCTCTGAGGATCATCATAACAGAACCAAATTATTTCCTTCCTTAAACATTTCTCTTTCTGTTTTTCTTAAAAACAAACATTCCTCAGCAACATTTACAGAAAAGTGAAAGTGGCCTTGGGTCCACATACACAACATCAGGGAGCTTTTCATTCCCTTTTAAAAGGATGTTTCTCAGAGTAAACCTCGATGGATTATCTTTCTACAGCAACATAATTAACAACAACAACAAAAACAATAGCAGCCAACATTTAGTCAGTGCATACTAAGGGCCGAACACTATGCCAATAAGCGGATCGCTTCAATTGATTGATTTAATTTAAATTACTTATTTAATCCTACTTCTATTTTGTGATATGAAACTGGGACTAGGGTAACTTGCCCAGTCATGGTTTTGTAAGCGGCAGAGATGGAACTCAAACCCAAGAAAGCTGACTCCATTATCTTGTGCCTTTTCTTCACCTTCCACAGCTAATCTATTGCTATCTGCTATTGATTCAAAACAGCCAATCTCTTGTTAAATTCCATTGATTCAAAGGTCTATGTAGAAACTATGGCCCTGTTTTCTTTTTCCTTGCCTTCACTCTGGTGTAAGCCTCTTTCATCTTGTGCCTGGGCTGATGCACTCGTCCCCTTCTATTTCCTTCTCCACGAAGGGCTGATCATGTCACATGTGCTGGAGATGCTGTACCTTAGTGTAACACCGACGCTTTTATTCATGGCCTACCAGGCCCTCTGTTAGCGACCTCCTGGCTAAATCCATAGCTTCATCTTCTGCATCATTTTCCTTTGAGATGAGCCTTCTAAAACGCTGACTAATTCTTAGGCTCCATTTCTGGAGAGTCTGGTTGACTAGGTCTGAGGTAGGATTCTGGATATAGGGATTTTTGATCAGCCAGGTTTGGGAAAGCCTTGCTCTAGATAATGTGTTCTGTGAATCTTAGTCATGGCTTAAATGCGGAAGCTGCTCTTGGCCTTTTTACTTCAACTCCAGGGAGGTCCTTTCTTTGAATTCTCAAGAGTTTTAGCTCTGCTGATGAGAAGTGCTGTGCTAGAACTTAGGTTAATGATGGAACATTTTCCCTGGATTGCTCATTAAGGCGTTGGTTCACTTTTTGTGTATAATTGGTAAACTGCTAAGCTGAGAGAGGAGGGTGTGGGGGAGGAAGACGGGGAGAGAGACAGAGAAGGAAAGAGAAAGAAAGAGACAGAGAGAGAGATACAGAGACAGACAGACAGAGACATTGATTGATTGATTGATTGATTGATTGGGAGAGATTGAGGGAGATTGAATTGGTCTCCAGGTAGTTAACAGAATCTTCAGTGGAACTAATGCTACTTTAATTTCTTTCAAGAACTTTCGCTGTTTCACTCATTTATTGTTCTTATTTGGAAAACAACAACAACAACTTGAGATATGAAATACAGATATTCAGACCTGGAAATGTAACTGAATTTTAAAACCCTGTCTTTAAAAAAAAGTATATTAAATTTAATCTTATATATTTCCTGTGACACCAGGCCTATCCCCAGGAATTTTTTTTTCTTTTGCTTCTTTCTTTATATATGTTCTTTAAGTATGTTCTTTTGAAATGTAATTGAATGTATAAGGAATTATGGAACATTGAAGTTATAGAATATTAAGACAATAAAATTAAAGTTTCAAACAATCCTATACAAAAATGTTAAAACTTTTTGAAAAATCTCTCTATAGGTTACATGTTCTAGGTTAAGAAGTTATTATGGAATGTATATATGGACATAGATCAAATTCTTTTTATAGGTTCATTTTTTAGAGATATTTTTACATCTTATCATGCATACCAAGTATTTCCGATTTTATTTATAAACTTTTTAATTGTATACCATGTGTTTGCATAAACCGAGCAAGGAACTGTTATTATTACATCATTTCATTTATTCTGTTTAATCCCAAGCAGTTCTTCAGTTCTTTATTCTATCACAATGTTCATTTACATACTCTTATTTTTGCCGAAGAGAATATTAGGTTGACATTTCTTCTGGGCATGTCTGTAAGCTCAGCATACATTAAATATAGCAACTGAGGTGCTAAATTTCAGTCAAAAATAGAACTCAGCCTCTTTTTGAAGTTTCTTCCCCTTCATGCACAGGGATCCAAGAATGAAATGTTTTGCGCTGCCCTCTGCTGGTTACTTCAAATTATGGAAAGAGAATTCTCAGAATAGTATTAATTTCCAAGTTTACAGAGTGTCTGTAAGACTTTTTAAAATTTCAGCACTACAAAATTAATAGTTTTGGTTTTTAAAACTAAAGAAAACTTTAGTAAGTCTTTACAATTGAAGAGGAATGGAGGCTCTGTACACTGCTCAAAAAAATAGCATTTGTGGTTTCTTTTTCCAAGTACAGATGAAAACAAATATGGATATAGTTAAGGTTAACAGTCATATTAGAGAAAATAATCACATGTTTTAAATGCTGATGTTGACAAAGTTAAAGGATTTTTTTTTCTTTGGTATGTTTTTGACGCAGCACTTAGTGAAAGCTCTCGATAACTACCTTAAGTTGAGTTTTAGGTTAAAGGAACACGACTTCCTTTTTAGATAAAACAGAACTTTCACTAAGTTGAATTTGCTCAACAGGTATCTCCTTAGCCAAAGGATTAACTCTTATTAAAACATTCTTGAAAAGATTTGTGCAAAAATGTTGTAAAGGAGCTAATAGCAAGATTATAAAGATCATGGATGCCTATAGATATGATAGGCTACAAGTGCAAATTTGAGGTCAACCATCTATCAGGCATAGTCACCCAGTGTTAATGAAAAACAGTCTCTTTTGTATCCAGTAGTAAAATGACTACTGATTAAATAAGTCATCCGTTTATCCCACGGTCTCCTTAGCTATGAACAGGAAGCAATATCTGTAAGCATGAGGAAAGTTTTCACAAAGTAAGACCAATTAAGTAAAGCACAATTAAGACACATTTCACTCAGAACCTTGTTGGCTCATGGCTTTAATTAAGGTCGCACTGACATTTAATAATAATTTGAGAACTAAAATCCAGCTAAAGAGTACTGAGCTGGGTGTTTGAGAATTGATTTTGTTTTCAAACTTGTTACTAATTAACCTCACTGGTAAAAAGTCCAACTGAGTGATCTCTAGGGACCTTTTTAATAACAATAGTCAGACAGTTTTTGAATATTTACTTTGCTGAGGATTTTACACATCATTTGATTCTTATGAGCCTCCAGGAAGTATTATTATGTCAACTTTAGAGAGAGAGAGACTGGACATTGTTATTGGCAGAGAAATGGTTCCCATGTAGTGCTGAACTCTGAAATACCTGCTCTTAACCACTGAGCCCTATTATGCAGAAGTCTTTGAGTCTGTTTTAGAATAATGGTTACAGGCCATGAATAGAAATGTAGTAGCATTTCACAAGTATGGTCAAAGGCAAAGGCAAAAGTACTAAGAGGAGCTTTTCCTTTGTCAATAGCTTCAGAAAATTAGTAATATGTAGTAGAAGCAAGATTAAGCTAATAAACTATCTCCCCTATGGGACTATACATGGATAGGATGGAATTGTTGGTTCCGAAGTCCCAATTGTTACTTTAGTTTAAGTACTTGGTCTTTAGAAATGGCTTGTTCAAAGTCGCTACTTTATTTGGTTAGTTATATTTGAGCTCTGTAGATGAAAGCACTGCTTGTTAAGGTAGGCCTTGGCTTAAAATGATGGTGCTAATAGTTGGAGCCATCATGACTCCACGAATTAATTTCCCTTCTAAACACCGCACTCTCGTCTGTAAGTAGCAGAGCACATTGCAGATCTTTAACTCCCTTCCAGTCCGTGGTTGGTGACAAATGTTAAGGCTGAGCCTTTGTTTTAGCTTCTCTTTCTGTGATGAGAGTCAGTAGGCCTCTTTAATATATTCTCTACTTCTGCTTGGTATGTGTTTTTCTGGAGTAAATGACCAAACCTCATCTTCAGCTAACAAACACCTTTGAGAAAATGTAAGCTCCAGTGTGTGATGGCTGGATTCTGAGGGAGAGGAGATGTACAAAATCACGAGTGTAGTTTACTGCAGTACTTTGAGCTAATAAGCAAGTTTCACTGTAGGCATTTAGATATTCTTCCCCTCAGCTTGAGATTTGTTGGTATCTATTTTTAAGAGTGGATTGCTAATGAATGTAAATCTACTCACTGAGAATAGTTGTGTAGTTCCAGCAGAGAGACCAATGGACTTCTGAATAAGTGACACTGATCCGAATTAACCCCTGCTGTCTGTCCCACTTTCTTCTTCCTTCTCATGGTGGGTTATTCCCATGGTTCTGACATTTACAATTTACACAGCACTGTTCCCTCCATCTAATTCAGTTTGATCCTCTCTCTCTGCCTGGCCCAATCGGAAGCTGTGTGCCCTTCTCCAGGGCCCTGTTGGTACTGTAAGCTTCTGTCTGTTTGTCTATCAGTCTGTCTGTCTACCTATCTGTCTCTCTCTCTCTCTCTCTCTCTCTCTCTCTCTCTATCTACCTACCTACCTACCTATCTACCTATCTATCAGTCTATCATCATCATCATCATCATCATTATCTATATCATCTCTCTACCTTTGGTATATTTTATTCAATAAAATCAATAATTTTGAATACTACAGATTTTCAACTGTGCTCGGTACTGGGTATAATCAGCAGTGAGGAAAAAGATGGTTCTTGCCCTACAGGGGCTCGCAGTCCAGTGCCAGGCTAGTCAATTCACAGTGTACATCAAATCACCTAAATTTGGAATTCTGGGCTCCATCCTCAGAAATTCACTTGGTCTGGGTGGAGCCCTCATATCAGTATATATATATCAATCTCTGTCAATCTACATATCTATATGTAATATTAATTTTTCAATTATAGTTGACATACAATATTATATTAGTTTTAGGTATATAACGTAGTGATTAGACATTTATATCACTTAGGAAGTGCTCACCCTGATAAATCTAGTACCCATCTGACACCATACATAGTTATTACAATATGTATTGATTATATTCCTTTGGCTATACTTTACGTCCCCATGACCATTTTGTAACTATTAATTTGTACTTAATCCTGTCCTTTTCTTCTGCTATCCCCCCAAAACTCCTCCTATCTGGCAACCATTAACATGTTCTCTGTATGTGTGAGTTTGTTTCTGTTTTGTTTGTTGATTTTATTCTTTAGATTCCACATGTGACTGAAATCATATGGCATTTTTCTTCCACTGTTTGACTTACTACAATGAGCAGAATACCCTCTAGGTCCATCCATGTTGTTGTAGATTGCGAGATATTTTTCTTTTTTATGGCTGAGTAACATTCCATTGTATATATATACTATCTTTTCTTTATCCATTCATCACGGATGGAAACCCAGGTTGCCTCTATATCTTGGCTACTGTAAATAATGCTGCAATGCACATATGGATGAACATGTCCCTTGAATGTAGTGTTTTTGGTTTCTTTGGATACATACCTAGAAGTGGGTTTACATCTTTTTCTATTGTTATTGCCTTTGTTTTAAATCTGTTTTTCCTCATATAAGTATGGCTACCCCAGCTTTTTATTTTTCCATTTCCATTTTCCTAAGAGATCTTTTTCCATCCCTTTACTTTCAGTCTGCATGTGTCTTTTGATCTAAAGTGAGTCTTCATAGGCAGCATATTAATGTTTTCTTACTCATTTGGCCACCCTATGTCTTTTTATTGGAGCCTTTACTCCATTTATGTTTAAAGCGATTGTCAATAGACATGTAGTTATTGCCTTGTTATTATTTACATTTTTGATTTTGTCTTTCTTAAAGAAATTTCTTTAACATTTCTTGTAACATGGTTTGATGGTGATAAACTTTAGCTTTTTATTGTCTGAGAATCTCTTTTTCTGTCCTTTGATTCTAAATGATAGCCTTGCTGGGTAGAGTAATCTTGGTTGTAGGTCCTGGCTTTTCATCACTTTGAATATTTTCTGCCAATTTCTTCTGGCCTTCAAAGTTTCCTTTGAGAAATCAGGTGATAGTCTCATGAGAACTCCCTTGCAGGTAACTAATTGCTTTTAAGATTCTCTCTTTTTCTTTAACCTTTGTCATTTTAATTATGTGTGTCTTGGTGTGGGCCTCTTGGGGTTCATCCTAGTTGGGACTTTCTGCGCCTCCTGGGCTTGTATGTCTATTTTCTTAGCCAGGATAAAGAAGTTTTCTGTAATTATTTCTTCGAATAAGTTTTCATTCCTTGCTCTCTCTTCTTCTGGTGCTCCTATGATGCAAATGTTGTTACGCTTGGTGCAATCCCAGAATCCCCTTAAAATGTCTTCTTTTTTTGTTTTTTGTTTTTCTTGTTGCATTCCGATTGGGAATTTTCTGCTACCTTAAATTCTAAACCACTGATTTGATCCTCAGCTTCATCTAATCTACTGTTAATTCCTCCTAAGGAAGTCTTCATTTCAGTTATTGTAGTCTTCATTTCTGACTGTTTTTTCTTTTGTTTGTTTCCTTTTTTATTTTTGATTTTGTTTTTCATCCCCTTGTTAAAGTTCTCACTGAGTTCATATACTCTCTTCTCCTAAGTTCGTTGACTATCTTTCCAACAAGTGTTTTGAACTCTGCATCTGGCAGGTTGCAGTATCTATTTTGTTTAGTTGTTTTTCTGGAGCTTTGTTCTGTTCTTTCATTTGGGACATGTTTCTTTATCTCTCCATTTTGGCTGCCTCCCTGTGTTTGTTTCTATGTATTAGGTAGGGCTCCTCTGTCTCCTGGACTAGTAGAGTGGTCTTATGGAGCAGGTGTTCTGTGGGGTTTCGTGGTTCAGTCTCCCTGTCACCTGAGCTGGGTGCTCCAGGTGTATCTCTTATATGTGTTCTGTGTCCTGTATAGTTGAGCCTTGGTTGCTGTTTGCATGTCAGTGGGAGGAATTGACCCTCAAGCTGATTGGTTGTGAGGACTAACCATGATTACAGTGGAGGAGCTGTTGTGCAGGGGATGACCCTACAGAACAGGATTCACTTTAGCAGAGCTCTGGTGCCTGCCCTGTCTGCCTTTTGGGTGTGTCATTTGTGGAGGTGATTGGGTGATCTTGTCTGGTTCGAAGCTGGCCACCAGGCGTGTTGGTTTTGGCTCCTCTTGGGAGGGTCTCTGGTGTCAGCCGAGGTCAGCCACTGCCTGTGCTATTCCTGGGACCACTTGGTTTGAGCTATAAAGTGATCTGCAGATGGTTTCCACTTGTGCTGGGCTTGGAAGTGCCTGGGAGAGGCTAAGGTCAGAACTGAAACCAGCCGCCACTAGTGCCAGGCTTGGGGCTGCTTGACAAGAGGTACAGAGCATGCTGAGACCAGATGCTATTTGTTTGGTATTTATGAACCTTTGAGAAATTCTAGGAAAAGTCTGTAGTGTGAGCTAAATCAGGTCATCATATGGAAGAGCCACTGGAGGTGGCTTGGTTGGGCCCTCAATTTAGATGGGACGAGGTCTCAGAGAATTGCCAGAGTGGAGCAAATGGTGTTATCCAGGTTGATATGGCATCCCCCCACCCCCGAGGCTGCAGGCTGGGTAGAGGTAGGGCTTAACAAAGGAACAGTGGCTTCTTCCACCACTTCTGTGTGGGAGAAAGCCGCGCTTTCAGCCCTTGCCCTGAAGCCAGGCAATTTAGTTCCTCCCCATATGTACCTGGCACCTTTCAGGCTGGTGCGCCAGTGCTGGAGCTCAGAGCGAGTGAGTCCATCAGCAGTAAGTCTGAGCGCCGGCCCTTTAAGAGGAATGCCTGGGACTACAGCCAGTTCACTCAGCCAAAATCTCCATTCATTTTCACAGCCAGCGTCATGTGGGCTTCTCTTTCTGGCACTGGAACGCTGGGCTGGGGAGTCTAGTGTGGGGCTCGGACACCTTTCTCCTGGGGGAATCTCTGCAGCTGAGATATCCCTCCCGATTTTTATTTGCCACATGTGGGTATGGGACCAGCCTGGTCTGCGTCTTCGCTTCTCCTCCCAGTCTTGACATGGCTTCTTCTGTGTGTCCTTAGTTGTATGAGGTCTGTTCAGCTAGACTTGAGGCAATTCTCAATGATGATTCTTGTAGTTTACTTATAATTTTGGTGTGGTCATGAGAGGAGGCAAGCACAGCATTTACCTACTCCATCATCTTGACCAGACCTCTGTGATCTCATTTTTAAAAATGAGCTCTTTTCCCCCTCTCAAAAAGTTTTTTTTACTCCTATTAACTTAAAGTTGGTTTTCTTTAATCAGACCATAGTTTTTTTTGAAATCCGCTCTTTTGTTTTTCTTTCCTTTGGATCATCGAATCTCATAGTGCCAGTAGGTAGAGGTGGGGTGTGTGTGAGTGTGTGTGATGCTTGTGTTTGTTCCAGCAGTAATGTCATAGAGTAGCTCCCTCCCAGGCTCTCCTCTTCCTGGACCTGCTCCCATATCACTGGAAGCCTCAGCACAATGGCCCTATTTCTTGTGTCTACTTTTGGTGTATGCTGGAGGGTTAGGCCCAGATAACATCCCTAGAAACTAAAGTTATGATTGAATACCAATTTAAAGAATTTTGTTTCTATGATAGATGATTGGTAAAGAAGCTGAGGTACATATATACAATGAAATATTACTCAGCCATAAGAAGAGATGAAATACTGCCATTTACAACAACATGGATGGACCTTGAAATAATCATACTAAGTGAAATAAGCCAGACATAAAAAGTTGAAAATCACATGATATCACTTATATATGGGTTATAAACTTAAAATCAACAAATGAACAGGACAAACAAACAGACTCATGGATGTGGACTATATAATTATGGTTACCAAAGGGTCAGGGGTCGGGGAAAAGGGGAGAGATAGACAGGGTAAAGGGGGTCACATATAGCAGGATAGGGGCAGGGTGAAGTGGAGTGGGTAAAGGGGATCAAATATATGGTAGCTGAAGGAGACTGGACTTTGGGTGGTAAACATACAATGGGATATACAGATGTCAAATGATAATGTATACCTGAAAATTATACAATTGTATTAACCAGTGTTACCCCAATAAATTTAGTTCGAAAAATAAATAAAATAAATAAACAAGGAATACATATTCAAAAAAAAAAAAGGAAAGAAAATTCTGTTTCTGGAACCTTGTTTGCTGTATTATGCAGATCTGTGCAGAGATAGGCTTGCTATTGTCATATCATGTCTCAACCTTTTGACTTGGAGTTTCTATCTTAATACCACCTCTTGTTTTCCTGCTCGGAGCTGTCAGCAGTTATTGGAGTAAGCCACTAAACAGTGGCCATAAAGTCCACTAAACTTTTAAGGGGCCCAGTGCGAGCTGCCTGCTTACTCTTTACTGCTTGACACTCTTCGTTTCTTGTCATCACTGCCTGTTGTCGGCCCTTTCCTGTTTCAAATGCCTTCCCTTCTTTTCAGCAGTCATCCAGTCCCCTTACTCTGAGCTTGGAGTCTTTCTAATTTTACTGGGGAGTTTGCAGTTTTATATGATCTTCCTCAGTTTCCTCTCATATGGACTAGCTCATCTTGCAAAAGTCTGAAAAAGTTGCTTCTATTTTTCGACCATTCTTTTGTCCTTTATTATTCAATATCCAGCCCCATCAATGTATTGAAGGTATTTCTGGAAAGATATCTATTTCCCTTAGTTTTGAGAATTCAGCTTTCTTTACTTGTAGTAGGATTTGAGGCAATTAGTCAATAAGTTCTAAAAATCCTTCTTCATCGGCCTGCTGCAAAGCACTATTTTTCTTCTTCTTTCTTCTTGCTGCTAAAATGCATGTTTCTAAGAGTAAAGCCCTTAGAATTCTCTTCCTAGCCTCCTCCCCTCCTCTTTGACTTTACACATACATTTGTATATGCTACTGACTTTTATGCAAATTCCCAACTCGAGTCACATTTGCAAGCTCTAACTGTGCCATTTATCTGCCTGTGGAAACCCGCATGTTAGAGTCAACACATCTGAAATCAGACTCCTTTGTAAAATGTCAGGTGATCTTACTTGGAGTGGCATTAATAGTCTCCCTTTCTTTCAAGGACAAAACCTGGGGTTCCACCTGCGCTGATGGCACTGTGGCCTCTTACCTGTGTCCAGTCAGCTGTACAGAGGGACTGCCTCTTAGACCTGAGGGAGTCACCACCATCTGTTTTATGCCTCTTTCCTGGATTATTTCCCTTATTTCCCATCCCCCTACTTATTACAATCGTTTTTACAATGATCAGGTCTTGTTTATTTTACTTTAATTCTCAAACATCACCAATGTCTCCCCATTCCTACCTATTACGACGAGCCCTTACTACGTTCAGGGCCTTCCACACTCCTTACTTCTGTTTTACCTTCCCTGCTCCCCTCGATGAGTCAGACTCACTATCCCCTGGCACACCTCACAATTCTGTGTCTGTGATATGCTGGTCTCCCCATTTCCGGAATGCTCTCCAAACATTAACGTTGTTTTTCAATAATAATTTTCAGTTTTTTAAGTTTCAAATGTTAATTTTCGACTAAAGCCTTTTAAAAACCTTCAGGAAAAGATTTTATGATAACCTTCACCAGAGAGAATCTTACTTTATTTTGCATTACCACAACACAGGTGCTTTTCCTGAGGTACATTTTATTCTGTTTTATGGTATGTTTGTACCTTTTATAATAGCCCATTGAATTTTGACTGAAGCACTTTGAGTTTAGACACACTTGGATTTGAATCCTACCTTATTCTCCCAGTAGTTATACGATTTTGGTAATTTCCTTATGTGAGCTTCAGTTTTTTTCATCTATAAAATGAGGAAAGTGGAAGGAATTTTGGTAAGGATCCGGTGGCATATTCGACACTTAGATAAGAGAAGTAACGTTATATAAACTTAAAGAGTATATGATAGAATCCCCAGCTGGGTCTTGGCTTTGCCGGGTACTTACTGAATGGCATTGATTATCTCGCCATTGATTGTCCTCGATGGGCCTTGTTTTTGGCTGGTAAGATGAGGAGGTTAATGAGAACATGGGTTTTACAGGGTCCGATGCCCAGCACAGAGTGGATGCTTAGTAGATGCCAGAGCTGTTTTATCATTATTACTGTTATATTTGTGCCAGGACTTTTCCAGACAATGTTCATATGTCATTTCATTTAATCTCACTCAGTTCTCAAAATGATCTGCACTCTATCCGCTGTTCAGCTGGTTGTATTAACTAGTTTGTAGGTGGGGAAGCTAAGGTTCCACAGCTAAGTTCCTAGAAAGAGATGGAGCCAAGATTTATGATTTAACCCAGAAGTTGCCCTGCTTAAATTTCCTTTTGTGTTAGATCATGATAAAGCTAACATGTAGTAGGGGATTAAATAAATGCTAATTAATATTCATACCCACTTAAGAATAATACATATTCCATGTCTTAGGAAAGCCTATGGCCTAGTTGGGATGGAGAGCAGACAGGCAATATGTGAAAGAGAAATCAAAATTTAAAGAGAAAATGCTACTACAGAATCTATAAAGTGGAAACACACCAGATGATGTAGATAACTCTGCCTGGCAATGGAAAGGGGAAGGAGGTCCTCACTTCGGAGAGATGGCATTCGAACAGGCACTTAGGGTTAAGGAGGAGTTTGCTGTGTGGAAAAGCCAAGTTGTCCTTGGGAGAAGCGCCGATTTCTGCCCCAGAGACATGGGAGCTGGAAAATCCTAGCACCTTCAGGAGATGGCGAGCAGTCCCAGGTGGCAGAAACAAAGGTGATTGTGAAGGACCAGAGGAGACAGGGAGGGGCAGGTGGCCCTTGGTACTGGTATCTGCATGCCAGATCAGCAACCTGGATTCTACCTCACAATCCTTGGAGGTTTTTAGTAGCAAGAAATAAACATGCTTATCTTTTCTTTTGATGAAGACTTACTGCCCAGTGAGAGTTGAGTAAAGGGGCGTGTCAACTGAGGAAGAGATCATTGAAATCTTTTAAATAGAGCTGACAGCTATGTGGTAGAGATGAAGGAGAGGATGATTCGAGAGACATGTCTATTGGTTTTGGTGACTTATTGGATTTAAGAGGTATAGTGTTGTCAGAGTTTGGGATACTGGGTTAAAGATGTTTTTCCAGCTTTGTTTTCACAGTTTGTTTCTAATTTCAAAGCAGTATGGTGGATAATATGTTTGGTATGATTTCTATCTTTTCAGTTGAGGCTAGTTTGTGCCCCGACATGGTCTGTCCTTGAGAATGATCCATGTGCACTAGAGAAGAATGTATAATCTGGTTTGGGATGAGAGGCTGTGCAAATGTCAATTATGTCTAGTAGGTCTGATGTGTCACATAAGGTCGATATTTCCTTATTTTCTGTTTGGATTATCTATCCATTGCTATCAATGGGGTATTTAGGTCCCCTACTATAATTTTATTTTTGTCAGTTTCTCCCTTTAGTTTTCTTAGTCATTGTTTTATATATTTTGGTGCTCCTAGGTTGGGTGCATACATATGTGTTAATAAGTGTTTTGTCTTCTTGACTGTGTTATTCCCTATAACATTATAAAGTGTCCGTCTTCATTTTTTGTTACCTTTTTTATCTTGAAATCTATTTTGTCAGATATAAGTATGGCTACACCTGTTTTTCTCTGGATTCCATTTGCTTGGAGTATCATTTTCCACCCCTTAGCTTTGAGTCTCTGTTGTCTTTGCAGCTGAGAAGTGTCTCCTGAAGGCAGCATGCAGTCGGGTTTTGTTTTTCGATCTAACCTGCTACTCTCTGCCTCCTAGGGCAATTATTGATATATAAGGATTTCCTAAAGCCATTTTATCTTTTGTTTTCTAGAAGCTCTGTGTCTCCATTGTTTCTTTTCCCTTTTGTTTCTTTCTGCATGTTATTTTAACTTGGTGTTATTCTATGATTTTCCCCACTCCATTGCCTTTTCTTTATGTTATGTATCTCAGTTTTAGATAGTTTTGTGTGTGTGGTTACCATTAGGTATATACAAAAGAAAACTTCATAAGAATAATTGTCCTTTTTCTTCTGATTGTACCTTATCTCAATTCACCTGTGCAAGTACAGTCCTTACCCCGCTTTTATGTTTTCCTGCCACAAATTATCCCTTTTCATGCTTTGCATTCATTTTCAAATTGTAGTAGCCACTGTCTTCTTAAAAAAAAAAATGCTTTTACCTCCTTTAACCTTTGTTATATTTGAGTGTTCGATACGGTATTCTGAATAAGAGTTGCAGTTTTCTGCTTCTGTCTGTTAATCATCTTATTCTCAGTTTTGTATCCTTTATTCTTTTGGTTTCAGGTAGAAGAGCACCTTTTAGCATTTCTTGTAATGCACTTCCTCCTGTGGTGGTAAATTCCCTCAGCTTCTGTATGTCTGGAAAAGCCTTTATTTTTCCTTCATATCTAAAGGATACCTTTCTTGATATATTATTCTTGGATGATGATTTCTCTCTTTTATTCATTTGAATATTTATTCCACTTTCTCCTAGCTTATAGTATTTCTGCTGAAAAATCCTATGGTAATCGAATGGGATTTCCTCTATAGTTTTCTTTCTTCTCTTCCCTCGCTCTTTTTGGATTGAGATAATTAGGTGTTCTGTTAAGCTTCTTGGATTCCAGGATCCAGTTCACTTCATAGGTTTGGGAAGTTCTCATTGATTATTTGTTTAGGTTCTTTGTTTTCTTCCCTCTCTTCTCTTTCTAGTATACCCATTATTCTTATATTGCTCTTTCTCATGGATTCAGGTGGTTCCCATAGAGTTCTTTCAATTTCTTTTTTACTCTTGATTCTCTCTATTCTTCTACCTGAGTCATTTCTGGATCACTCTCTTTGATATCACTAATTCTTCCTCCATCTGGTCTGCTCTATTTCCTAAGCTCACTAATTTATTTTCATCTAATTTATTGAGTTCTTTAACTCCAGAATTTTTGTTTGGTTCTTTTTTATAGTTTCAATCTCTTTGGTGAAAATGTCCTTTTGTTCATTAATTTTATTTCTGAGCTCGTTGAATTGCTTTTCTGAGTTTTATGTTTCTCTCTCTCTCTTTTTTTTTTTTGTATGTTGTTGAGTTTTTTCAGAACTGCATTCTGAATTCTGTCATTTAAATCACAGTCTTCCATGTCTTTAAGTTTATTTTCTGGAGATTTTTTATTTTCTTTTTAAATTTCCTTGTTACCTGGGTTATTCACTCTGCTTGATGGATTATCTCTCTGCCTGAGCATTTGTTGGAATGAAATCTTTTTTAAAAGTATTGACACTTTGTTATTTAGCAGGTCATTAAGTGGTGGACTTTCTTTTGTTTTCCAGTAGGTGGTGCTGAAGTGCAAGTTTTTATTTTCTCTTCTACTACTTGAGCTTCTGGGATCTCTGTGATGTGTTCTCCGCTCTGGAAAACACCTCATATTCTTGGAGGAGGTGGAGATAGTTTTATGATCCAGTGTCCTTGGTATTGATTCAACACTTCCGTGGATTGGAAGTAACGGTCTGGTTTTCCTGACCTCTGTGTTTCCGGTTCCGCCTTTCTGTAGCCGGAAGCCACCAGCAGAACTGCTGTGTCCGAGTTGACCCAGCCACCTCTACCAGGCTGTGCAAAGAGTAGTGGAGGGTGGTTGGGGTGTAGAGGGTTGGTGTGTCCAGGCTTTTTCTCTCTGTGGGTTTAGCCATACTGAGTACAGACCACTTAGGCTAGAAGGTTTTTTCAGCCCTTTCGCAATCTGCAGAGTAAGGATTTTATTGCCTGGTGGCCACGGGAAATGGAGTGGGCGGGTTCCTGTATCTGCAGAAGGAATTTGCTGATGGTGGGCTCTGGAACACTGCCACCTTTTGCACCACTTCTCTGCTCCTGACTGTGGGCCCAGATTCAATGTTTGCCAGCCACCCATGCTTGATAATTGTCTCTGTCCCTCCCATTTGCCCAGTCCTACCAGCAGTGTATGAGGGTCGCACCCTGACCCTTCACTCTTATCATGTGCACTGGGCCACAGCCAGTACCAGACTGCGCCGGCTTCTGTCTTTGCTCTCCCCCCGCCGTCTGCTCAGATACTCCCACCTTGAGATGTCTCCATGGGTGAAAATCTTTTGTTGAATTGTAGGTGTCCAACTTGTTGTAAACTTAAGTGGAGAGACCCGGAGGTCTTCTCACACCACCAAACTGCTGATGTCACACTCTGAAGGTGTTTTATTGAGTAATTTTTAATAATTCATCCTCTCAAAAATTGTGATGAGCTAAACTCATAGACCTTGGACTTACAGAGGATCTTATGAATTTGACCTCAAAGGCAAGGGGAGTAAAAGCAAAAATAAATGAATGGGACTACCTCAAACTAAAAAGTGTCTGCACAGCAAAAGAAACTGTCAACAAGGTAAAGAGACAACCATCCGAATGGGAAAAGATATTTGCAAGCAACGCCTCCTATAAGGGTCTAATATCCAAAATATACAAAGAACTCATACGACTCAATAACAACAACAAAAAAACCCCAAATGATCCAATTAAAAAATGGGCAGAGGACATGAACTGACACTTTTTCCAAGAAGACATACATATGGCCAACAAACATATGAAAAGATGTTCATCATTGCTAGCCGTTAGGGGAATACCAATCCAAACCACAATAAGATACCATCTCACATCTGTTCCAATAGCTGTTATTAACAGGACAAGTAATAACAAGTGTTGGAGAGAGTGCAGAGAATAGGAACCCTCATACATTGCTGGTGGGACTGCAAATTGGTAAAGCCGCTATGGAAAACAGTATGGAGGTTGCTCAGAAAACTAAGAATTGATCCAGCAATTGCTGTATGATCCAGCAATCCCTCTACTGAGTATTTACCCCAAAGACTTGAACACTCATATCCCAAAAGATATTTGCACTCCTATGTTCATAGTAGCATTATTCACAGGGGCCAGGATGTGGAAACAACCAAAGTGTCCTCTGATAGATGATTGGATAAAAAGCTGTGGTACATATATGCCATGGAACATTACCCAGCCATAAGAAGAGATGAAATACTGCCATTTGCGACAACATGGATGGACCTCTAGATAATCATGCTAAGCAAAATAAGCCAGACAGAAAAAGTTGAGAACCACGTGATATCACTTATATGTAGGATATAAACCTAAAAGCAACAAACAAACAGGACAAACAAATAGAGACTCATGGACATGGACAATGACTAGTGGTTACCAGAGTGTAGAGGCGGAAGGCGGAAGGAAGTAGATGGCATAAAAGGGGTCAAATATGTGCTGACAGAACGAAATCTAACTGTGGGAGGGGAACACACAATGCAACATATATATGCCTTACTGTTAAATTGTACACCTGAAACTTACTGGATTTCGTTAACCAATGTCACCAAAAAATATTAATTAAAAACTAATCAGGTAGACACTGTGCCAAGAGGGCCTCTCATTCCATGCTGGTCCCTGTTTTGCTCCTAATGTAAGGATCACCATAACAGTATCCATACCCCAGGAATGAGCTTTCCTGATGCTAGAGCAAAAACTTATTTCATCTTCAACAAGTATGGAATGTGTTATTATCCAAACAGGTCTCCCTTTTCCAGGATTACAACTGGATAAGAGCTAGATTTATGGAGTTTTATAGGTCTTGGTCAACGTCCAGTATCTTCATTCAGCATTTCACTTTGATCTCCATTTCCTTGCACTGTAAAGTTTGCTCTATTGCTTTCTCTTTCTTCTTCTTATTATGTAAAGTCATTATAAATCCACGGCAAGTAATCTAGCCAGAGATTAATACCAATGGCAACAATATTGCCACAGCAGACAGAGAAAGACAGCTGAAGTCCACCATAAACAGGCAAAACTGAGCTCCAAAGAGAGCTTCACTATTCAGTTAATAAAATGCTGAATGCTGTCAGCCCAGTCACAGGAAGACAATCAAACTGGCTTCCTTGGACAGGCACAGCAACTCATTGATTGACTCTCTCACATCAGATGGTTAGCAAAGGGAACTAGATCTCTCTTCTTCCACTCCAGTGGTAGGAAACGAGGAAGGCAGGGAAAGAGAAGGGAGGAGGGCGTGATGTGTAGGTGTTAAGGCATGAAGCCAGGCCTGTGGAAAACCAGGGGGAAATCGCAAGCGAATGAGCCTGAGGAAACTCGGCATGATCCGTCATTCAGCACATGGACTCCGCAGCACCGCTGAAGCCTGTTTCAGAGGTGGCCTAGTGATGCAGCTCAGAGACATGAAAGTGAGAACCATATTTTTAAGTCAATCAAATGTAAAACATATACTTATGGAAAAATCGGAAAACTTACTGAAACAGGATTGTCTCAGAAAATCTAAATACTGTGGTTGGCAATCCCATGAGATACCAAATTTGGGGGTCAAAGAGATACTGGTTTGTATAAACTTTGTTGATAGTTGACGTTCGTTTATTTCATTCATGCATTTACATAATTACTATACATAGAAACATATTTATGTTACTGTGTGCTATATGTCTTTTGCTAGGTACTAAGATTATTCCTCACATAACGTAAAATGAAAGTGGGGCTAAATAGAGATGGCCACAGTGTATTAGAGATGAGTTCAGGCAAGACGCTTGAGGAGACTCTTGAAAGGCAGAGCATTTAGGCTGGATCTTAAAGGCTAAGTAGGGTTTTGATAGACAACGTAGGCGGCAACAGGATGTTTAGGAAGAAACAGCACAAAGGATGACACAAAGGTGTGAAGTGTGTATTTGGGTAGGAGTAGACCAGGAAGGTTGGGAGGTGGGTGTGTGGAAGGGGATGATGGAAGCTATAAACAGAACAGCAGGGTGTGGAAACCAAGTTAGACCTTTGGAACTTACCGTCTAGGCAGTGGAAGCAGTTGAAAGTTTGTGCAAGAGGACTTGTGCTTTAGGAGAGTAAGTATACATCAGCATGAAGGATCAATTATAGGAGAGACTGAGGGCAATGAGATCACTTAGGAGGTTATTGTGATATCCCTGATAGAGGGACTGAAAAGCAACATAGGTTCAATGAGCTGTCGATTGTGTATGGAGTTTGAGGGAGAATGCATCTCAAACATTGATGTGCTCGTGCATCACTGTTCTTGTAAAATGGAGATTCTCCATCAGGAGGTCGAATGGGGACTATGATTCTGGGTTTCTAACAAACTGCTAGTCCATGAGTCATATTTTGAGTAGCAAGATTTGAGATAAGTCCAGGGAACCATCTTGTGAGGCTGGCTCTGTGTTTCATTAATTGAGATGTTTGCATGAGGGGAAGATACAGACTTCACGACCAGACACATCCAGTATGAGGCACCCTAGCTAAGAGGTAGAAAAAGTGGATTGTTGTTTCAGAAGTGAGACTGAAGCTTGACTGAATCGGAAATCCCTGGATGAAGAAGAAAAGGAGAAAAGCGCGTGGTGCAGATTTCCCAGGAGAAACAGCGTTAACAAAGGGTCCAAAAACAGAGTGTTATGGGAGATGCGGAACAGAACGGACGCCTCATGCTTACTTCTTCATGGCACTAAGAAATGTGTCTTTATTTACTTATTTGTATACAGGAGAAATAAATTTTGGTCACTTGAATGACATAACGTCCTAAAGTTCTAACCCTCATGCTAATCTGTAGCAACTTCAAGAACGTATCAAAACTCTGCTCCTTCACAGCTGACCCCAACCTGCTGTTGATGTCACCAAACTACATCTTTATACTCTATGTGTCCAAAAAGAAACTAATAATTATTTCTTTTTAAATACATTGGTCTCTTAAATCAAGTAGAAAACAACAAGTAGAGCTACAAAGCAAAGTCACACCAGTACTAGCTGTCTGTGATCACGTCCGTGTGGAGTGTTACAGAGATTGTTCTTTCTCCATAAGGCTTTGAGCCTCTGCCCAGTGTCCTTCCGTTCCCAGCTTCAGGGCAAGGGTAGTGGTAAAGATCTCTCAGCGCAGGTTTATCTGGGAATGTCTTCAGGTCTCCCCCATTTTCAGGTACTTTTGCCCAATGTAGGATTTTTAGTTAACAGCCTTTGTCCTTCAACACTTTGAATGCATGAACCCAGTGCCTCCGGCCTCCATAGTTTCTAATCTGCTCATAATCTTATTGGCAAAAGGATAATGAAAGCCAGCCCCTCTCAGCTTTATAGATGTTAATAATTTAACTTCTCTTGTGAAGACGGCATTTTCCTATAATATCGTGATAACAGTTAAGTCACAGCATCATTTTTAAGAAAAAGGAATGGAATATTTTATGTGTAGACAGTCTAAGGTCTTGAAAAAGACAAGACTTATTGCAGATTTTCAAATTATAAATGAAAAAGTCACTGAAGCATCCTACATGTTTTAATTTCTAATAAAGTTAATATCAATTTTTCTCACAAAAACAAAGTTCTTTGAGTTTGTCTGGTTGTTTGTTTGTTTGTTTGTTTTTTAAGTGTAAAGGGGTCTTGAGACCAGGAAGTGAGAAAAACACTGTGATTTATCGCCAGCCGTGGCTGGTCCGTGTCTTGCTCTGACCCAATAATGCACCATTGTGATGGAATTACAAAAATCTCCTATATAAGGCCCTGGCTGGCCTGAAGTTTTTGTCCGTAGAGCCCAGGAAGCTGATTTGTGGTGACCTGTTGGACTGGACTAGTTAGCTTGTTTTCTCCTTTTCGCTGTTGTTGTTTTCTTCTTTTTTTTTTTGTCTTTATTCCTTCTTTTACTCGTTTTTCTTTTTTGTTATTCTCCTTTTTCTTATTTTTTTTAGTTGTTTCATGTTCTTTTTTATTGCTTTCTTCATTTTTTTCATTGTTTTATTATTTTCTCACATATTTTCTTTTCTTTTTTTATTTTTTTCTTTAAACATTTTTTAGTTAGTATTGTTAGTATTGTTAGTACATTTAGTAGAGTTAGTATTAGTTCTGTTAGTATAGATATCATTTATTTGTATCATTTATTAGCACAGTCAGTAAGCATAGTTAGCATCGTTTGTATTAGTATCAGTTAGCATAGTAGAGTTAGTATTGTTTTTAGCATAGTCAGCATAGTTAGCAGTTGGTATTAGCATAGTCAGTAGAGTTAGTATAGTTCGCTAGCATAGTTTGCATCGGTAGTTAGTATTGTGAGTGAGTGTAGATAGTTCGTCACCATGCTCCGTGACCTTGCAGCCATCCCTAGTGAGGAGCAGCCCCGCGTTTGGTGCTACGAGCTCCTGAACACCATTGGCGAGGGAAGCTTTGCCAAGGTGAAGTTGGCCCGGCACATTCTGACCGGGATAGAGGTGGCTGTCAAAGTCATTGATCGGCACGGGTCCTATAGACCTTTCCGAGAAGTGCACGCCATGCAAACCCTGAACCACCCCAATATCGTCAAACTCTTTGAGGTGATTGACACCGAAAACACCCTCTTCCTCATCATGGAGCTTGTGGATGGAGGGACCTTGTCCGACTACCTTGAGGACTGTGGCGATATGACAGAGCACGAGGCCCGAGGCGTCTTCCGGCAGCTGTTGTCGGCGGTACACTACTGCCACCAGAGGGGCATCGTCCACAGGGACCTGAAGCCACGGAACATTCTCCTGGATGCCGACCGGAACATCAAACTGGCGGACTTTGGGCTCAGTAACGAGTATGTTGGCCAGAAGCTGACCACTTTCTGTGGCAGCCTCAATTACGTGGCCCCAGAGATTCTCCTGGGGCAAAGCTACGACGGCCCCGGAGTGGACGTGTGGAGCCTGGGAGTCATCCTGTTCAAAATGGTCTGCGGAAGACTGCCGTTCGTGGGAGACGACATTTGGGAACTAGGGAGAAATATTATAAGAGGGAGGTACCGTCTGCCCTTCTTCATTTCTGCAAATCTAGCGGACTTGATAGGGAAATGTTTAACCGTCCAGCCCTGCCACCGAGGAACACTTGACGAACTCATGAGGCATTCCTGGACGAACATGGGGCAGGAGGAACTGAGACCATATGAGGAGCCGCCATGTGAGGCCTTAAACTCCCAGGTGACCCAGCAAATGCGAAATATGGGATTCGAGCAAGAAACGATTGAGGAGGCCATCCGAGAGAAAAAATATGACAGAACGATGGCCACATACCTCATACTGAGCCACAAAGCGCCCAAGGGGAAGGGCCGCACCATCATCGTAAGGCCCTTCCCCGACGCGGAGTCCTCCCTTGCCAGTTCTCACGTGAGCCACAGCGTCCGGCCATCCGGCTGGGAGATCACAGAGCCGGCCAGTCCACCAGCCAGCTTGGACTGGAGCGCCGCCATTCTCGCACCCACACCTGAGTTGGGGACCAGCCCTCCCTCAGCACGACCGAGTCAGGGACCACCAGTCCCGCACCCAGACCGGAATCAGGGACCACCAGGCCCGCATCCCGACTGGAGGCAGAGACCGGCACTACCTTAACTGGACCAGAGTGCGGGACCACCTGTCCTGTACCCCAACCGGAGATGGGGACCACCAGTCCAGCACCCAGACCGGAGTTGGGGATCACCAGTTGCGCACCCCAACTGGAGGCGGAGAGCAGCACTACCTTAACTGGACCAGAGTGCGGGACCACCTGTCCTATACCCCAACCAGAGTCGGGGACCACGAGTCCAGCACCCAGACCAGAGTTGGGGATCACCAGTTCCGCACCCCACCTGGAGGTGGAGAGCGGCACTATCTCAGCTGGACTGGCGTCGGGGACCACCATTCCTGCACTTGCATTGGAGTTGGGGACCTCCAGCCCTTCCGCCCAGCCTGGCCCTTGGGGCACCACCTCCACCTACAAGAGCGGAGCCCCAGAGAGGCAGCCTGAAGTTGAAACCCCAACCACTTCCTCGGGCCGGAGCCAGGGCAGTCGGGGTTTGGCTAAAAGGTGCTGGGACTTTTGTGTAAAACATCTGTGCTGTGGGTCCTCCATCAGAAGGGGGAAGAACAAAGTGCAGCCTTCATAACAGAATCTAGACAACAAGGCAGGGCTGCAGACAAAGACTTTGGAGTGGGGGGCGTGGGCACAAGCCCGTCTCCCTGCATTTTAAAGGCCGAACTCAAAAATGCTGAGCTTCCAGGAGGCTGGTGATAAGGTGCGGGAATCGGCCAGAGGCTGGACGCAAACAGCTGCAGGTGGGAGCCGTGCAAGGAGGACATGCTGCGTGCGAAGGACTTGGTCCATTGGACGATGAGGTGTGCAAACTGGCCCGGAGTTCTCTGCACAGGATTCACATCAGGATGGTGCTGGAGATTTCTGTGGCCTTCAGGAGCACCGGACTGTTGAGTTCGGAGCACGCCTGGAGCCCTCTGGAGGACAAGAAAAGAGGCCGCCCTCACTGCAGATCCACTCCTTAGCCCCTAGCTGGGTCCAACTTGAGACTGGACTGTTCTTCTTGGGTCTCTTCTCCCCATCCCTGCTCCTCTCTTCCTCCATGTGTGTGGAGGAGGGGTGGTTCTTACTAAAGTTCTTGGTTTTCCCTTAACCTTGTAATAAACTGGATTGTTCCACAAAGATGTATCGGGTATCGTTTTGCATTCTCCCTGCAGAGAATTGGGGTTGTGCATCCTCCAGTTTGAGAAGCATGTAGTGATGTAGTGTGGGGACTAAATTAGAATTAATGGATAAATTACTAGAGAGAAATATCCTAGCAACTCCAATAGTAATAAATGTGGTTCCAAGGGGAAAAGGCCTGTGAGCCATTCTGCAAGGCAGAAAGGCAGACATTGTGTTACCTTCCTACACTCATTACTTCAAGTTTTCAGAAGGACCGAAGGGAACTTTTAGTCCTGTGGCCTGTGTTACTTAGGGCTATGAGGTCCATAATAGGATAGCAAAGTCCCATGAACCAGCCTATGTGGGGCATCAGAGAAGTGGTGGGGTTGTGGGCCCCAAAGTGGCTTGGCGGTCACTTACCTGTGCAGCTGAGTGTCCTCATGATGAAGCGGGAGCCGGGCCTTCCCTTTGGCACCTCGGAAAGGGGCCCTGATGTGTGAGTTTGACCTGGAAATGGAGAGGAAGCATGGGGGCAGGCGGAAGCTGGAGTGTGAGGTGCATACAGGACCGAGGGAGGGGGTGAGGCTGGGGAAGGGGTGTTGGAGCAGCACCCCAGATCACAGACTGACAGCAAAAGACAGCTGAGTCACAGAAGACAAAAGAGGAAAGCCTCTAGCTGAATACGGATTGTTCGGTGATGTCACACGGCACTGAGCTTTTGCAAGGTCTTATGAGATGTGTTGGCAGATGGCGTGGCGTACCACCCAGACCCCTTTGGGACTGAAGCGCTCTCTCCCAGCTGCTGGGAAAGTTGATTGTGATGATTCAGTCAGGTCCTTTGCCTGGAATTACCTCTTTCACAAGAGAGCAGTCTCATCCAAGTTTATCCTCCCTCTCTATTGGCAGTCTAAGGACGATACCTGGCCTACGTGGGGATGTAAAGGCTCTCACCC
Source organism: Pteropus vampyrus (assembly GCF_000151845.1). Taxonomy (NCBI): domain Eukaryota; kingdom Metazoa; phylum Chordata; class Mammalia; order Chiroptera; family Pteropodidae; genus Pteropus; species Pteropus vampyrus. The sequence goes on along the minus strand of NW_011889164.1, from coordinate 1,927,618 downwards.
TTGCTCAAAGCACAGCTCTCTGCAGGGGCACCCAGCTCAGGAATACCCCACGGGGATCAGCTGACATCCTTGCTGAAACCACATGACAGTTCAATTCCTTCTGCTCAATCCCGTTTCCTTCCCTCCCTCACAGCTGTTGTTTCTGAGAGCACTCCTCAGTACAATTTCATCTCAGGGTCTGTTTCCCAGAAATCTGACCCAAGACCGATGTAGAGTTTATACTAGAGATTAAACTGCAAAAATCACTCATGTTTGAGGCTGCATCTCCCTAGGCTCTTTCCGGAACTGACGTCTCACTTCTTTACCTCAATCACCCTTTTTTTGCATTCCTGCTTCTGAAATTGTACTAGTAGGTGCTGGCTGCCCCACCATATGTGCAGCACGGCTTGACACATTTGAGGGGGGGGGGTGGGCATTTGCTTTAGTAAGGTCATATTCTCAGCTGTTTTGTAACATCTTCCACATCTTCTTTTACTTTCCCACACCCCTTACTTTGCAGAGAGCTGTTACAGTACAACTCTTTTTTTCCTAGTTTCTATCATTTACCTGCTATTGCTGAAGACTGCTCTTACCTTATGTCCTCTTTAAAATGGAAGAACACACAGCTCACTAATTAAATGTGCAGATCAGGCTGAAATGAAAGGCATAGCGAAACCACTGAGGAAAAGCAGGTAACATAGAGGGGCTGCACAGTTTAGAAATATGGGCGAGAAACTACCAAATGAGCCTCAGCACAGAGACCTGAAAGCTAATACAGCTGGAAGAAAGGAATGTGATACACTGTCATTTAAATTTCCAAGGAGAAATCTGGAAAGCAACAAGAGGAGCAAGGAAAAGAAAAGAAAAAAAAAGATAGGTAGGTGCTTTCAGGCACTTCAACATAAGCTTATGTTGTGGTGAAGCAGAATTAAAAACGGTGCCTTTCTTGGCTTCATTTTAACTCACACATCCCCACGTGGGTGCAAGGTGAACCTTCCGTGGAACTGCCATGTGGTAGACACTGTTTGGTGTTCAGGTGCTTGCGTAGTAGTGTGAATAGACAAACAAGGGACAGTTGGAAGACAGCAACAGAAACAATTCGGGAATGAGAGAGATATATTACAAGGAAAGGACATGGGATTGACACAGGTAATTTCATCCACTGCCGAGGGAGAGTGAAGACAAAGGTGAGCATGGGAGCAAAACGTGCTCTAAGGAGGAAAAGCCAGTGCTAGAGTGTCACCTGTCCAAATGGGACAAGGGCTGGAAGAAGAAAAGGTAGATTTGAAAAGTTGGCAGGTACTTCCCAGTGTGCATATGCCGTGACAGTTAAAGAGAGCTGTAAAGAAGCATCACTGCAGATACAGACTAGAATGTGAAAACAGCCCTTTGGGGGATGAGTCTGAACCTGAAACCCGCTTAACATTCTGATGAGGAGGCATCATTAACCCAGGCATAGAGGCGATCGGTTCAGATAATATCTGGTCTATTTTCTCATTTTTAATTGATTCAAGAAAAGTGGTTGAACAAGTAGAATGTGTGTCCAGAAGTACAGCTGATGGTTCACTAGCCTATAAACTCATGTAGGGTTGGGACCTGGTCTTATTCATGTCTTTATCACAAGTGTCTACTGCAACAGATATGCTTAGTCAAAGTTTTATGAATTAATTAATGATAGAAAGCTGGGGAAAATAATATTCCTGCAGTGGAGTTCCACACTACATTTCTGGCAGTCACCAGTCAGTACTTCTGAGGGTCTTTGAGAACTTTCCCCGAAGAGTTTGTATTCAAGAAAAAGATCTGTGCTTCGCTGCCTGTCCTGGGCTCAGAGTGTCCTTTTTCAGGGGTAAAAACTCCCTCAGCATAGGTTCAGGGAGGCTCCCACGGTTAAAAACTAGATAGCTTCCCTCTTTCTTAAGTCCAAGTGTGAAATGGAAGAAGCTGATATGAAGTATTCATTAGTTAATTGAACAAATGTTACATGCTGTATAGTTTAGTAGTTAAGGGCATGGGCCTATCAGCCAGAGGGCCAGATTTCAAATTCTGTCCCTGGAATTTCCTAATTGGATATATCATTTAGTAAGTTATCTAACCTTCCTGTGTTTCAGTTACTTCATTTGTAAAACAAGAACAATAATAGTCCCTGATAAATGAGGTTGCGATGATGATTAAATTAAAGAATCCATGTAAAACATTTGGGAGAATGCTGATAAGTAACAGCTGCATAATGTGTGATGCATGGGAGGTCAATGAACTCATGGTTTCTAATTCTGATTCAGGGGTAGGAACATCCATGGGGTGAATGTCCCATAATCGAATCAAGTGGTGCTTTGCTGAGGGACATTCTAGTTTTCTGCTCTTTGAGTCCTCTAGCATGTTCATCTTTTCTTATTTTCTTGCCAGCGAATCTTTGGCATTAATTTTACTAGAAAAGGGATACTGGATGAAATGTTAGAGGGATATGCAAATGATGTTAGACGCTGCCATTCTGCATTCCCACCGATTATACCGAGGAATGGCTGTCCCTCGGCCTCGCCAGCAGAGTATGTCACCACACTTTGGAATTTTTGTCAATCTAAGAGGTGAAAGAAAAACTACCTCAGTGTCGTTCTGCTGCTTTGAAATATAAAATGAGGCAGAAAGCATTATCTCCAGTGATTTGGAAATGATGACATAATATTACTGATAACATATATCAGAATTTGAATGGGGTTTTTACTGGAGTCTCTCCAAACAGACCTGTGCAGATAGTCACAGATTCCCTTGTAGTCTGAGTCTGTGACAGTTTTTACAGTACCGAGAATGTACTGATAACCCCAGGTGCCAGTTCCTCCACAGAATCCTCAGTTAGGTGTGGAGCTGAAAGTGCCGTATGTTTCAGCTTGGCCAGCCTGCCAGATGCGTTCAGGGTCTGCTTGTAACCATGAAGCATTTCTCCCTTCTGGGTAAATGAGAACTGAGAAATTTCTTCCTCTTTAATAACTGCTGGCATTTGCCATCATCTTCAATGAAAGGGACCTCAAGAATCATCTTGTTAATTTCTTAACCCCAAATTTCAAACTTATATGAGGACTCATAATTCGTCAAAGTATTTATTGAGTTGATAAGTTGAAAACTGCTAAGGGAAGTTACAGATATTAAAATAGGCATGGGAAGGTCGTTTTACCTAAGTCCGATCAGTTAGCAGGATCTCAAGCCCATGGATAGAACGTCACCCCAGGTAAGCCCGGGCTTTTTGAAAGGATAGAAACACTGCCATTTTCCTGACTGGTCTCCATAATAATTAATACTTCTCTGTGAGAAGACTCTTCTCCGTTGCAGAACTTAATCCATCCTTCACTCCACCTTCTCTGGCACCTGGCTGAGGACAATTCTCCTTAAATCGTACTTCACCAAGACACATTATCCCTCTTCAACTAAGAACAGTAAAATTTTAGTATCCACGTAGCTTATGGTTTGAAAGAAATTTACAGAGCACGTTAGTCATCGGCAAGTGTTTATTTGTAAATGTTTGGATCTTTTTAAAAACATTGTGATGATCCATTATACTCTTCAGCTATTCAAATAATAAATAGCTGTGTGTACTGTAGAAGAATCTCAGACTTAGTCATTTAAAAAGTAAGAAGCAAAAAATATGTATGATTTGATTCCATTTTGTTTAAAATGCAAAACTCTATATTTATATAGGTAAATCAGTGTATAAAAATGCCTGGAGAGCACTACAGAAACATAGCCTACAGTCAGCTACGATTATCCCTGGAGAGAGTTCTGATTAAGTAGGAAGAATTTTGGTGTAGATTATAAAGGTTAGCAGACTTCATTTCGGATTAAAAATAGTAACGAGTGATACTTTACTTGAGAAATGTTGAAAATCATGGTGAGACCAAATAGTAGGCAACAAAACAAAACAAAACGACTAACAAATAGAATTATTCTTAGTTTTATAGCTCCCATAACAAAAACAACAATACAAATAAGACTTTTTTACACAAATTTTCACCATATTGACCTTCACTGGATTAATCAAAAGTTTTCCAAAGAGCTTTTTTTAAAAGATGTCTTATGCATTGTGAAAATAGAAATATGTGACATATTTCTTGAGAAAGTTTTAAAATCATGATGGGACATTATAGTAGTGGGAAAAAAAGAAAAAAAACCTACTCATAGGAAACCCAACAACAGATCAGGGTACACACCTTCTGTTAAATGCCTGTTCCATTTGGGAGTCCTCAAGTTCATCTGGCTCACACTCCCACTGGGGAATGGAGGAAGGAGAGGAGAAAGGAGGGAAAGCCTGTCTAAGAGTCATTACTGCCTCTCATTCCCTCTCAAGGGCTCCTAGACAGGAAGGTGGCCTCTCAGACCCGCCCACTCAAGGACCTCGCGGGAAGCGCGGACCAACTGCTTCTGGTCTCCCTGGGCACAGAGCTGCCCCTGGGCCTGGAACTCTGGCTCACCTCTAGCCTCTGCACTTTATGGCAGAGCCTGGGGCAGATCGCAAGGTGCCTGGTACGCTCCAGGGGTGCTGCTGTGAGCAGAGGGGAGGCAAAAAGCACACCACACCACACACACCTGGCCTCAGCAGCCAAATCAGACTGAGAGCAGGTGGGCCAAGGCTGCGGATGCTGCAGTGAGCGACCTTGTGCCCACCCTGGAAAACCGCCATCTGTTCTGGAAACTGTGATGTGCAGCATCAGGCCAAAAAGTGCTGCTTTATTTTCCCTAAAGGGGAGAAACTCACCTCCACATGGCTTCCGTGTCTCAGTCTGGAGCTAGGAGACTTATGTAGGTAAGATGAGAGGAGGGCCCTAAAGACAGTGCTACAGACATGGAGGGAAAACGGAGCCTTCAGTGTTCTCTCCTGTAATGTGTGCTCATCCCCATGTAGTTTATTGCTGTCGTAATTTGCTTGTAATGCCTAGTATCGTTTGTGGATCCTAAAGGACTCTACCTCCATTGCTAACCGTAGTACAATCTTACTAGTTTATACAACAGGAATTATATTCACCCTCCCCCACCAATTTCTAGTCTTCTGTATTCAGTGATTACAGCATACAGTGCTGTTTTTCACTTTTGAGGGAAATCTGCTCTTCTACATGTTCATATTAAAGGGAAGAAATGAACTGGATGTCAAAAAACAAAATATGGAAAAATTTTTCTCACGGTGGGCATAGTAAATAAAAATCCATCTTTAATAGACACATTAAATCCATGTTTTATAGAATACTACCAACAAAAAAATATTTATCTATAGCCAGCTAAAGAATAAATTAATACTATAAAGCTTCCAATAAATTATTGTTAGGTAAAACAGGTGACCATACAATTTGTCTAATATTCACATTTTAAATTATATCCTTTTATATACAGATAGAACTCCCTTGACATCTTTAATCATTTTCCTTATAACTTTATTTTTCCATCTTTTTACAATGTGCAAGACATCTTGAAAAAACAGCTCTTTGGAAAACTTGATTAATGCAGTGAGTTTCAATATGGTGAAGATTTGTGCAAAAAAGGTCTTATTTGTAGTGTTCTGTTTTTATTATGGGAACTATAAAACTATGAATAATTCTATTTGTTCCATTTACTCTCAAGTTTATGTAAATTATATCCTCCAGTTATCCTGTCACAAGCACAGTTGACTAACCTTGCTCCTGAAATGTCTTCCAGACCATTCTGTCAGCATGAAAGGACTTGAAATCTCTTAGTCATTTTCTTAGAAACATTGATGGCAGGGAGAGCTCTAAAGCGTTGGAGAAGAGCAGAGATATAACAGGCTGAGCCTGTGTTGGAGAGTAATCTATGTAGAAAAGAAATATGTTCTTATCCCTTGACCTTAGAACATGACTCTAATCTCATTCATTCATTCATTCATTGATTCAACAAATGTTGACTAAACATCTCTATGTGCCAGGAACTGCTGTAGCCATTGGGGACCCAGTGGTGAACAGGACAGGCAGGATAGGACGTATGAAGAAGAGGATGGAATGGCAGAGCGAATAATGAGCTTTCAAATCAGTAACAGTCATGGAGGAAGTAAAGCAGATCAGGGATACAAGCGCAGGTGATTTTGGAGCAGAGATAGGAATGATGATATACCAGGATCTGAAAGGAGAGAGTATTCAAGTCAGAGAGAACAGGAAGTACAGATGGCTAGATGAAGTGTTAGAATGTCAAGACCCATGTGGCTGGAAAATCCTTAAGTTACGGACATGTGATAGGATGTGGGGGTGAAGAGCCCGCAGAGGATGGATCATGCTGGCCTCCTCCGGCCATAGGAAAGAATCTGGACTTCATAAAGTGAAATGGGAAGTCTCTGGCGGGAGAGAGCAGTCAGCATGATCCTGTTTCTGGTTGCACAAGGCCACTCTGGCTGCTGGGTGGATAGTAGGCTAGGAGACAAGAGTGGATGCAGAAGGTTGTGGTGGGGGCCAGAGACATGGAACAAATTTTGTAATATGTTTTGGAGATATTGCTGATGAGGTTTAATGATGCAATAGATGTGGGTTGAAAAGACGAAAAATCAAGGATGACACCCAGGCTCGGGGCTCATGCAGGATGAATGCTGGCACTATTAACTGGGATGGGGATAGTGCGGAGATGTGCAGGCTTGGGGGTGTGGGATATCAAGTATTGTGCTTTGCTCATGTGTTTGAGATGTTTATTAGATAGCGTAGTGGTGATGTTGGGTGGGCAGTTAAACATAACAGTTAAAGAAAAATTATTCCTTTGCAGCTTATGCTAACTCCAGGATTTCCGACTGCTCCACGGATGTGGGTTCCTGCTGGACTCATGCTTTGCCTGGGTCTTCCTTCCCCGTAATTCATGCAGACAAGCTTATGGGCATGGAGACATGTTTGACAGGAGGCTCTCAGAAGACTGGAAAAGTAACATTTAGAAATGTGAGAGACGAGTCGGAACTAATAAAAGAGACTAAAAGGGAGGGACCGGACAATTAGGAAGGAAATCAAGAGTTTTGTCCTCAAAGTGAAAAGAAGTTTTCACGGAGGGTAAATGATCTTGGCAGGTCAGCTAAGCTGAGGACTGATTGCTGGTTTATCAACATGGACCTTATCGACAACCTTGACAAGGGTATTTTCTATGGAGGGATAGGAACTGGAGACAGTGAATATGGACGAACATTTTGAAGTGCTGTCTGTGAAAGGAAAAAAAAAAGTAATTAGATGGTAGCTGGAGGGGAAAGTGGAGTCAGGAGGGTATTTTTTCTATAAATATTACTCTTTATAGACACTTCTGTTATTAACCATCCAACTGCTCCTTTCCCTGTTCATTAATTTGTTATAGATATTTTAGTAACTTTCTTCTTTACCCAACCAGTCGACCTTGTGTGCTGTGTGTCAAGACATAGAAATATATGACTTAAATGACAGAGAATTCAGGATGGTACTTCTGAAAAATTCAGTGAGGTCCAAAATAATTCATATCAACAATTTCAGGAATTGAAAAAAACAACCACATCAGCAGAATGAGTGTTTTAGCAAGAGGATTGAAACTCTCAGAAAGAACCAAAGAGAACTTTTGGAGAAGAACACACTGAAAGAGATGAAAGATGAAATAACAAGCTTGGGAAAAAGAGTCGACCAGATAGAGGAAAAGATCAGTGATATCGAAGACAGAAATCTAGAAATAAATCAGAAGAAAAAAGGGAGAAACTGAAGAATGAAAAATAATGAAAGAGAAATGCAAGAACTAGCCCATACCATCAGGAGAGGAAATATAAGGATAATGGGCATTCTTGAAGGGAAGGAAAAGGAGCAGGGATTAGAAAGCATTTTCAGACAAATAGTTGATAAAAATTTCCCAAATCCAAAGAAGGAGTGGAAATTTAGAATTCAAGAAGTCAACAAAACACTCAATTATCTCAACCCAAAAAGGCCTTCTCCAAGACACATTGTATTAAAATGAACTAAAATCAATTACAAAGAAACAATCCTCAGGGCAGCCAGAAAATAGACGGTAACCTATAAAGGAAAATCCATTAGATTATTGTTGGACTTCTCAGCACAAACCTTAGAAGCCATGAAGGAGTGGAATCAAATATTCAAACTATTAAATGAAAGGAACTACTAGCTAAGAGTAATGTATGCAGCAAAGCTCTCCTTTAGATATGATGGAGAAATATAGACCTTTCCAGACATACAAAAATTGAGGGCATTCTCCACTATGAGGCCTGCACTACAGGAAATACTGAAAGGGGTCAGCTCACCTAAAACAAACAAAATACATAACTAGGAGTAAGGCGACTAGCAGGCAGATAGAAGCAGAGGAGTGCAACCCTTACTAAGAACAGGGCATTATAAGCTTAAACAATAAGAAGAGATTTCTATAGCAAGATATTAATAAATGTTCAGCATACGTAAGGACAGATTGAGACAACAATGACAAATGAGGAGGATGTAAAGATCTAAATTTGCAAAGGGGAATGGAGATAAAGCACAGGCAGAAGAAAATAACTAATATATGTATGTATGTATGTATATATGTATGTGTATATATGTATATATGTATATAAAATATATATATACATATACATACTCTATGTGTTCATAATGGTAACAACATGTCAAAGATTCAGAACTTAGGTGTATAACATAAAACAAGAAGTAACAGAGGGAAAACCCCCAAAACCAAAGTAATAAAAACAGACATGCAAGGATAAGAAAGCAATGGAAACACCAAGCTACTAGAAAGCAAAAGATAAAATGGCTATAAGAAGACTTTCTATTTCAATAATCACCCTAAATGTAAATGGACTGAACTCACCAATAAAAAGGCTCAGAGTTGCAGAGTGGATCAAAAAATGAAACCCAACCATATGCTGCCTCCAGGAGACACATCTCAGTTCCAAAGACAAATACAGACTCAAAGTGAAAGAGTGAAAAAGATATTTCAAGCAAATGGCATTCAGAGAAAAGCGGGAGTAGTGGCAATATTGGATGAAATACACTAATACAATAATATTGGATGAAATACACTACAAAATAAAAAAAAAGTAAAGAAAGATACTGAGAGACACTTCATAATGATAAAGGGAATCATGCACCAAGAACATATAACACTTATTAATATCTATGCTCCCAATTAGGGAGCCCCAAAATATATAAAGCAATTACTAACAGAACTAAAGGGAGAAACAGACCAAAACACTATCATAGTAGGGGACCTATACACCCCAGATATAGACAGATCATCCAAATAGAAAATCAATAAGAAATATTGGATATAGACAGATCATCCAAATAGAAAATCAATAAGAAATATTATCAATAAAAAATATTGGATATAGACAGATCATCCAAATAGAAAATCAATAAGAAATATTGGATATAGACAGATCATCCAAATAGAAAATCAACAAGAAAATAACATCCTTAGATGACACATTAGACCAACTGGACATAATTGACATTTATAGAGCCTTTCATCCCAAAATGGCTGCTTATACATTCTTCTCTAGTGAACCTGGAACAATCTCAAGGATTGACCACATACTTGGACACAGAGATAGCCTCAAAAATATAAGAGGGTTGAAATCATACCAACCATATTCTCTGATCATAATACTTTGAAGCAGGAGAACACCTGTAAAAAGAAAGTGGGAAGAACCACAAATGGAGATTAAACAACATGCTACTGATGAATGAATGGTTAGAGAAGAAATAAAAAGGAGATATCAAGAGATACATAGAGATGAATGTTAATGATAGTACAACATATCAAAACTTTTTGGACATGGCAAAAGCAGTCATAAGAAGAAGGTTCATATCATTACAGGCCTATCTCAAAAGGCAAGAGGGTGCCCCAAAAAACAACCTAATGCTTCATGCCTTAAAAAACTAGAAAAGTAAGAACAAATGAAGGCTAAAATCAGCAGAAGGAAATTGAAAGAATCATCAAAACCCTACCAAAAAGTAAAAATCCTGGACCTGATGGCTTCACCAGTGAATTCTCCCAAATATTCAAAGAAGATTTAAAACCTATTCTCCTCAAACTCTTCTAAAAAATCAAAGAGGAGGCAATATTTCCCAGCTCATTTTATGAGGCCAATATCATCCCGATAGCAAAACCTGGTAAAGACAACACAGAAAAAGAAAACTACGGACCAATCTCTCTCATGAACACAAATGCAAAAATCCTAAATAAGAGACTAGTGAACCGAATACAGCAACATATTAAAAAGATTATATACCACATTCAAGTGGGCTTCATCTCAGGGGCACAGGGATGGTTCAACATACACAAATTGATTAATGATATCCCACGTAAACAAATTAAAAATAAGAATCATACGATCATATCAATAGATGCAGAAAAAGCCTTTGACAAGATACAGCATCTATTTATGATCAAAACACTTAACAAAATTGGTATAGAAAGAAGTACCTTAACATAATAAAGGCCATGTATGACAAACCCGCAGCCAACATTATACTTAAAGGTGAAAAACTAAAAACTTCCCTCTAAGATCAGGAAGAAGACAAGGCTGTCCACTATCACCATTGTTATTCATTATAACATTGGAGGTCCTAGTGAGTGCAGTCAGAGAAGAGGAAGATATAAAAGGCATCTAAATAGGAAACAAAGAAGTCAAACTGTCATTATTTGCAGATGACGTGATTCTCTATATAGAAAACCCTAAAAGCTCCACAAGAACACTACTAGAAATAATAAGCTAATACAATAAATTTTCCAGATACAAAAATCAATGTTCAAAAATCCATAGAGTTGCTATACTCTAAATGAAATGTCAGAAAAAGAATTCCTTTTGCAATTGCAACAAAAAGAATAAAATACGTAAGAAGAAATCTACCGAAACATGTGAAGAACATATATAATGAAAACTATAAGATCGTATTAAAAGAAATCAAAGAAGATACAAAGCAATGGAAAAATATTCCGTATTCTTGGATTGAAAGAATCAACATAGTTAAAATGACCTTATTACCTAAAGCATTATACAGATTTAGTGCATTCCCCATCAAAATCCTATCGGAATTTTTAAAAAAATAAAACAAAAAATCAACAGATTTATATGGAAGTACGAAAGACCTCGAATTGCCAAAGCCATCCTGAGAGAAAAAACAAGGGTGGAGACATCAGTGCCCGACTTCAAAGTATATGACAAAGTGACAATAAAACTGGGAAAACTGGAAAGCCACCTGCAAAAAAATGAAACGAGAGTGTTGTCCATCCGCCACACACCAAAATTAACTAAAAATGGATTAAGTACCTGAATATGAGACCTAAAACAATAAAATGCATAGAAGAAATCATAGGAACTAAACTCAAGGACCTTGGACTTAAAGAGAATTTTATGAATTTGACCTCAAAGGCAAGGGAAGTAAAAGGAAAAATAAATGAATGGGACAACATCAAACTGAAAAGCTTCTGCATGGCAAAAGAAACCATCAACAAGGTAAAGAGACAACCATCTGAATGGGAAAATACATTTGCAAGTGAAGGCTCTGATAAGGGCCCAATATCAAAAAATACAAAGAACACATACAACCCAATAACAACAAATTCAATCAAAAAAAAAAATGGGCAGAGGACCTGAACAGACACTTCTCCCAAGAAGACATACAAATGGCCAACAAACATATGCAAAGATGCACATCATCATTAGCTGTTAAGGAAATGCTAGTCAAAACCAAAATGAGATACCATCTCACACCTGTTAGAATAGCTATTATCAACACGAGAAGTAATAACAAGTGTTGGAGAGAATGCAGAGAATAAGGAACCCTCTTACACTGCTGGTGGGATTGCAAATTGGTAAAGCCGCTATGGAAAACAGTATGGAGGTTCCTCAAAAAACTGATAATTGATCTACCATATGATCCAGCAATCCCTCTACTGAGTATTTACTCCAAAGAGTTGAAAACTCATATCCCAAAAGATATTTGCACTCCTATGTTCATAGTAGTAGCATTATTCATGGTGGCCAGGATGTGGAAGCAGCTGAAGTGTCCTATGATAGATGATTGAATAAAGAAGCTGTGGTACATATATATAATGGAATATTACTCAGCCACAAGAAGAGATGAAATACTGCCATTTGTGACAACATGGATGGACCTCAAGATAATCGTGCTAAGCAAAATAAGCCAGGCAGAAAAAGTTGAGAACCACATGATATCACTTATATGTGGGCAACTAACGAACAGGACAAACAGAGACTCATAGTCACAGACAATAGACCAGTGATTACCAGAGAGGAGGAGGAGAGGGGGGAGGAGCGAAGTAGATGTGGTAAAATGGGTCAAATAATGTGCTGGCAGAAAGAAACACAATA